>NW_017731840.1:583516-627220 GCF_001890085.2 Hipposideros armiger
TCTTTGTCTTTAACCTTTGCCATTTTTACTATGATGTGTCTTGGTGTGGACCTGTTTGGGTTCAGCTTGTTTGGAACTTTCTGCACTTCCTGGGCTTGTATGTCGATTTCCTTCACCGGTGTAGGGAAGTTCTCAGTCATTATTTCTTCAAATACATTGTCGATCCCTTGCTTCTTCTCTTCTCCTTCTGGTATTGCTATGATGTGAATGTTGTTGTGCTTGATGTTGTTCCACAGGTCTCTTAAACTATTTTCATTGTTTTTTATTCTTTCTTCTTTTTGTTGTTCCAGCTTTGTGATTTCTGCTATTTTGTCTTCTAAATCACTGATATGATCCTCTGCTTCATCTAATCTACTTGTGATTCCTTCGAGTGTGTTCTTTATTTCAGTTTTTGTATTCTTTAGTTGTTTTTTTTTATTTCTGTATCCTTCTTTATGTCCTACCTAAGTTCCTTGAACATTCTTATCATCAGTTTTCTAAACTCTGTGTATGAAATATTGGAGACCTCTGTTTCATTTAGTTGCATTTCTTGAGGTTTCTTCTGCTCTTTTACTTGGGACATGTTTCTTTGTTTCTTCATTCTGGCTGTCACTCTGATTGCTTCGATGTACTAGATCACCTAGAAAGAAGAAAAAAGAGGAAAACAAAAGGCAAAATAAATGAAAGAAAAAAAAGCGGTGGGAAGTGCTCTCACCCGCTTTAATCTGCAGACCACTTGCTCAGACATAGAGAGACTCTGGGTGACTCAGCACCAGCTGTTGGTGGGGGTGGGGGGGGTAGGGCTCATTGAGTCATGCACCGACCTCCCTCTAGACTTGAAGTAAGCTTCCTACAATTAGTTGCTGTGTGCTCTGGAACCATGCTCACCACCTAAAATCCTCACAGGTTGTTGTGGGCCGTCTGCTGCTGCTGCAAAAAAAACCACTCTGTGGCCTGGGAGGTAGGGGTCAGGGACCAGGGGCTCAGGGTACTCCTGGCAACATAGCTCTAGGTGGGCAGGGCAGGCCCTCAAGGCACCACAGGATGTGGTCAGTGGTCCCCACCAAGTCAGAGCAGCATGCATGCACAAACTCTCCAGGAAAGCCTTGGCTGAATCACACAGGCACACATCTCATGTCCCTACATGTCCAGGAAAACTTTCAGTCTCAGTCTGTCCCAATCAGCTGCTCACATGTCAGGCTGAGCAGTCCGACAGCCAATCGCCACCCAGGCAACTCTGAACGCGCAGTTTGGAAATTGGGGACCTAAGGGGAGTCACGCACTTCCGGGTTTCAATAAGCAGTCTATTGGGGTCGGTCTATGCCTGTCAGGTGTTTCCCTGGCTATGCAGCACAAGCAGTGCAGTGGGTGGGGGTCCAAGACCGCATGCGCACACACATATATGCTCGCACACACGCACTCCTGTGCCTATTCCAGCAGATCAATGCAGTCCCAGACCTGAGCCTCTGTGGGAGGGCCCAGCCCTGAAAAAATGGTGCCCTCCTGTGCACTACTCATGTGTAAGTTCCACACCAGGGGAACAATTTTCCCAAAAACCTCCAGCTCCACGTCAAAGGCACTCAGTTCAGTCCTTCCTGCAGGCTCCTGGGCCCCACTCACAGAGCTACTCTCTCCACCAGGAACCGGGTGAGTGCTCACCAGCGAGCGAGTCAGTTTGCCAGCTGCACTGGTTCTCCAGCTGCCCTCAGCCTCACCGAGTTGAGCAAAGAGAGTCCTCACTATTTTCTACTTCCAGCTATTGTAGAACTTCTCTTCCCGGCAAAGTAACTCTGGGCTGGTGAGTGCAGTGTGGGGCCGGAGGGTCTCTCCCCCAACCGGAGAAGCCTCCCCACTGCTGAGGTGTCCCTCACGGGGTTCGCCCTCTCTCATCTCCGCCCCTCCTACCATATTTGACGTGGCCTCCTCTTTAGGTCCTTCGTTTAGAGGTTCTGCTCATCTAGTATCCAGGGAACTTCTGAGGTCGAATATCTTATAAATTATTTGTAATTTTGGTGTGATCCTGGGAGGTAGTCAGCATTGCATCTGTCTATTCCACCATCTTCTGTCCATTTCTTAAAGTAGCTTAAGTTAAACACATTTCACGTTGAGAATTAAGCATTTTTTAATATACATTTTTAATGTTTATTTTAAGATAATTGTAGGTTCACATTCAGCTGTGAGAAATAATACAGCGACAGCTCCAGTTTTCCCCAGTAGTAATATCCTGTGTAGTTACAGTACAATGTCATGACTAGAAAACCGACACTGATCCAAGGAGTGACTTTGGTAAAATTTAATCAGTTTCATGTGCTCTCATTTGCATTTGTACAGTCATGGGCCACTTAATAATGGGATGCATTCTGAGAAATGTTTCTTAGGCAATTTTATCTTTGTGGGAACACCATAGAGTGCACTTACACAAACCTTGATGGAACAGCCCACAGCACAGCCAGGCTGTATGGTATAAGCTATTGCTCTTAGGCTACAAACCTGTACTGTACAAACAACATGAGATTAAATCAGCACAAGAGAAACTCATACGATGAAGAGATGCTGTAAACACGAGATGTGTGAGGCTGCTGCTGGCTTAACATGGCATACTGTTTTAGAGCAAACTTCTTTTTATAAGTAGAAAGAGTGCACTCTAAAATAAAAGTGAAAAGTATATATCATTATTAAGTATTCTGTGCTGTGCATAATTGTATGTGCTATACTTTCATATGACCGTCAGTGCAGTAGGTTTGTTTACACCAGTGTCACCACAAACACGTGAGTAACATGTGCCATGATGTTATGATGGCTACAATGTCACTAAATGACAGGAACTAGTCAGCTCCATTATCATCTTATGGAACCACATTTTATGTGTCATCCTTCATTGACCGAAAGAAATGTAGTTTTGTACTGCATGACTATATCTCTATGTGTGTAATTCTATGCAATGTGTCACCTGTTGAGCCATGTGGCCACCACCACAGTCAAGATAGAGGGCAGTTACATCACCTCAAGGTCCCTTCCATTATCTTTTGAAATGATTGTTGTCTTTGCAAGGTGTGTGCCAGGTGAGATGAGACGTGAGATGTGAGATGTGCCCGCTGAGATGTGAGGGTTGCTGTGGTGACTGTATCATGGCAAACAGTGTCACCATATGACACTTCCTTTCCTTGCCCTGAGTGGGAGCATTGGGGGTGGGTGGGAGGGGGCGGACAGATAGCCACCCACGTGCTCAACAGAAACCTGCATGGAGGGTACAGATGACAGCCAAGCAGGCTTGCCAGCAAATCCTAATTTGCATCTTCACTGTGCCACATTCTGTCCTTTCCTTGTAAGAAAGTCATGTAAGTTCCCAGACTGTTTCCATGCCTCTGGAGTGGGGAGAAGGGCTGCATCCAGCACAGAGCTTGGAGCTCCTTGGGCTGCATACAATCAGTTGGGTGGATATGGGCACTTTCTCTGCTGGTCAGACAGCCCCTCCAGCCCGGCTCTGGGGACCGGCTCTTCTCAGCAGATAAACTTTGAGCCATGGACTGTCCAACTCAAATGATATCCAGAGTATTTTGGAGCACTTGGTGCCAGAATCACAGATTGCTTTGTATCAACTGGCTGTAAGAGACAAGGGCCAGTCAGTTGTCATTGGTTCGTGGTGGCAGATGGCTTCACACATGTGCATTTTCCCATTGACCTGAGGCTTCCCCACCTCACTGAAGCAAAGACCTCAGAGAAGGAAGCAGATGGCAACAGGATTCTCAGGTGGCATGGAGCATTGTCCTAGGACCTCTGCAATGTGAATTTGGGGGAACTATTCCCAGAGCCCCCAGAACCTTGATGCTCAGATCCCTGATGCTCACCTAGCTCCTTGTACCTTACTGGCTTATTGTGATTTCCATAATGACCTCATTAGCTTACCACAGGCTTGGCACTACTCACAGCAGGGAAACATCCAGAAATGTCCCTGGCTTTATAGGTCCTGCAAAGGTGTCAGATACGTGGTTTTCACACATGCCTTTTAAATTCTGGCCTCTGAAACCCAGGGAAATTGCCAAAAATTTACGTTGCTGTCCACAGTCCAAGACTCAGATGAGAGTTACTTTTCACATCTACCGACTCATGTTAGATTTAAAAGAATCATTCTTCAGCTGGGTAAGACCCTTATCAGGTCCCCAAACACTCACTCACCAGGCATCTATTCTAATTCAAGTCACCTAATTTGAAGATTATTCCTGCCTTAGAATTGCCTTATAATACCTGGGGCTTGGTGATTTCTTTAAAACTCTTTGGAAAACAAACAATACTTTGAAATAAAAATCACATTCAGCTGGGGCTCAAAGAGGCTGTAGGTGAAGATACAACCCTGCTAGCAGGGTAGCCATGACAACCATCTCCTACTTCTGCCACGAGGGCCTGGCTTCCTGAGGCTTGGTTTTGTTTTAGTCACACTACCTGCCAGCACATGGATGTGGCTTTTCTGGTCACCAGGTCACCTTCGTCACAGCCTGGTTTATGAGTGATCTGACTCTCTGTGGGATGATGTGGAGCAGAGCTATCTGCTGGCAGTTGAGTGACATATAGGAATGCCTGTAGGCTGTATGCAAAGCCAGGCTTTCATTTCCTGTTCCTTTCTGAGAGATGAGATGTCACCGTGCAAGGCACAGTGTTTCACAGAGATGCCCCGGATTGTTCTCTCCTTTCTTCTGAACCCATTTCCATGCCGAGCTCTTTCACTTTTTAGCTCTTCTGATACTATAATCTTTGTTGGATGTGTGTGTGCATGGTTGTTTGCATGTGGATGTGGGACTGAGTTATCATCAGTGGCAATTCACATTCCTGCAGAATTCCACTGTATAAACAGTGGCCACATGTGACTGCAAATATCTAAAGTTACATTAGTTAAAAGCATACAAAATAAAAAATTCAGTCACACTAGACAAATTTCAAATATGCCATAGTCATATAATGTTTACCATATTGGGCACTGCAGAATTAGTGCATTTTATGATTGCAAACAGTTCTTGTGAACAGCATTGCTCTAGAAAGTTCTCAATAAAGAGAAGGTATGGCCTCCTTGCCTTGAACTGTTTTCATTTGAGGTCTGGGAGAGAAGAGTTTTTTTGCTTTTGGTGTTTGAGTCCTATGTTTGCTGTTGGTACGTTTTCAGCAGTTTTCACTGATACCTGAGGCCTTAGCCCATGTTGCTCACGGTCATCCGCATTCTGCACATTGGTCACTCGGTGCCTGTTATGATTGCAGGTGCCTGTGCTTACTCCTTCAGAGCTGCCGGCTCGGGATTTCTGGAGTGGAACCCATGAATCTGCCTGCTTTAAAGGAGCCTTGAAGCATAGAGAAGCCAACAGTGAACCTAGCTCCCGAGTCATCATTAAGGAATACAACCCCATGAAGAGAAAATTCATACCTGAAAAGGGTGGTTGCCACCAACATATGTATACAGGAGAACTCAAATCCAAATACAAAGTTATCATATCCCTTAGAAAAAAAATTCTTAAATTTCACTGTTTCTGCAGAGAACACTCTATGTCTCCCTCCTCTGCCTGCTGATTCAGGTCTCCTGAAATGTTTGCAGCTGGGCCCTGAGTCCCAAAGAACGTCTTGGCTTCCTCTCTCCATCGTTCCTGGGCTGGGAGCTTCTTTCTGTGGCCTAGATTCAGGTTCTCCCTCTGACCTTTGCATGATGACAGCGTGGTCTGAGAAGCCGCTGGTACCCATGGAATGTCTTTGGATCCATGACCTGCAAGGCCAGTCCTTCCTCCCTGTCCTCTCCTGAGCCCAGGTTCCAGGCTAGCCTTGCTCCTTTTCCTAAAGGAGAGTTCTGACAGTTTGCACCATCTCATGGTCCATCATCTTGAACTTGCCCTCCATCCTGACTCCTAACTCCCATCCAACACTGCACTGAAAGCACAGCAGGGGTCAGGCTCTGCTCTAAGCTATTTCCTTATGTTCTCTCAGGTTTCACAGCATCCCAACCAGACAGCTGCTGACATCATCCACACTTTGCAGATGAGTAAACAGGCACAGAGAGATTACGTAAATTACCCCAAAATTACACAGTAAATTAATTGATAGTGGAGTCAGGATTCAAATCCAGTGAGTTTAACTTTAGCCCAAATCATGCCAACCAATAGTGTTATGGCCTTTTAATGGTTACCAATTGCTTCAACATTTTATTTAAAATTATGTCTAGGATACAGAGATTTTCTCTTTCTCTCACTGACAACAACTTGGTCGATGAGTCAGAATTTTAAGTGACAAATAAATGAGAGAGGATTATTGTCCTCCAACTGCATGTCCTTTTAATTCTCTCTGGCTTAGAGTAGAGGTCTCAAGGGCAGCCCTTTGGGGGACAGGTACGCTATCCAGATGGCATTCGGGGCAGGATTCCATGTTAGCAGCCGGATGGCTCCCTACTTGGCCCAGAAACAAACAGAAGCATCTTCTAGTTGGACGTTTCTTACCCTGTACGTGAGAACCCTGGGCAGGGCTGTCCTGCTTGCTCCACGCCCAGCAGGAGGGGGCTGAGATGCAGAGTGTGGCCTGAGGCTGCAACATGGTGACACTGTGCCTGCCTGAACCTCAGTGAGGAGAGCTCTGCTCACCTGTGAACAGCAACCTGTCACACTCTACTTTCTGCAGGGCACAGAGCCAAGCTCAAGAGGCCAAACATGGCTGCTCAGGCACCAGCACACCCAGCAGCACTGGTTGTGTTCCAAGAGAGGTTTCCATAGCAGGAGCTGCCAATTTCAGAGGCAGGCTGGATGGACAGAGGCACTTTCTAAAAGGCATGGTCTGGATGAACAGACACGCCTTGAAAGCCTGGACTGGAAGTGGGCGTGAGGTGTGAAGACCCTGGATCTGGGGTCTTCAATGGGGTGGGAATTTGGGCCTCTGTGATCCCACCCAAGGTGTCTATGTGTGGGGAAGGAGAGTTTTATGGGGCAGGTGTGGTTACAGCTGAGAGATACAGGCTGACCTCAGAAAACCCAATGTGATGCAGAAGGTGCTGGGCAGGTAGGTGACCTGAGCCAGGGCTCTGTTTTCTCCTATGGGCTTCTGTTGGCTGACCCAGGATGTCTGGAGGCTGAGCCACACCCTGTCACAGTGGCATGGGAAGGGAAACTGATTTTCTCTCTCCTCTCAGCTACTACTGCTCAGGCCCTTGATTTGGAGCCTCCACCATATTTCCTACATGACAGGGGTGCAGCATCTACCCTTCATCCCTCCCAGAACACCTTTCTCTCCTGGGGCTGAGATGAGACAGTGGATGGGGGGATGTGCCTGAAGAGTTGGTGGCAGGGGCCCAGAATGTGTGCATCTCACTGCTGTCCAATATGGAGGTGGGAAGAATAGGAACCAGGCTGCTGGGATCAGAATTTCAGAGCTCTCTTCACTTAAGCACTGGAGCCTGGGCAGGTTTCCATCAAGCAAGTCAAGTAATTGAGCTCAGGTTAGATTAAATCCAGACACAGTCTGTGTTTAGTGCTGATTACTCACCATGGTAGAGGTGGGTGAGTGGTCTGCACTGTGTCACACTGAGCCTTCTGGCGACTGACTGCTCCTTCAAGCTCAAGGTGAACTGACCTGAAATAATAATAGTCATGGATTTGCACAGTTTTGCTTGGAACTGGCACTTTGCTCAGATCTACTGCTGCTCAGGCAGATGGCTTCTCCTTGCCCTGTTTACAGTGGAGGACAGGGCACTCAGGACCCACTGCCCTCCTTCTGTCCCGGCTGGGCTGGCAAAGAGGGGAGGAACTGAAACCCACCCCTGCCCTTTCCACTCATCCAAGCATAAGCCACAGGCTGGGCCTTGAGGAAGAGATGCTGTGATGTGTCATCTAAAGCTGAATTCACAGCTTGAGGGAAAAACAACCCAGACTTCAGAGCATTGCTCCTCACCCTGAAGTGACTTAAGTCCTGCCAGGCTTCAAGCCAGCCCCTGGGAAGCCCAAGATGTGCCCTCTTCAGGGCCATCAGGAGCTCTGCCTCCATACCATCTCAGGTCAGTCCCAAAGCTGAAGTGCACGAGTAGGGACATGCCCAGTGAGAGAAAAGCAAGGAGTTGAGAGGAAGGCCACTTAGTGGTGAGCTTGGTGCTCAAGGTGGAACAAAGTATTAATCTGAACTAAGGAAAATGTTGGAGAGACCTTGGGATGAACCAGGAAGCAGCCAGACCCTGGGAAGTGGGACTGGTAGTTTGGCAACGTAGCTTTTCATCCCATGCAGAGGAGGGCAGGGATTCAGTGGTGAGTACAGTATAATTGGGCCTGACTGGTGCAACAAAGGTCCAGATGAGAACTCTGTCTTTGAGAATAGAAAGCAGTTTCACTGGGATTTTTTTCTCATTTTTCAATGAAACATTTTCCCACTGGTTTTAATTGCTCACTTAGCAAATAAAGGCTGTGACTTATTTATTGTTGTGTGTGTAACAAGTTGCCTCAAAATATAGTATCTTAAAACAGCAAATATTTATTATATTGTGCAAATGACTCCGTTGGGTCATTTGGGCTCAGGGGCTGCTGAGAGGGTGAAGTTAGGATGGTGGCCAGGCTGCTGTTATCTGAAGGCTTGACCGGGGCAGGAGGAACTGCTTTCAGAAGGGCTCCCCCACATGGCTATTGGTTGCAGGGCTTGGTTCCATGCTGACTGCTAAAAGGAGGGCTCATTTCCACCTGGTGGATCTCCACACAGGCTGCCTGAGTGTCGTCACTATAAGGCAGCTGACTGTCTCCAGAGTGGGAGATCCCAGAATGAGGGGGCAAGACAAGCAAGAAGCCACAATGCTTTTTATGACTCAGAGTAACAGGAAGAATTCTGTGACGGTCACTAGATTCTGCCCTCTGGTGCACATGTTCAGTGTCATACCCTTCTTCTAAGTGTAAGAAGCACTTATAAATATGATGAGATCCCATGCTCATGATTATGTTACATTATATAGCAGAGGGACATTATAATTAAGACTCCTAACAAGTTGACTTTGAATTCATCAGAAGGGAGATGATTAAGGGTGAGCCTGATTTAATGAAGTGGTCCCTTAAAATGGATCAGAGAGATTTGAAGCCAGGGATTTTTCTGCTGGCCTTGAAGGAACAAAGTGCCATATTGTGAAGTGACCCATGTGTCAAGGCCCTAAGAGCAGCCTCTAGAACCTGAGCCTGGTCCCTAGCTGAGAGTGGGCAAGAATATGGGCACATTAGTCCTACAGCCACAAGAAAAGGAATTCTGCCAACAACCTGCATGAGTTTGGAAGAGGACCCTGAGGCTCAGGTGAAATCTCAGTCCTGTCCACACCTGATCCCAGCCTTGTGAGACCCTGAGCAGAAAGCTCTGTCACATTGTGCCCAGACTCCTGACCTACAGAGCTGTGAGATAATAAATTTGGGTTGTTTTGATAAGTTTGGTAATTTGTTATGTGGCAATAAAACAGCTAATATACTCATTCTCTGCAGTTGTGCATCATTGCTCCTGCATTCTTTCTATTTGTCATAAGAGAGTCACTGAGTCTGCCACACTTATAGGGAGAGGTTTGCTGTTTGAAGGGAATGTCCAAGAATGTGTGGACATACTTCAAACCATCGCAGACCAACAATGAGTGCAAGTCAGGCCATGTTTATACACTCAAGACAGAGATGAATTCATGCAGGATGACTTTATAGGCTTAGGTAAGGCACACGACAGTTTTCTTTTAGGAAGTGACAATCCCAGCTATGATGGGAGAGGATGGTGCTTATTTTTTTCCCCTTTTTATGTTCCCTTGTGAGCATTCTGTGGAGTAATTGTGTGGAACTGGGATGAGGATGGAGAATTCCTGTCTTTAATTTGAAAGTTACAATGTGTTAATCATCCCCAGTCTGAACTTTGCGGTTGTGCTGGATTTAGGGAGTGTTAGCTGTAGACTTCCCAGATGGGGCAGGGTGAGGAAGACTAGGGTGGAGTGCAGATGACAGCCCACAAGCAACAGCTTTGGGGACTCTTTCAGCAGGACAAACACAACTGGTCCCCAAGCTACATTCCATTTCTCTGCTATAAAACAACTCTGGCTTTGGATGACACAGCCTTCAATGTTAGCCATCATGTCAGTCCTTGAGGCAACCAGGACTTGTCTAGATATGCTTGGACCCTTTGAGATCACCCAGTGAAAGCACATATACTGACTGGGAATTTCTTTAATTCCCACAAATCTATTATATGGCTAAATAGATGAGATAAAAAAATATTGTTTTGCATTGTAGCTCTTCCCTCTTCTTATCTGTTTGCTTTCTGTGTTCCTAAGGACTAAACGCCTCTGAGGTCTGGGTTGAAATGATAACTGCAATGATAGGTGGTCTGGGTAGGGGACAGTGGCCCAGAAAACCATCACTATTATGAACAGACAAGGCCACATGCCTGAGGCTTTATCTTCCCAAGAAACAGGGAAGAAGGAAAAACAAAAAGTGAATAATTTAAAAACATGTCAGCAATTTGGCAACAGTCAGAGAAGTCAAAAAGCCATATGAGTTTATAAATAAGCTGCAGATCTTGACTGGATTAGGTAAAAATCCCTTAAGGCTTCGCATACTGACAGCAGCTCACAGTTTGGTGTTACTTCATTTCAACTGTCGCTGCTGGCCTGTGTGGGGCTGGGTGGATGGGTGGGCATGTGAGCATGTGCAGATTGCCAAGCATGGAGAGGGGGATCATATTGGAGGCCCCAGAGGTCTCAGAGCTTGAGCTGCTAGTCAGGACCACCTCCTTGGCTGCGTCTCCACGGAGTCTGTTAATATAATTGTTATCACCAGGTGATGATGGTGATAGTATAAATATGATGGTCAGGGCTTCTGAGAGAAGAGGGCTTGGGGACAGGGCATGAACTTGGGGCCTTGAACACATTTAATCTCTCATTTCGAGCCTGGAGGGAGCCATTTCTGCTGGGGTCACCCACTCCTTAGGTCTCAGTGCAGAAAGAGAGTGCTAATGCCCGTGACAACGCCATGTTTTGCTTATTTTTTTTTGAACATCTTAATATCTTTGTGTATCAGAGACACAGGAAACAGGAGAAGATGTCATCTTGCATCATGGGGTGACTGTCTTCTGTCAGAAGTGAATTTCTCTCCCTACGTGGAGAGACCTCCGATCACTGCTACTTTCTCAGGTTGGGTGGAGAAGGTGGGAAGTGCCCACGGAATCTCTCTGAATCTTCTTGAATCTACTGGGAAGCAGAACAAAGAGTTAAGACCTGACTCAGATTGTCCCATTGATAGAGATGTCAGGACGACAAGCCTTCCCTCGGCCATTCACTGCCCCCACACACAGTGTGCTGAGTTTGGTTATAATATACACACATTTTATCATGTAATCCTCACAAAATTCTAAAATGTAAAGATTATTCTTGTCGTTATTTACAGATTAGAAAACCAAGAAGCCTCTTTCAAGAAGCCTCAGAGGTCTAGTAAGTGGAGGAACCAGAAATGGAGCAGAGTGCTTCACCATAACATTATGGCTCCTTCATATCCAAACCACTCCCCCAAATAGGGCTTCTGATCTTTGGCCCAAAGAATCTCTGGGGCCAAACCCAGAACTTGAACTGGCCCAGCAGGCACACCCAAGGAGCAGAGTGGTACGGGAGAGTTGAGTCCATGTGACTTAGCACTTGGCAAAGGGAAACTCATATTGCCTGGGTACTATCTCACTGCTGGGCTTGCTTATTTTGGGGGACTGCCTATGTAATTTGTGCTTCTGACACCCCTTCAAAATCAGATATCTGACATCTGTCCCAACTCCATGAGTACCATGGATGTGTGTGGTGAGGTAAATGATGACCTCCAAAAGATATGTCTATATCCTAATCCATAGAATCTATGAATATCACCTCATATGACAAAAGGTGCGATGAAATTAATGGTCTTTGGAAGAGGGGCTTATCCTGGGTTATCTGAGTAGACCCTAAATGCAATCACACGTACCCTTATAGGAGAGAAGCAAAGGGCATTCTGACATAGACCTGTGCAGAGGAGAAGCTCCTGTGAAGATGGCAGCAGAGACTGGAGTGATGCAGCCACAAGCTCAGGAATGCTGGAGCAGCCACCAGAAGTGGGAAGAGGCTTTGTAGTGGGTATGGTCCTGCTTACACCTTGATTTCACACTTCTGGCCTCCAGAACTCTGAGAGAACACATTGCCGTTGTTCAAAGGTACAGAGTTTATGGTAATCTGTTACAGCAGCCACAGGAAACTAATAGATTGAGTAAACCCCGAGGCCTGCTCCACCTGCACTTAACCTGACCCAGGGAGGAAAATGACATGGTGGCTGCTGCTTGATTGTACCCAGGAAAAGAAGTGAATGAAAAACTCAAGAAGCGTTCACCCAGGTGAGCTCTGAAGGCTACCTCAGTGCAACATTACAGCAGCTACCCAGCCAGACAGCAGAGAGGCTTCATGGAGGCTAACCCTGAATCCCACACCCAGGGCCTGAAAACCAAAATACCCATGTGTGTGGCCTCAAGGAGACTGAGAAAATGGGATCCTTCTAAACATAACATCCTCCAAGTTTGTTTTTAAATTAACACAGTATATACGGCTTCTTTACATTCATGTATAGGAAAAGGTATCTCAGTCTTGGCACAGCCACATGGTATCTCATTGCAGTACAAAAGAAAAGCATGAGGTGTGAGTTAAGCTTAGTGTTAAGGATAACATTAGGATTCACAGCTAGTGTTGAAATACAAAAATTGGCATTAAATATCAGAATGATGACCTTTTGTCCAAGAAAACTGGAGAGAAACTGGAAAACTGGAGAGAAACTGTTTTGCCTAGAGTAACACTGATTTAATCCATATGGCATTTAACTGAAAACGAAAGAGCTTAAGGAAGCAAAGCCTCAGACCACACGTGAAAAGCAGTCACCCAGGAGGCTATCAGGTGATAGGTCAAAGTAAGACTCAGGAAGAGAGTTTCCCTCAGAAACTCTCAGGGAGAGAGTTTGAAATACCCCTCACCCCCAGGTGTGCCTGAGTCTGCACTCAGAGCCCAAAGGGGAATGGGAGCCCTGAGATATTAAGATTGTACATGGGTTTAGGCGTCCACAAGCCCTGGTGGGATGGTATCTATAAAGAACACTGCAATGGCAAAGGGAGGGCCCAGAGAGCTGGGCATGCCCATGATGGTCCTGGATGGGGGAAGTGCATGGAGAAGCCTCTGGAGCACACTTTCTCCATCACCCATGCTCTTCTGGCATTGGCCCACCAGGAGCCTCCTCGGTAGAGGGCTGGCCCTGTGCCTGGCATGAGTGGGTTCTACAGTAGTTCGGGGTGGAGACCTGGGGGCTGTAAGGAGCTGAGGTTTGCTGCTCTGACCTGGCTTCTAAGAGTAGCAGCTACTGTGGGCCTCTCTGGGCCCTCCCTGTGTGGAAGCTTTGTGCTCAGTTCTCCCGCCCTTGCATCACTGATTCACAAGGTTGGACACGACTCACTTTAGTGTCCTTAGTGCCTTGACAGCACCTTCTCCATGCATCTGGGTCTAATCAACAACAGAGTGGTTTTGTGGCATCTTGGGCTGCTCTTCCTCCTCAAAAGACCTCAAAGAACCAAGACTGGAGATGGCTGTACCCTGGGAATCTGATCATATGATTAGTAAAGCATAGCTGAGTCTCGTATTATTTTTCCCATTTTGGGAGGGCATTAATTAATCTTTATGGTAATAAGTCATTAAAAAATCACAACATTATAGAAAAAAATGTGAATTATTCACCCAAATTGCTTACCTTTCCCCTCAGTTTTACTTTCTCCCCATTCAGGCATTTGTACTTCATTAGAAAAAGATGTAATAAGGTAGGTAAAAATGACAAGTAGAGTTTTTCTGGACATGATTACAAGGTCCAATGGAAGCAGCTGAGCAGACCTGAATGGAAATATCTTGATGAATCACCAGGGTAGCAGCAAGATTTAAACATACTGCATATGCCTGGAGGAGGAAAGCCATGCCCTTCTCTCACTCTCAGGACCAGCATCAGTGTTTGGGGTACGTCCTTTCTGACTGTACTCCTATGCACACCCTACATTTTATGCAGGCACTGTTTACTGTACATATGGTATTTCAATTTAATTTTCATTTAAGATCCTATTGGGTCTTTCCATGTCAATCTGTATAGAACTGTCTTAGTCTTTTCAATGGCAGCATATTTATCCAGTTCTCTGTTGTAGCATAAGTCATATAATAAGTCACCTCTCAATGGTTGGCTTTTTGCAAACAAGTCTGCAGTGTATGCCATGTGCATACATCTCTGTGTACCTGTGTTCATGTTTCTGTATAGTAAATTCACAAAGCTAGAATTTCTCAGTCAAAGAGTAGAGTATATTTTATTTTAACAGATTTGATGACATCCCCCTCCATAAAGTTTGCACCAGCTTACAGCCCCACTGATAAGTATGTAAGATAGTCTCAGACTGGTCTTTTCAGAAGACCAGAAACCCAATACTAAGACTTAGGAAGTTGCCCAGAGCAGACGAGGCCATCAAGGTACTAGGACAACTCATGGGAGCTTTTCCTAAGAACACGGTAGAAGTTCAGAAATGCATGGAGACTGTGAATGGTAAAGCGGGAAAGGATTGAATGACTTGGGCCAGAAACCTTTATTTAGCTGCCATGACAAAAGGAAAACATGCATTTGCTAAGTTAATTAAGCCAATCTGTATTATTTTTCTTGGCATTCTTTACTTCCCCTTTATAACTAATCTTTCTGGAAGGCGGCCTTCACTCTGTCCCTGGTAGGAAACCTATATCTCAGGAAAGGAATTGGGCATAGAGTCCCTTTTTCTTCTTGATGGTGGATTCACCTACCAGATTCTTTGGTATTTTTGTAACTGTTTTTTTTTTCATTGTTTTTTTTTTTATTTCACACATGCTAACAAAGTTTTTGGCATTTTCATGTGTCTTTTATGAAAGTGATTTATGGAAAACATGCTGAGCTGTGGCTTTTGGAAACAACTGGGATGGAACCCTGCCTGCCTCATAAAACTATAACCCAGACCATGTTGATGAGCAAAATGGCAGGGCTTCCAAGGGCTGGCAAAGTGCTTCCTCAGGGAGGGTCCTTTTGAGCAAGGCTGGATCACACTCATTGGATGATGTGTGTTGGTGAATCACCAGCAAACCATGTATATCCTCCAGCCCCACTTCATCTTGAGAATTCTTTTATGTATTTGCCTCCCCACCAAGAATCTAGTGACAGGAATTGCAAAGCCTTGCAGTGTGTGCTTTGTCCAGTATACCTGGACTTGGCAAGTATTCGTTTTTCTATTTTCTTCCTTTATCATCTGTCAGTGATCAATAGCAACTGCTCATTTTAACCAAGGGGATTGGGTCAGGTGGTTGTGAAAGCCCAGCATTCTCCTACACAAAGAAACATGCAGCAGCTCTGTGAGGTCCAAACATGTGGCCGAGGTCTCTGCCTGGCTGGGCTATGAGGTCCATTAGAAAGCGCTCCGAGCCTTATATTAAGTCATCTCAAACATGGCACCTCTTCTCAAGACAAAGCCATTTGAATGGTGGGAGGGGTTGGAGGAGAACGGGCAGTGAATAAAGGAAGGAAGGAAATGGTTAACAGGGCCCTGTGTCACCAACTGTAGAAATGGGAAGAGAGGAAAACAGTTGCTGGGTTTAGTAATTAGGAGGTTACTCAGAATTTTGCCATGAGTGGCCTCAGTGGATGGCTGAAGCAGGAGCCAGCTGTCTGTGCTACACCCCGCTCTTCTGTGGTTTTCATGGCCATTCCTTCTCCTGTCCCCCTCAGAGGCCTCCTGGAAATGACATTTGGCTTCAGAAGAGGATGGTTCATCTGCTGGTGCCATGAAGAGCTACTGAGGATAAAGATCCTAGAGACCCATGCCTGTCTTTTGCAGGTGACTGGAGGGTTGGGGTGATAAAGGGGTCCTCTGGTGCCTGGCCTCTAGGCCTTGTGACCCTACAGGACTCTGTTGGGATGTGTCTCAGTTAGAGGTGAGGTTGGAATATCAGGCAGAGACAAGTTATGTGCTGTCTAGTCATGACACACTGTTCAACACCCTCCTCCCTGGCATGTGGGAAACACCAGTACTCTGCTCCCTTTTCTCTCACCTCTTTTCTCTACCACCCTCTGGTCTTCCTGCCATAGAGGAGCATTTGAGGATCCAACCATTCCAGATAATTTTAAACTCTATCCAGAGGCTCAGTTAGAGGGCAGCAGGATGCCAAAACACAGGACTGTCCTGAGGATGCAGCCCAGTGGGGGTGTGAGCACATCATGTCCGCATGCAGGCCACATTCTGATGTCCTATGGGCCTTGGAAGCAAGTGGGGAAGCTGAGGACATCTGGGTTCATTGCCTTAGGGTCTTAGAGAGGAAAACAATAATAATCACTAAATTGATACAGTGCTAAGCTCTTTGTATACATGGCAAAGTTAATCCTCACAATGGATGGATAATCCTCACAATGGCTAGATAAACACCTCACTTTACAGGTGAGAAAACTGAGACGTGAGAATGAAGGTGACTTTCCTAAGACCTCCCAGCAGTGTCTGGGTCTATATACTTAAGGTCTTCACTTTGTTAAATAACATGGAGATGGACAATCTTTGGGGTCTACAGAAATGGGTCTCCACCTGAACCACAATTTACTGTATTATTATAACATATATGTATGTATATGCATATGTACATACATTTATATGATGTGTATTATAACATATGTATGTTATAATGTAAAATGTAAAGATATATGTATTCCAAAATGTATATACATTTTCACATGTAATCACGCATTTTTTATCTTTCTCCCATCTCCTTTGCACTATACTTATAGTGAGTCCTTACAGGTGGGACTGTGTATGTGAGTGTATGTGGGGATTGGCGGGGGGTGAGGGTGGAGAGGGCAGATAGAAGAGGAAGAGGGAGAAACCACAGCCCTGCTTCCCTCTTCATTGCTGTCATGTTTTTAGGAAAATGGGTGTGACTCTGCCACCCAAAGGAGTACATCAGCAGACACATCTGTAACCCTCACAGCCAGTCCAATGCAGTTGACTTAGACTTGGACTTCGGCTTCTAGCTTTCCACCGTCTTTCAGACAAAGGAGAAGTGAGAGAGACATTAAGACGTGTTGATGAAATCAAGTCACTTCTCAAGCAAGCCTGACTTTCTTTCACTTTGCCAAGGTTGGCTTGTGTTTTGGAGGAGTTCATTCTTCACTGCAAAATAAAATAAACCCCCTAGGTCAGTTGTGTCTCTGCTGGGGACCACAGGCAGTCAGGAAGTCCGAGAAAGCCATCTCATGGGCCAGCTTCCATTCTTAAAACCACATTCCCTCCCCGTCCAGTGCTCAGGAGACCCTGCCGTATGTGGAGCACCAGGGGCCTGCCTCCTTAGCTCAAGCCTCCTTGAAAGTCTTCTGGCATCACAGTCTTCCATAGAGGGAGGTCTGTGTTCCTGGAGCCTTTGATGCTGGTAGAGCTCTCCACTCCGCTGCTCTGGCAGTGACAATGCAGTGTCACTAGAAACAAAGAATGCATGCTTCATCCCTGTAGGCAGTCATATTGCAGAGGGAGGCTCTAAGTTTCTAGGGAGCCTTTGTTGAATCAGTGGGCTTGGGTGACTCAAGCCTGCAATGGCACCCAGCCTGGGGGAGCAGGCAGGTCCAGAAGGAATACAGCTGATCCTATCTCAGCTCTGCCACCAATCTTCCCTGTGACTTGATACAAACCATTGTTCTTCCAGATTTGGATTATTCCACCTGTAATATTAGGGAGCTGGGCTACAGCACATTCCTGCTCTTAAAGTTGGCATTCCAGAGCAGTGGTTTTCAGAATCAGGCATGTGTCAGTCACCTGGGCCCTATCCTGAGCTTCTGATTCAGTTACAGGGTAAGACTTGAGAACTTGCTGGGGGTTTTTTTTTCAAGATTTTTATTGGGGAATTGGGGGGATGGGAACAGTGCTGGGGAATTGGGGGAAGGGGAACAGACAAGTTGCTGTCGTTTTGTTCTTCAGTCTAGTTGTGGAGGATGTTGCTTCACTGGCCCAAGTTGGCACCATCATTGTGCTCCTCCCGGGTGAGGCAGATCAGTCGCCGGCTTCTGGACGGCCGCTCACTGCGGCTGCTGGCCGCTCACGCTGGCTGCTGGCTATATACGGTAGCCCATGGCAACCCACTGCCACAGGGGCTGCAGCCTACGCCTTCGCCGGCGACTCATGGCAGCCCAGCTCCAGGTTGAGCTGTTGTTGTTCAGCATCTTAGCTGTAGAGGGCAGTGTCACTGACCCTCATATGTGGGATCCGAACCGGGGCCCTCTGGCATCCCAAGAGAGTTCTTAACCATCGCGCCACTCGGCCGGCCGAGAACTTGCTGTTTTAACAAGTTTCCAGGAGATGCTGATGTTGTGTGTCAGGGACACACTTTGAGAACTAGCTCCAGAGAAATATTACACACTTACAGAAAACTAAATTTTTTTTTTCATATGGATTCTAAGTTCAGGCACAGTATTCTTATTTAATTTTTGTTTAAATTTAATTTTTGTTAAAATTTAATTTTATTTAAATTTTGTTTCCTGTAGATTTTATATGTTATAATCTAAAATATAAAGAGAGTGGCATAGTAATATATGAGGTAGGACAATTAAGTTTGTGAACTCATGCTAGAAAAAGTGCTACATACCTCATTGCTGAATATCACTATGGTCACCTTCGAAGTATACCCCTTGGGAAGATATGCACTGATGCCAGTGCCTAGTCCACCCTTCAAAGCAATTTTGGAACTCTTTTTCTAGAATGGCCATCAAAGCTGTTGCATTATCCTTGATATCCTGACTGTCATCAAAATGTCTTCCTTTCAATATTTCCTTTATCTTTGGGTAAAGAAAGAAGTCATTGGGGGCCAGATCAGGTGAGTAAGGAGGGTATTCCAATACAGTTATTTGTTTACTGGCAAAAAACTCCCGCAGTGCCGTGTGAGCTGGTGCATTATAGTGATGAAAAGTTGTTGGTGAAAAGTTCAGGTCATCCAACTTTTTCATGCAGTCTTTTCAGTACTTCCAAATAGCAAATTTGGTTAACTGTTTGTCCAGTTGGTACAAATTCATAATGAATAATCCTTCTGATATTAAAAGAAAAAAAAGCGCAACACCATTACAAGTTCGCTAACTTAATTGTCATAACTCATATGTCTTTGCTTCACCTTCATAAGTAGTTACAAATTGAATATCATTTCAACTAGATGCATGGTTAACTGGCTTTCCCATAAGTTGGCTAGGAACTTGTGCTAATGGTGAGAAGACCAACAGTGGTTAGCTAATCTTAATCTCTCTGTGACAAGCTTCTGAAATATAATTTAAAAGTGAATATAAGAAGAATTTTCATTTTTAAAATTGTAAATTGTCATCCTAAACTTTATCAAAGCAGATCATGATTATATCTAGATTTTGAGTATTTGTTGTAACCTAGGTGCATATTCAGTGCTTAGAATACACTTATCTCATTCAATCTTTATGCCAACCCTGTGAGGGAAATTCTATTATTCTGGTCTACTAGGATTCTCAGTGAAGTGCATGGAGGCCTGAGACATTCTATCACATGCTCAAGCTGGCACAGTTAAGAAGTGATGGAGAAAGACATCAACCCTAAGTTTTTTAGACTCCGGATTAGTGGTCCTCAAAGTGTGTTCCTTACCAGCAGTATCAGTATCATTGGGAATTTATTAGAAAGACAAATATTCAAGCCTCACTCCAGAACTATGGAATCTGAAACTCTGTAGTGGAGCTCAGCAGTCTGTTTTATCAACAAGCCTTCTAGGCGATTCGGGAGCATACTACAGTTTGAGAATTGTTGTCCTAGAGATCAAGCCTTTAAGTACCTTACAACCCACTTTCCCAAACACATACTCTGTGGGAACTCAAACAATGCTGATCAAACTCATGGTGCTTAATAAGCCACTGTACTTCTATATCCATGAGCAGATTGAAATTAAAAGCTGAGCAACCATCCTGGGTTCTGGGCTTTTTGCATCCACTCACACAGGTCAATGAAACACTCTGTCCCCTGGGACCTGCCAACCACACAGTTACTTTCCTCATTGGTAACTCTTCACTGGGTCCAATTCTGTGGGTGCTTGTTTGAATTCAACTTGCCTTTGTCAGTGTAGATAAGATCCACATCCCTTCAGTCTACACTCTATAACCTGATGTGACTGTTATACAGAACAAGCAATGTGAAGGGGGAAAAAGAGAGAGAGTGATTAGAAATAAATTTTCATTGTTACACTGAAAATCTTTATTGAAGGTGGCTTCATAAATGGATAAAATAGCTAATGGCAGAGTGGATACTCCAGAAGTAAATTCAATAGATTGACTCAGGCATTAATCTGGAACCCAGTTTCAAGAAACAACTACAATGGAAGTTAGATAAAGGTGGTGAACTAACATCTACTCTCATTGCTACCTCCCACTCCAAGTTCTGAAAACTTGCAGGAAAAGTATTTTATAGAATCAGTAATAGAGCCACAAAATAATAATACATCTTTATAGTGGACCAGAACTATGAGCAATCCTTAAAAGACAGAAAGTAGATGGGATCAGTTTGAAGAAGGAAACTATAAGCCAAATTCATGTAGGAAAGGACTTTTGCAAAAGTGGGGTGCAGCTCCCCAGATGTTTGAAGCCCAAAGGAGGTGAATCTGGGAGTAAGGATGGAGTCCGGGGAGACAGACAGGGGGATTGGGCTCAATAGGAAAAGCCAGGGGTGCAGACATTTTCCTCTCCTGCAGACTCCTGTTTCTGTCAATCAGTTGAGGGTGGTGAGTTGTATAATTGAGCCCAAGAATCAGGGTAATGACCTGATAATCTGGAAACACCCAGGGATTTCTGGGAAGCTCCTCACCCAGGATAATAATAAGGAACAATGTGATGGACACTAGCCCCATTGGCTCATCCTAAACCTC
The DNA here is from genome assembly GCF_001890085.2 of Hipposideros armiger. Taxonomy (NCBI): domain Eukaryota; kingdom Metazoa; phylum Chordata; class Mammalia; order Chiroptera; family Hipposideridae; genus Hipposideros; species Hipposideros armiger. The sequence goes on from NW_017731840.1 coordinate 604,437, forward strand.
TCCTGATAGGTGATAACAAATAGGTTGTAGCGGACAAGAATGCCAAATTCAAAGCCAAGCAGATACCAAGAATCACCAGGCACCGCAAGGAAGGCCTGCACCAGTAACAGAGAGCCAACATCAGCAAGCAGGAAATGTGAGATTTTGTACTGGAGTAATACACATTCTTAGAGGGAACCACGGTGACACCAACCCCATGAAGCAAGCATAGGCTGTTGTTGTAAAAAAACAATCACAGTTTTTAGAAATATGTATACACACAGAGAGACATATTATTGTAAAAAAGACCAAACTTTTCTATACTCAATATACTGCAAAATAAATACAACTAAAGAAAACTCAAGCTAAGAATTCCTCCTGAACAGAACAACAACAACAAAAAGGTTGGGTATAATCATTTAAAAGTTAAGAAATGTGAATGGATGCGTAAGTTCTAAAATTTATTAACAAAGTTCTAGAAGGTAAAATCATGGGAAGTATAGATTAAAATAAATAGAACGTTTTCCAAAGCTTAGAAAAAGATGAGCACTTAGATTAAGAGTCCACTGAATGCCAAGGTATAAAGAAAAAAATGTGATAAATTAGATGACATCAAAATTGTAAGCTCTTATATATAAGACACCATAATCACAGTTAAAAGACAAACTATAGACTACAAGAAAATGTTTGCAACATATATTCCAGTCTCAATCCTTGATCTCTTGAGGATGAGGGCCAGGATTAGAAGTAAGATCCAGGACAGTGGTATCAAAGGGACTTTTACCTTATGTATAATTTAGAATAATGCAAAACAGTATATTCAAAAATGTTATATTCATGTATACATAGAATTACTAAAAAATGATGAAAATTATGACGGAAAGATCAGACAGCAAGATAGTTCTATTTTCTTCTAGGAGCAGGGCTCAGCTGGGGCCCTGAGGGTCCTGAGAGGTGGGAAGTACTCAGAGCACCTGGCCAATGTCACACATGCCCCCTCACTCCCCTCGCCTCCCTCCTACCCACCCACATCCCCCACCTACTCTCTCTGGAATGCCTCTGCTCTACCAGGAGTAAAGATGCAGTTTGCCTGTGCCTCCCAGTATCTGTGCTCCCTTAAGCATGCTGCCTCCTGGAGCCAGCCCTGGAGAGGATGTGGGGGTACCCAAAGGCCCCGCCCCCTGTCACTGTGCCCTGTCTCAAGTGCCCCTCAAAGGAATCAAGCAAAGGCCAGATTCCTGCAGACTTGAGGTTCACGAGCCAGAAGTACAGCACAGAAAAGCAAACCAAGCCAAAGTAATGCTGTAGACAAAGTCTGAAGGGAAATCCTTTCCCTGAGCCCCATGGCAGGCACACCCTGGCCTTCGGCCCTCCTATCACCCAGGGCGAGAGCCAGTGCTTCCACAGCTCCCTCCTGCTTTTGTCCAGCCCAAATTGTTCCCTACACCTGACCCCAGACCACACTTTGTGACCTTGCATTTGTCATCATTGCAACTATTGACAGGAGGAAATCCCACCACAATTATCAGGAAATAAATAAGTTCACCCCTAACCATAGGACCTTGATGGAGAGCCCCAGCGTCCCTGGGACAATGTTTAAAATGGGACAATTCATTTCCATGCATTTTCCCAAAACTGAGAGCTTTCCTTGGCCATGCCTGTTGGACCTGGGAGGACAGGCGGGGCTGGGTGGTTTCAGTCCTTTTGGCCTGGACCCCACCAGGACCTGCCCAGCATGGAGTGAAAATGTGTCTTCCAGCGCAAGATTAGAATATACATGTTCCACACACCACACACGCATGTACACATATCACCTTAAACACAGATGCACCTACACATACCACGCATCACACCCATCACAGACATACACACAATATGTGCACATATGCACACAGACATTACAAACACACCACACACGGGTGTACACATCTATACACACACTGCATACACATACCACACTTGTAAACAAACCACATTTGCACTAAAAAATACACACACTAAGAACCCACCGTGGACCATAGACACCATAAACACATTCACATGTGCATACCACATGCATCTAGAAACAAGTGGCTTTCCTAAGCAGCCCAGTCTATAACTTCACCAGATAAAAAAAAAGAACAAGATGGTTCTAAGGGAAAACAAAGGTTTTGAACATGTTCTTCACCTTCCCCCTCAAACAACACCTTTTATGTTACTATGTGTTCAGCTGGTCATTTTTCTTTCCTGAATAGGATCTCTGAGTCATAGGCAGAGCCACTGAACTAACTTACCTACAAAAAGGGAAGATTCAAGCTGTGCCCTGCCTGTCTTTCCAGCTCTGGGGCTTCGAGATCTGATATGGGGAGGCAGGAGAGGGGAGAGAAACACAAGATCTAGCTTTCGGTTCCAAAACGCTTTTCATGGAAACCATGTCATTTTTTTATGACTATAGTAAAATATAAGATCAAGGCTGTTTTTGTTTTGTGTTTTTAAAAACCTACAGGAAACCACTGGAAAATATAAAATAGAGGTATAACTTTAGAAATTCTGAACAAGCAAAAGGGAAAACTATTACTGGATCAACCCACTGAAAGAAAATAAAAGAGGAAATACTAGTAACATGATAAATATAAAAGGTAAAATTACAAAAATATCTCTGGACTTATCAGTTAAAAGGTATATAAAAAACTAAGTAGAAAAAAGCAGGAGTAGCAATACTTATTTCAGACAAAATAGACTTTAAAATGAAGACTACAATAAAAGACAAAGAAGGAAACTACATAATAATAAAACGATTGATTCAACAAGAAGACATAACCCTAGTAAACATCTATGAACCCAACATAGGAGCTCCTAAATATATAAAACAGATTTTGACAGACATAAAGACAGAGATCAACAGCAACACTATCATAGTAGGGGACTTCAACACCCCATTGTCACCAATGGACAGATCCTCGAGACAGAAAATCAACACGGAAACAGTGGCCTTAAATGACACTTTAGACCAGCTGGATTTAATTGATATTTTTAGAGCATTTCACCCCAAAGAGACAGAATACACATACTTCTCAAGTGCACATGGAACATTTTCCAAGATAGACCACATGTTAGGAAACAAAACCAGTCTCAATAAATTTAAGAAGATTGAAATCATATCCAGCATCTTCTCTGACCACAATGCTATAAAACTAGAAATCAATTATAAAAAGAAACCTGGAAAACACACAAATACATAGAGGCTGAATAACATGCTGCTAAATAGCAAGTGGGTCAAAACTGAGATCAAGAAAGAAATAAAAAGCTATCTCAAGAAAAGCGACAATGAAAACACAACAACCCAAAATCTATGGGATGCAGAAAAGCAGTCCTGAGAGGAAAATTCATAGCAATGCAGGTCTATCTAAAGAAACAAGAACAACCTCATACCAACAGACTATCTTTACACCTAAGGAAACAGGAGGAAGAACATCAAAACAAACCCAAAGGGAGTACAAGGAAGGAAATAATAAAGACCAGGGCAGAAATAAATGAAATAGAGACCAAAAAAACAATACAAAAGATCAATGAAACCAAGAGCTGGTTTTTTTAAAGATAAACAAAATCGACAAACCCTTAGCCAGACTCACCAAGAAAAAGAGAGAGAGGGCCCCAATTAATGTAATCAGAAATGAAAGAGTAGAAGTGACAACAGATGCCACAGAAATACAGGAAACTAAGAAAATACTACAAGCAACTATATGCCAACAAATTTGACAATCTGGAAGAAATGGGTAAATTTCTAGAAACATACAATCTACCTAGTCTGAACCAAGAAGAAACAGAAACTCTGAACAGACTGATTACTACCAAAGAAATTGAGTCAGTAATCAACAAGCTTCCAACAAACAAAAGTCCTTTTATGATAAAAACTCCTAGCAAAGTGGGAATAATTTCTTCTTCTGATAGCTTATTATTGGTGTATACAAATGCAACTGATTTCTGAATGTTAATTTTGTATACTGCTACCTTACTAAATTCATTTATCAGTTCTAACAGTTTTTAGTGGAGTCTTTGGGATTCTCTATATATGGTATCATGTCATCTGCCTATAATGACAGTTTTACTTCCTCCTTTGCAATTTCGATGCCTTTTATTTCATTTTCTCGTCTGATTGCTGTGGCCAGAACTTCAAAAACTATGTTTAATAGAAGTGGTGAAAGTGGGCAGCCTTGTCTTGTTCTTGATTTTAAGGGGAACGATTTTAGCGTTTCCCTATTGAGTACAATGTTTGCTGTGGGCTTATCACATACGGCCTTTATTATGTTGAGATATGATCCCATTATTCCCACTTTACTAAGAGTTTTTATCATAAATGGCTTCTGGATTTTCTCAAATGCTTTTTCTGCATCGATTGATATCATCATATGATTTTTATTTTTCATTCTGTCCATGTGATGTATTACATTAATTGATTTGCAGATATTGAACCAAACTTTCATACCAGGAATGAATCCCACTTGATCGCGGTGTATGATCTTTTTAATGTGACGCTGAATTCGGTTTGCTAGTATTTTGTTGAGGATTTTTGCATCTATGTTCATTAGGGATATTGGCCTCTCTTTTTTTGTGATATCTTTGTCTGATTTGTGGATCAGTAATAGTGGCCTCATAAAATGTGCTTGGGAGCCTGCCCTCCTTCTGCATTGTTTGGAATAGTTTGAGGAGAATAGGTATTAATTTTTTTTTACTGTTTTGTAAAATTCACCTGTGAAGCCATCTGGTCCAGGACTTTTGTTTGCTGGAAGCTTGTTGATTACTGACTCAATTTCTTTGGTAGTAATCAGTCTGTTCAGAGTTTCTGTTTCTTCTTGGTTCAGACTTGGTAGATTGTATATTTCTAGAAATTTATCCATTTCTTCCAGATTGTCAAATTTGTTGGCTTATAGTTGCTCATAGTATTTTCTTACAATTTCCTGTATTCCTGTGACATCTGTTGTCATTTCTCTGCTTTCAGTTCTGATCTTATTAATTGGGGCCCTCTCTCTCTTTTTCTTGGTGAGTCTGGCTAAGGGTGTCGATTTTGTTTATCTTTTAAAAAAAAACCAGCTCTAGTTTCATTGATTCTTTGTACTGGTTTCTTTTGGACTCTATTTCATTTACTTCTGCTCTGGTCTTTATTATTTCCTTCCTTGTACTCCCTTTGGGCTTGTATTGCTGTTCTTTCTCCAATTCCCTTAGGTGTAAAGATTGTCTGTTGATATGGGATTGTTCTTGTTTCTTTAGATAGGCCTGCATTGCTATGAATTTTCCTCTTAGGACTGCTTTTGCTGCATCCCATAGATATTGATTTGTTGTGTTTTCATTTTCGTTTTTCTTGAGGTAGCTTTGATTTCTCCTTGATGTCAGTTTTGACCTACTCTCTATTTAGTAGCATGTTATTCAGCCTCCATGTATTTGTGTGCTTTCCAGGTTTCTTTTTATAATTGATTTCTAGTTTTATAGCATTGTGGTCAGAGAAGATGCTGGATATGATTTCAATCTTCTTAAATTTATTGAGACTGGTTTTGTTTCCTAACATGTGGTCTATCTTGGAAAATGTTCCATGTGCACTTGAGAAGTATGTGTATTCTGTCTCTTTGGGGTGAAATGCTCTAAAAATATCAATTAAATCCAGCTGGTCTAAAGTGTCATTTAAGGCCACTGTTTCCGTGTTGATTTTCCATCTGGAGGATCTGTCCATTGGTGACAACGGGGTGTTGAAGTCCCCTACTACGATAGTGTTGCTGTTGATCTCTGTCTTTATGTCTGTCAAAATCTGTTTTATATATTCAGGAGCTCCTATGTTGGGTGCATAGATGTTTACTAGGGTTATGTCCTCTTGTTGAATTGATCCTTTTATTATTTTGTAGTGTCCTTCTTTGTCTTTTATTGTAGTCTTCATTTTAAAGTCTATTTTCTCTGAAATAAGTATTGCTACTCCTGCTTTTTTCTCATTTCCATTTGAGTGAAATATCTTATTCTATCCCTTTACTTTCAGTCTGTGTGTGTCTTTGGATCTGAGATAAGAGTCTTGTAAACAGCATATGCATGGGTCCTGTTTTCTTATCCACTCAGCACTCTACATCTTTTGATTGGAGCATTTAATCCTTTCAAATTTAAAGTGATTATTGATAGGTGTATATTTAATGCCATTTTGTTATTTGTATTTCTGATCTTCCTGGGTCAGCTTGTTTTCCCCTTTCTTCTGTTTAAAACAGCCCTTTAACATTTCCTGCAATGCTGGCTTGGTGGTAATGAATTCCTTAAGCTTATTCTTTTCTGAGAAGCTCTTTATCTCTCCTTCAATTTTAAGTGATAGCCATGCCGGGTAGAGCAATCTTGGTTGTAGGCCTTTATTTTGCATCACTTTGAATATTTCCTGCCATTCTTTTATGGCCTGCAGAGTTTGTGTAGAAAAGTCAGCTGTTAGTCTTATAGGAGTTCCTTTGTATGTAACCTGCTGTCTTTCTGTTGCTGCTTTTAGGATCCTGTCTTTGTCTTTAACCTTTGCCATTTTTACTATGATGTGTCTTGGTGTGGACCTGTTTGGGTTCAGCTTGTTTGGAACTCTCTGCCCTTCCTGGGCTTGTGTGTCCATTTCCTTCACCAGGGTAAGGAAGTTCTCAGTCATTATTTCTTCAAATACATTCTCGATCACTTGCTGCTTCTCTTCTCCTTCTGGTATTCCTATGATGCGAATGTTGTTGTGCTTGATATTGTCCCACAGGTCTCTTAAACTATTTTCATTGTTTTTTATTCTTTTTTTGTTTTTGTTGTTCCAACTGACTGATTTCTGCTATTTCATCTTCTAAATCACTGATATGATCCTCTGCTTCATCTAATCTACTGGTGATTCCTTTGAGTGTGTTCTGCATTTCAGTTATGGTATTATTTTTTTGTCTGTATCCTTCTTTATGTCCTCCCTAAGTTCCTTATACATTCTTATCATCAGTGCTCTAAACTGTCTCTAAAAGTTTGGAAACCTCTGTTTCATGTTGTTCCATTTCCTGAGGTTTCTTCTGCTCTTTTACTTGGGACATATTTCTTTGTTTCTTCATTCTGGCGGTCACTCAGATTGCTTTCATGCATTAGACAACCTAGAAAGAAAAAAAAGAAAGAAAAAAAAAGAAAAAGAAAAACAAAAAAAAATAAAAGAGGGAAAAAAGGAAAAAGAAAAAAAAGTAGAAAAAAGAAAAAGGGGAAGTGCTTGCCACCTGTTTTAATCTGCAGACCACTTACTCATCAATAGAGAGATTAGGGGCGACTCAGCACCAGCTTTTGGGGGGAAGGGCTGATTGAGTCATGCGACGACCTCCCTCTAGACTTGAAGTGAGCTTCCCACAATTAGTTGCTGTGTGCTCTGGAACCATGCTCACCATCAAGAATTCTCACAGGTTGTTGCGGGCTGTCTGCTGCTGCAAAAAAGAACCCCTGTGGCCTGTGGAGGTAGGGGCCAGGGCCCAGGGGCTCAGGGTGCTCCTGGCAACATAGCTCTAGGGGGGCAGGGCAGGCCCCCAAGGCACCACAGGATGTGGTCAGTGGTCCCCATCAAGTCAGAGCAGCATGCACAAATTCTCCAGGAAAGCCCCGGCTAAATCATGCAGGCACACTGCTCACCGCCCTACATGCCCAGGAAACTCCCAGTCTTAACCTGTCCCAATCAGCTGCTCGCAGATCAGGCTGAGCAGCCCGACAGCCAATCGCCACCCAGGCAACTCTGCACGCGCAGTGTGGAAATCGGGGACCTAAGGGGAGTCACGCACTCCCAGGTCTCAATAAGCAGTCTATTGGAGTTGGAGTATGCCTGTCAGGTGTTTCCCTGGCTATGCAGCACAAGCAGTGCGGAAGGTGTGGATCCAAGGCCGCATGCGCGTACACGCACATACACACGCACACACACACTCCTGGGCCAATTCCAGCAGACCAATGCAGTCCTAGACCTGAACCTCTGTGGGAGGGCCCAGCCCTGAAAAAATGGCGCCCTCCTGTGCACTACTCATGTGTAAGCTCCACACCAGGGTAACAATGTTCCCAAAAACCTCCAGCTCTGTGTCAAAGGCACTCAGTTCAGTCCTTCCTGCAGGCTCCTGGGCCCGGCTCACAGAGCTACTCTCTCCACCAGGAACCGGGTGAGTGCTCACCAGTGAGCAAGTCCATGTGCTGGCTCCACTGGTTCTCCAGCTGCCCTCAGCCTCACCAAGCCGAGCAAAGAGAGTCCTCTCTATTTTCTACTTCCAGCTATTGTAGAACTTCTCTTCCCGGCAAAGTAACTCTGGGCTGGTGAGCGCGGTGTTGGGTTGGAGGGTCTCTCCCCCAACTGGAGAAGCCTCCCCACTGCTGAGGTGTCCCCCACGGGGTTCGTCCTCTCTCATCTCCACCCCTCCTACCAGACTCGACGTGGCCTCCTCTTTAAGTCCTTCGTTTAGAGATTCTGTTCATCTAGTGTCCAGGGAACTTCCGAGGTTGAATATCTTATAAATTATTTGTAATTTTGGTGTGACCCTGGGAGACAGTCAGAACAACATCTGTCTATTCTGCCATCTTACCGGAAGTGTACTTAGTTAGACATTTTTATGTTCAGACCATCCTATGTAGTTAATTTGGGTCTCTGAGATTGTGAGGGCTCACCATGCAGGCCTCCACTGAGCTCATCAGGTTTAGTATGTGGCCCCTTTTTTTGTCCACAGCCCAAAGCAAAGGCTATCACTGTGCTTTTTTTCCCCCTAGATTGAGGTCTTCACCCTCTATTTCCTATTTCTATGCTTTCCTTGTTGCCAAATGATTGACTGAATAAATTGTTACCATGAGAGTGTACAGATAAGCCATCAGACAGGTCTCTGAAGCTTAATAGGGACAACAGCTTAGAGGTAAAAAAATACTGTTTTGTGCAGGGCTTGGGAAGAGTTAGGAGTGGGGCTTCGATCGTGCTAATCAAAAGCATGAAAGTTGATAGGTAGCTGAAGTATAATTGTTAATATGGTATGAGATGACTCACTCTCCCCTAGACAAGTGTTGACATATTTTCCTTTTCTGAGCTGACTAAATTCAAGCCAGAAGTTTACTTGCTGTGCAAGAACAGAGGTCAGCAGTATTAATCACCTTGGGGATGCCTTGCCTGCTGGATGGGCCTTGTGTGCTGTTCTGGCTCCGAAGCAGATGAGAGAAGGATGGGAATACTGGGCAAGTAGCACAAGTATAAACAAATGATTTTGTCACTACCCATCAATGCTGGTTAATAGGTGGCCTTTGTGAACCACTACCCACTATGGCAATATCTAGCAATCAGTCATTTCTTTTAAATATTTTACTGATTCAAGCATGAACACTGGGTGTTTTTTTATTTCTTTGTTTTTGATAGAAGAAACTATTTCAAAACATGTATGAATCATGTCTTTTATTTTCTTTACTCTGATACTTTGACATCTTAGGGCCTTGCTGTCCCTGGACAGATTGCCCCTCCCAGAATAAGCCCATTCCTAGAGATGGTAAATAATTTGCCTTCGAGCATGCCTGGCAAATGCAAACCAATGCAATGCAATGCAATGTGAAATCCAGAGCCCACACCGCCAACCACTTACTTGATCCCAGATCCACATTCAGGGCTCATCCACCTGCCCTGATGACCCCAGGGCCACGTACCAGACAGGAGGGGCAGCCTCTGCCCCAGAGCCTGCTGAAATGATTCAGTCTAGCCAATCTTATTTACCCTGCCTTTCAATCTCATTCCCATGGAAACCACAAGAAAGGCTCCTGTCCGTGTTTCCCACTCCCCACTCACCTCCTGACTCCCCACCTCCACCCCATACCCTGCAAGGCAAGACCCTTCCTCTGAGAACTGTGTATAAAAAATTACCTTTTCGGTGACTGTCATATCCTGATCTGTTGGCCTTACTATACCTAAAAAATAATAAAACCTCTATTTTAAAACAAAACAGTGTTCCTGGGAGTCAGGAATGACAAGCATATTACTTATACTTTCTGTGGGGGTTTCTTCTTAAAATGTTCTTTATGAGAAGACAGGAATATCTCTGGACTGGAAATACAGCAGATTGCTTCTATGTCATTTTTTTTTAAAGATTTTTATTGGGGAATTGGGGGATGGGAATAGTGCTGGGGAATTGGGGGAAGGGGAACAGACAAGTTGCTGTCCTTTTGTTCTTCAGTCTAGTTGTGGAGGATGTTGCTTCACTAGCCCAAGTTGGCACCATCATTGCGCTCTTCCCAGGAGAGGCAGATCAGTCGCCGGCTACTGGACGGCCGCTCACGGTGGCTTGAGAGCCGCTCATGCTGGCTGCTGGCCACACATGGTAGTCTATGGTAACCCACTGCAGTAGGGGCCGCAGACCACGCCGTCTCCAGCACCTCATGGCAGCCCAGCTCCAGGTTGAGCTGTTGTTCAGCATCTTAGCTATAGGGGGCAGTGTCACTGGCCCTCATATGTGGGATCCAAACTGGGGCCCTCTGGCATCCCAAGTCAGTTCTTAACCAATATGCCACTTGGCCGGCCCTCATTTTTTTTTAAATTAAAGTAATACACATTCATAGTTAACACATCAAATATTAAGGATTTATAATACAAAGTGAGTTTCTTTGCAGATGCCTTCATAGCCCAGAACCACATTACAGACATTTTTCATTCTCTCTGTTGGTGATTGTTCTGTGGAATGCCTCCATACCTCTAAAATAATAGACTGTATCTATACTGATCATGATCAATATGCTTTATCCATCTATCAATTCACATTCCACTGCAGACATAGAGGATTTGGTCCCCTTACAGTCAACCCCTACTCTCTTCAGCCCTTTAAAATGTCTGAGAATTATATTATTATTTCTACCACTTCTATTGGTAATATTTTAACTTGAAATAACACACACAGCTTTTTATTTCTAGTGCCATTTACTTTTGACAGACTCCCTTGACACTGTACTTTGTAAAAAGAGGGCATTAATCTCTTGGCACTTTCTTCTACTTTTCTTCTCCCTCTCTCCACTCTTTAAGTCATCTCAGGCATCCTGACTTTCTGTCAGCTATGCTTTTACTAGTGCCAATTAATGTGACATAGCTCATATCCCCCTGCTCAGATTCCAAGTCCACTGTCAGTGTGCTGCAACAGCCAGACCAGGAGGTATTGAAAAGGGCCCTGGGACCAATTTCCACTAGTGACTTTCTCTGCTCTCCTGGGCAAGCCACCCAAATTCCTTGAAGTCTCTGATGCCTCATTCAACTTTTTTTGTATGTTTAAAATGAGATGGACTAAGATCAAATGAGACCACATGGATGAAAAATGTACACTCCACACAATGTTGTCCACTTGGAAGGCAGACAATTATTCTGATCTGTTCTTTAAGAAGTCCAATGATGGGAGGGTGGGACCCCCTTGTCCCTGCTAGCACATAGCACTGTCACCACCAGGGATGGGTTGATGTCTTCTGTGCCCTGTGGTTGGGGGAGGAACATTATATGGATTCATTCCATGTCAAATTCCATCATACAACTTATAAATGTTCTTACTCTCATATATTTTGAAGCATATATTTGAACTCAAGTTATATTTTGTGATTTTTTTAAAGGGTAAAGGGAGTGATTTCATCGTGATTCACCTCTCTGGAGTAAAATGTTCTAATTTACTGATAATAAAATTCAATCTACTCTTTTTCTTAATATCCTTAGTAGTCTCACTTGAATCCCTTTACTGGTCTTGCAGTAAAACCTCCACTATCTCAGAATATTACATATACACGGCCTTGAGTTGCAATAACAAACCATAGATTATTCTACATCTCAGTCTGTTCACACATAACACCTCCTTTCCAACTGTTTATCTCTCTCTGAGAATGCTCTCTACTTTTAGACTGTAATCCTCCTAACTAGGGAAATGTGATAGTTGATTTTTATTTTCTTCAAAATATTCTTTGTCAATAAAGAAAGTTAACTTAGGTACATGATGCTTTATATTACTACCTTACTCACAGAATAACAGCCAAAGGACAGTAACAGTGCCAGCACACAGCCAAACTGGTGGAGCGCCTGATAGGTGATGAGACACCATGCTAAGGGGACTGCCTGTTAGCTCCTGGAACTCTAACAGCCACCCTGCCATTCTCATTTTACAGACGAGGAGCCAAGTCTCAGGAGATTCAACAGCTAGAGGTTAAATCTGTGCCCAAGACCCATCCTGATTCTGGTGAGATGCATCTTCATGCCTCCTCTGCCAAGTGAGGGTATTAAAAGGCCCCCTGTGCAGGTCCCCTAAGCTAGCATAACTCAGTGATACTTGATTTACCTTATGAAAAACATGTCACCATGTAGAGCAAGTGATAGCTATGTTAATCCTTTTCCTTGTATTTGGCAATTTCCTGTCTTCCCACCCCTCCTCCCGTTTTTCTTTATCTCTTAACTTTGTATCTGGCAGGTTTTGTTTTATTTCAAAATACATTTTAATTTTTTATGCATTAACATCTATTAATATTTTCCTTATAGTCTTTCAGATTTTGGTTTCATGCTTAAAAATAATTTTCACAGCCAGAGTTTCATACTTTTCAATCTCTATTTTCTTCTCTTGCTTTTATGATTTCTTCTTTTTCCTAAGAACTAAAATATTTAGCCCATCTGGAATTCATTTTGGTATGAGGTCTGAATTTAGCACTACTTTCCCCTGACATGGTTAGTAGGTTGCCACAACACATTCCATGGCTTATCCTTCTTTCCTCATAGATTTAAAGAGACATTTATACACATGCATCTTCGTGTGTGGCAGTTCTCATGGGCACCTCCACACTCAAATACATACTGTTGGGATGTTAATTAACATTTGGTTATATTTTTGGGTTACTTTGCAGAGAATTATAATAGTCTTACCTAAATATCATGAACATTTTGTTTCTTCCTTTTCAATATTTACATGATTTATTTATTTCTCTTTCCTTATGGAAGTGCCATAACAATGCTGAGACATTACACTGGGAGCTGATACCCTCATTTTACTCCCGACTTCACACAGATCCCATAGCATGTCACCACTAAGTAGAATGCAGGTGAGTGTGTCTGGCAAATACTCTCCACAATGTGGGGTTGTCAAATTTTATTATCTGCCACTTAAGCAATAAATGAGATAGTTTTTTGAAATTTCTTAACAAATTGTTGCTATTTACTATGTTAATGTATTTCATGCTAATAAATTATTTTCACATTCCTTGGGAGAAATCTGTGTAGTTCATGGAATATTGTTTGCTTAATTTATTCTTGAGTTTAATGCAAAAATATTTCATTAATAAATGTTACATTGTAGTCATAAGCACAGTTGATCTATAGATGCTTTTTGTTGTTATCAGGCTTCAATGTGATGTTAGCCTTATGTCAGTTCAGATCATTTCTAAAAACATTCTATGCTTTAGAACTTTAAAACAACATCACATTTAATTATCTCATAAGTATCTGATAAAATCATCTATGAACTGTATTATTTAGAAGGGGTCAGCAGTAGTTCACCTTTTAGAAAAGGGTCTACTTCCCTGGGGTTGGGAACCCTTGATAGAAAGAGTAGTTTTGCAATTTCCATGTGATTAAATATTGTTGTTATCTTTTTGTCATGATGTTCTCATTGTGATCATAGAATAAGGCTTGTAGAATTTCTGATTTATTTAAAATAGAGCTTATAGAACATGGTGGATTAAGTAAACACTATGCCTGTTACCTCCCAGGATCACACCAAATTACAAATAAATTAAAGAACAATCAACCTCAAGAATCATCTCTAGATTAGCTCAACAGAGCCTCTATAACTAAAGATATAAAGAAGAGACCATGTGGAGACTGGTGGGAGGGGTGGAGACATGAAACAGGCTGACCCCAAACCCCCAGATAGTGGTTGAACACCAGGAGGGACACTTTGGTGATGGAGGTTCCCCTGGAAGATGGAGCCCCACACCAGGCTCCCCAGTCCAGGGGTCCTGTGCTGGAAAGAGGAGCTCCCACAACATCTGACAGTGAAAATCAGCAAGGTCTCTGTCTGCCTGTCCCTGTGAGATGGAAGGTGGCTGGAAACCCAGACGCCCTCTTAAAAAGCCCACACACAGAATCACTCACTTGGGAATACTCACTTGGTCTCTGATGGAGGGGTGGGAACTCAATAGGCACCAGAAACATACAGGGAAAGACTAAGTCATGTGGCTTTGGAGTGAGAGCTGGAGGCCCAACACAGACAGCAACTAACCACTTATAGCTTTGTGGCATTTACCGGGTAACTACAGACCAGCCACAGGCAAGGCTAAAATTGTCCTACATGGGAGATCCTCCTAAGAGACAACAGAAACAATACACCCAGAGGCCAGCTTCAGGCCACACCAGAGCACTACCTGGTTAGCCCCACAAGCTGCACATCCAAAGGGTAGTCTCAATAGACACAAGAGCTCATGGGGACAAATCTGCCTCTGAGGAGTCAGCCTCCACACAGATGCTCATAAACTGCTAACATAGCGAATCCTCACAGTCAGTCAGCCTGAGAGGCAATCCCACCCACTGATTCACCAAAAGCAATCAAGGCTCAACTACAACACAAGAACCCACATAACACACTCAAGGGGCACTCCTAGAACACATGTACAGGACACCAGGAGACTGCACCATTGGACCATACAGGACATATACTACATAAGACCACCCAGCAAAGATTGTGAAACATAGAAAATCTACCTAATACATAGAGGCAAACACAGAGAGGCAGCCACAAAGAGGAAACAAAGAAACATGTCCCAAATGAAAAAACAGGAGAAAATTCCAGAAATAGAATGAAATGAAATGGAGGCAACCAACCTACCAGAGACAGAGTTTAAAACACTGGTTATAAGAATGCTTAAGGAACTCAGTGAGAATTTCAACAGAGAGATAGCAAGCATAAAGAAGGATATAGAAACCATAAAAATGAACTAGTCAGAAATAAAAACATACAATAACTGAAATAAAGAATAAACTAGAAAGAAGCAACAGAAGAATAGATGAAGTGGAGGATCATATCAGCAAATTTGAAGACAAGGTAGCAGAAAACACTGAATTAGAACAACAAAAAGAAAAAAGAATCATAATAATTTTAAAGAAAGATAGTTTAAGGGATATTTAAGACAACATCAAGCATAATATTCACATCATAGAGGGAGGAGAGGGAGCAAGGAATCGAGAACATATTTGAAGAAATAATAACTGAAAACTTTCCTAAGCTGAACATACAAGCCCAGGAAGTGCAGAGTCCCAAACAAGATGAACCCAAAAAGGCTAACGTTAAGACTCATCATAATTAAAATGGCAAAGGTTAAAGACTGCCGGGGTCCTGCCTCTGCGTTCCAGAGAACAGTACCTGAAGTGGGGGGTGAGGCTTAAAAGGAAACAAAGGGACAAAGGGGGTCTGGGAGGACTGGAAGCATTCTTAGCAACCAGACCGGAGTTTATTTCCCCTCACCATTATATACATCCAGAGTACATGCAAAACGGCAGGGACAACTATGCATTACCTCATACAAAAGCAGATCATTAACTACCTACTAGAAACTTAAAGATCAGAGGGATCTTAGGGGGTCAGCTTCCCAGGGCACTTTCTTCCATTAACCAGATAGCCATCTATTTACTGTGTCTCCTAAGGAACTGGCCATTCTCACCACATACCTCAGTGTTAATTAAGCACTCTCCAGGTGCAAGCAAAACAAGAAGCAAAGCAAGTAATGCTTCACTAAAGCCAGCCTGCATGGCTCCCAACAAAAGACAAAGAAAGAATCCTAACAGCTGCAAGAGAGAAACAACTAGTTACTTACAAGGGAGCTCCCATAAGATTATCGGCATGTTTCTCAACAGAAAATTTGCAGGCCAGAGGGAGTGGCAGGAAATATTCAAAGTAATGAAAAACAAGAGTCTACAACCAAGACTACTCTACCCAGCAAGGTATTCACTTAAAATTGAAGGAGAGATAAAGAGATTTCCAGACAAGAAAAGCTAAAGGAATTCATTACCACCAAGCCAGTATTACAAAAAATGTTAAAAAGACCTCTTTAAGCAGAAGAAAGGAGAAAGCAAACAAAAAACAATGATAAAAAATAAGAATAATAAAATGGCAATAACTGTGTACCTACCAATAATCACTTTAAATGTAAACGGATTAAATGCTCCAATCAAAAGACATAGGGTAGCTGAATGGATAAGAAAATAAAACTCATACGTGTGCTGTCTATAAGAGACCAAACTCAGCTCAAAAGACATACAAACTGAAAGTAGATAGAAAAAAATATTTCACATAAATGGAAATGAAGAAAAAGCTGGAGTAGTAATACTTATATCAGACAAAATAGACTTCAAAATGAAGACTATACTAAGAGTCAAAGAAGGACATTCCATAATAATAAAGGGCTCAATCCAACAAGAGGACATCACCCTTGTAAACGTTTATGCACCCAAAACAGGAACACCTAAATATATAAAGCAAATATTGACAGACATAAAGGCAGAGATCAACAGTAACACAATCACAGTAGGGGACTTTAACACCCCACTTACATCAATGGATAGGTCTCCAGACAGAAAATCAACACAGAAACAGTGGCCTTAAAGGACACATTAGACCAGATGGATTTTATTGATATTTCCAGAGCATTTCACCCCAACGCAGCAGAACATATATTCTTCCCATGTGCACACGGAACACTTTCCAAGATAGACCATATATTAGGCCACAAAACAACTGTCAATAAATTTAAGAAGATTCAAATCATACCAAGCATCTTCTCCCACAATGGTATGAAACTAGAAATCAATTACAGGAAAAAAATAATAAAAAATGAAGAATTACACAAATACATGGAGGCTAAATAACACACTACTAAACAATGAATGGGTCAACAATGAGATCAAGTTCAAAATCAAAGCATACCTTGCAATAAACAAAAATGAAAACAGAATGACCCAAAATTTATGGGACACAGCAAAAGCACTCCTAAGAGGGAAAATTCAGAGCATTGCAGGCCTACCTAAAGAAACAAGAAAAATCTCAAATAAAGTCTAACTTTACACCTAAGGGAACTGGAAAAAGAAGAGCAAACAAAGCCCAAAGTGAGTATAAGGAAGGAAATAATAAAGATCACAGTGGAAATAAAAAAAATAGAGACAAAAAAAATCAATGAAACCAAGAGCTGTTTTTTTAAAAGATAAACAAAATTGACAAACCGTTAACCAGACTCATCAAGAAAAAAAACAGAAAGCCTAAATAAATAAAATCACAAATGAAAGAAGAGAAATGACAACAGACAACACAGAAATACAAACATTTTAAGAAAACACTATGAGCAACTATATGTTAAGAAATGGGATAATCTAAAAGAAATGGATAAATTGCTAGAAGCAATCTTCCAAAGTCGAATCAAGAAGAAACAGGAAATCTGAACCAACTGATGACTACCAATGAAAACAAATCAGTAATCAACAAACTCCCAGCAAACAAAAGTCCTGGACCAAATGGATTCACAGGTGAATTTTACCAAACATTCAAAAAAGAATTAACACCTATTTTCCTCACACTATTTCAAAAAATCCAAGAGGAGGGAAGCCTCCCATGTTTATATTAAGAGGCCACCATTACCCTGATTTCAAAACCAGGAAAAGACACTACCAAAAAAAAAAAAACTATAGGCCAGATTCCCTAATGAATGTAGTTGCAAAAATCCTCACCAAAATATTAGCAAACTGAATTTAGTAATACTTTAAAAAGATCATATTCCACAATCAAGTGGGATTCATCCCTGGTATGTAAGTTTCATTCAATATCTACAAAACAATTTGATACACCAAATAAACACAATGAAAAATAAAAATCATATGATCATATCAAAAGATGCAGAGAAAAGCATTTGACTAAATCCAGCATCCATTTGTGATAAAAACTGTCAGCAAAGTGAGAATAGAGAGAAGATATCTCAACGTAATAAAGGCCATAAAGGACCAATCCACAATTGATATCATACTCAATGGGGAAATGCTAAAAGCATTCTCCTTAAGATCAGGAATAAGACAAGGATACCCACTTTCACCACTTTTATTCAACATAGTACTGGAAGTCCTAGCCACAGCAATCAGACAAGAAAAAGAAACAAAAGGTATCCAAATGGGAAAGGAAGAAGTAAAACTGTCATTATTTGCAGACAACATGATACTATACAGAGAGAACCCCAAATATTGCAACAAAAAAATTAGAACTGATAACTGAATTTAGCAGCATATAAAATTAATATTCAGAAATCAGTTGCATTTTATATACCAATAACAAACTGTCAGAAAGACAATTTAAGAAAACAGTCCCATTTACAAACGCATACAAAAATAAAATAAAATACTTAGGAATAAATTTAACCAAGGAAGTAAAACACCTGTACTCAGAAAATTATGACATTGAAGAGAGAAGTTAAAGAAGATACAAATAAATAAAAACAGATACCATGCTCATGGATAGGAAGAATTAATATAGTTAAAATGTCCATACTACCCCAAGCAATATATAGATTCAATGCAATCCCTATCAAAACACCAATGGCACTTTTAACAGAACTGGAACAAATAATCCTAAAGTTTATATAGAACAATAAAAGACCCCAAATAGCCACAGCAATCCTGACAACGAAGAACAAACCTAGAGGTCTCACACTACCTGATATCAAATAATACTACAAGGCCATAGTAATCAAAACAGCATGGTACTGGCAAAAAAACAGACACATAGATCAATGGAACAGAATAGAGAGCCCTGAAATAAATCCATGCCTATATGGTCATTTAATCTATGACAAGTGAAGCAAGAATTTACATTGGGGTAAAGAGAGCCTATTTAACACATGGTGCTGGGAAAACTAGACAGATACATGCAAAAAAATGAAACTGGACCACCTCTTTATGCCATATGCAAGAATAAACTCAAAATAGATTAAAGACTTAAATGTAAGACCTGAAACCATAAAACTCCTAGAAGAAAATGTAGGAAGTAAACTCTCAGACATTACCCTTAGTTATATTTTACTGATATATCCCCTCTAGCTAGGGAAAGAAAAGAAAAAAAACAAAAAAACAAATTGGACAACATCAAACTAAAAAGGTTTTGCACAGAAAAGGAAACCATCATAAAATGAAAGGACTATGGAAAACAGCATTTAATTTTAAAAAATTAAAAATAGAACTATCTTATGACACAGCAATTCCACTCCTGGGTACTTATCCAAAGAAATTAGAAAAAATATGTGCACCCCTATATACTGTAGTGCTATTCAGAATATTCACAAAAGATATGGAAACAACAATGCCCTCCAATAGATGATTGGATAAGGAAATTGTGGTACATTTATACAATGGAATATTATTCTGCCACAAAAAAGACTGAAATCTTACCATTTGCAATACCACGGATGGACCTACAGGGTATTACACTAAGTGAAATAAGTGAAACTGAGAAAGACAAATACCATGTGATCTCACTTATATGTGGAACCTAAAGAACAGAATAAATGAACAAATAAAACAGAAATAGACACATAGATACAGAGAACAAACTGATGGTTTATAGATGGGATGGGGCTGGGGGATGGATAAGAAAAGTGAAGGGATTAAGAAACACAAATTGGTAGTTACAAAGTAGACATGAGGATGTGAAGTGAAGTACAGGGAATATAGTCAATAATGTAAAACTGTGTATAGTGTTGGATGGGTGCTAGACTTGAAGGGGGATCACTTCTTAAGTTGTATGGATGCCTGGCCACTGCAGTATACAACTGAAACGAATATAAAACAGTATTGAATGTCAACTATAATTATATATATATTGGGTTGTCGGAAAAGTCATGACGTATTTTTTTCTATGTTTTTTGTTGCAAAAACGCATCATGACTTATCTGACAACCACATATATACATATATATGATTACACATATATGGCAACTATATATATATATATGGCATATATACATAAATATATATGTATATATGGCAACTATATATACACACACACATATATGGCAAATATATATGGAAAAATATATATATTTTTTTTTTTTCATGGGATGAAAAGCACAGACTATGGAATATAATCAATGGTATTATAATAGCTATCTATGGTGTCAGATGGGTAGTAGACTTGTTGGGGTAATCACTTTGTGAGAGATCTAAATGTCTAATTATTATGTTGTTTTTTATACCTGAAACTAATAAAAAAGAAAATGTTCAAAATGAGGAATACCCTTAGATATAGTAAATCTACACTTTGAAATTTTTCTTGAGGACATAATTAGCTATGTGTACAAAGATGCCTGAACAAAAATATTTATGGTGACACAATTTATAATAGCAAATAACCTAAATGTTCAAAGTAAGAAAACTGTTAACTAAACTGTGATATATTAATAAAATAGTTATTAATAATCATGTTGTTTAAGAATGAAAACTCAGAAAAATGCTGACTATGTAATGGTAAGTAAAAGATGAGTAAACTGTTGAAAAAAAAAGCAGAGACAGTAGTGGAACGAAAGTAGGGAAAAGGAAAGACAGCTTATCTGGATTCACCTCCAAAACTGTAGGACTCTAGTACTATATCACTGGATATTGAGTACGTACTGTGGGCACACATACACAGATTCATTTTTCTGGCACACAAATACAGATTCAATAGAAAAGGAGAAGAGAAGACATTTTTTCATGAGCAAGAATAACATGCTGATAGAGTCATCTACAGTTATATGATTAGACAATATTGACAAACTCTCATTGTGAAGCAGACTTAATATTCATACCTAAACTCATAGTTGTTTTATATGTTTATAATTATGTCAGGTTTGTTTTATTCAGTAAAGTCAGTTAATTGTTTATCTTTAATATATAATTATGTCACTTTTAAGAAAATCCCATTTGTTTTAATAAGTTAAAATAAAGTATTTTACCAAAAAAATAATAAAATAAAGCTTATGAAGGTTTTGAAGCCTGGTTCATGATCAATATTTATAAATGTTGCACTAATATATTATTTTAAAACAATGTGCTTTGTCTCCTATGGCTTGCAAAATTGTCTTTGTAGCTAGTATGTTAAGTTTGTTAATTATACTATTTAGAACTTATATGCCCTTACTTTTTATTTCTTTGATCTGCAAAATTCTATACAATGGGTTAAAACTTTTTGATACCAAACAATTTTATCGTTTCCTTATGTATTTTATGCTTTTCCATAGTATATTCTGAAACTAGTATTTGAAGTGCAATGTTCATGACTATAATGTCTTAATTTTGGATTGTATATTTTATTCATAAAGATAATTTTTGCCTCATTTACTATTTGTACACTTTTTTCCTCTATTTGATATTAACATGTCCACCCTTGCTTTGTTAATATTTGAATTATCTGCTAAACTCTAGCGCTTCACCTAAGTGCAAAAGTATCAAGCTTGTATACACCAATAATAAACTATCAGAAGAAGAAATCAGGAAATCAATCACATTTACAATTACTTCAAAATCAATAAAATACCTAGGAATAAATTTAACCAAAGAAGTAAAAGACCTGTACTCAGAAAATTATAAGACATTGAAGAGAGAAATCAAAGAAGATACAAATAAATGGAAATATATACCATGTTCATGGATAGGAAGAAATAATATAGTTAAAATGTCAATACTACCCAAGGCAATATATAGATTCAGTGCAATTCCTATCAAACTACCAAGAACATTTTTCTCAGAAATAGAACAGATAATCCAAAAATTTATATGGAGCCATAAAAGACCCCAAATAGCCACAGCAATCTTGAGAAATAAGAACAAAGCGGGAGGTATCACACTACCAGACATCAAATCATACTACAAGTCTACAGTAATCAAAACAGTATGGTACTGGCATAAAAACAGACACATAGATCAATGGAACAGAATAGAGAGCCCAGAAATAAACCCATCCATATATGGTCATTTAATCTATGACATTGGAAGCAAGAATTTACAGTGGAGTAAAGATAGTCTATTTAATAAATGGTGCTGGGAAAATTGGACTGACACGTGCAAAAAAACCCGAAAATGGACCACCTACTTACACCATAAATGAGAACAAATTCAAAATGGATTAAAGACTTAAATGTAAGACCTGAAACCATAAAAGTACTAGGAGAAAACATAGGGAGTAAATTTGCAGACATTACCCTCAGTAATATTTTTATGGAGATATCCCCTCAGGCAAGGGAAATAAAAGAACAAATTAACATATGGGATTATATCAAACTTAAAAGTTTTTTCACAGCAAAGGAAATCATCAATAACACAAAAAGGCAGCCTACTGAATGGGAGAAGATATTTGCCAATGATATACCTGATAAGGGGTTAATATCCACAATTTATAAAACACTCATTCAACTCAACACCAAAAAAACAAACAACCCAATTAAAAAATTTGCAGAGGATATAAAGAGGCATTTCTCTAAAGAGGACATACAGATGGCCAACAGGCAAATGAAGAAATGTTCAACCTCGCTAATCATTAGAGAAATGCAAATAACAACCACAATGAGATACCACTTCACTCCGGTCAGAATGGCTATCATCAATAAATCAACAAACAACAAGTGCTGGAGAGGCTGTGGAGAAAAGGGAACCCTGCTGCACTGTTGGTGGGACTGCAGATCGGTGCAGCCATTATGGAAATCAGTATGGAGTTATCTAAAAAAACTGGAAATGGAACTACCGTATGACCCAGCAATCCAACTCTTGGGTATCTATCCAGAGAAACCCAAGACACTAATTCGAAAAA
>NW_017731840.1:627780-641827 GCF_001890085.2 Hipposideros armiger
TGTGTGTGTGTGTGTATATATATATATATATATATATATATATATATATATATATATATATATGTATGTATGGTCATGGGACGTGGAGTATAGTGTGGGAGTGGAGTCAAGGGAATTGTAATATGTATGATATTGGGGGGGGAAGTGGGGCAGCAGACTGGGGGAGGAGTTGTCACCTCAAGGGGTAAAAAGTATAACTAGTGCACTGTGTTGTACAGCTGAAACTAATTCTAAAAAATACGTATTTCAGAATTAAAAAAATAAAATTCTAACTAAAAGTGGGTCTTGGCCAGTAGTCACATCCTTGGCCTGTAGTTTCCTTGACAAAGGTCAATCTTTACCTTAAGTGAGCGTGTGTATTTTCTTCTTGCATCTAAGGTAACATGCCCTTGGAATGTCAGAGTAATCCCTTTTTGTGGACCCTCCACACCAGAGCAGGAAATTATAGAATCCCTCATTATTATCTTGTCCCCTGATTATCATCTCTATCTGCTATAAAATGCTAAGTATTAACTAACCTGTACCCACCAATGTAAAAGAAATATCTGTTTCTCCCATTTTACTTTTTGTGCAATCCCAGAGATTTCCCCTCTTTGCTTTGTCCCACCCTCTTAACCTACAACCAATGGATTTCATGTAACCCTCCTCTTTTGTTTCTAATGTATAAAATAAGTTGCAAAACTGACATTTCCTGGAGTATTTTCTCAATCCGTTGAGATTTTGATTCCTGGCAATTGTTGTCAGTTTGGCTCAAATAAACTCTTATAAGCTTTCTCTTAGGCTGGATTATTTTTGTCAACATGGCCTATCTAGCTAAGCTAAATTCATAACGCAAATAGAAGAGTTCTCTGTTGTTTTAAAAAAAATTCTGGAACCTGCTATCTCTCTTCATGTTTCCCAATGAATGGTTGGCAGACATCTTCCATATGTTTACTTAATAATTTGTTTAAAAGTGTAGTTTTACAGCTGGGTGATTTGTTTACTTTTTGTTTTCTCTGAGAATCAAGGGTTACACTGGGGGATTGCTTGTTCTGATGGAATTCCCGTGGACACTTTGGAGTTTGATGAATGATCCCCCACCCCAGTCTGCAGGGGACTCATTTTGGAAGCTTTCCCTGGATCCCTTTCATGTCCTCTCCTGTCTCTGGTCCACTGTATAGTTTCCAGAGCTCGGCCATGGGCAAGTTTAAGGGCAGAACATAAACAACTGTGCAGCTCTGTCAAGTACAAATGGGCATGTGGAGCTGCTCATGTAAGGACTGCTGGCTGCCTAGAAAAAGTGAAACAAAGTGAGTTTGTAACAAAGTCTAACAAACTGTGGCCTCTTCTCATCATAAACACTTCATCCACTGAAAACATCAGGTGGCCTAAAGAATCAGAGGACTTTTAGATAAATCATCCATATGGTTTTATATTAAAGAGAAAGAGAGGGCACCAGATGCTTCCTGTGCTCCTGGCCAGATGAACTGGTGTGCCTGGGGAATTTCAGCTCCCTGACTCCCTATTCAGCCTCCCAGCCCCAGATCAATCTGGCCCTGACACACTCGGTGGGGTGGGGACTATTCACTGATGTTTCTGGGTGATGTGGAGACACCCTGCCTGGTTGCTCAGTCCACAGATGAAAGCCTGGAGTGGGATGGTACCTTTCCATAAGGTGGACTTTCCCACAGGCTAGAGCATCAGTGGAAGTACCACCAGTGCTGCCCAGTGGAGACAGAATGGGGAGGGTGGGCCTGGAGACAGAAGGAAATCTCCACATTTATGAAAGGTGAAATGGGCCCAAGCAAGACCGAGGCATCTCTGTACAAACCTGGAAGCCTGGTATGACTGACAGACCTGAGAGTTGGCCCTGGAAGATTGAGTTTGGGGCTTAGTTCATTTCATTCCTTTTTCTCCTGTAGAGAAGACACTTGAGATTGTTGAATTTGCTAAACCTGTGGGTGCAAGACACTGAAGTCTAATAGTGCAATCAAGGTGTAACTCAACTGAGTTCACCCCCATGAAAGCCTGCAGAGCGGTTTTACTTTAAGGTGTGCAAAGGTGAAAAGCCACCAAAGACAGCAAACAGAGACTTTTCACCTCCAGATCTGATTAGCTTCCTTTCACCACTTAGCACCAGATGAGCAGAGAGCCCATAGGGGTTCATTTCTGAGCAGCTGATTCCTGGGGTGGGGGGCACCTCTTTCACCCTCACTGCCTGTTGTGCTCATCGTGAGACCAGGAGCATATAGAGTGTGCTCAGGGCCCAACAGGGAGGGAAATAGCAGGCCTGAGAGAGGAGTGACCTTCAGAAAGGTGTAAGGACCAACCCCCCCCCCCAAAAAACAACACAACACAAAAAACGTGCAAATGTGGAAAGAGCAAGACTGTTGTTTGGCTAACATTCCTGGCATGCCGGACACATAACAGGAGAGAAGTGGTGGGGTTAGGGGATGTGCGGGTGGGGTGAGCAGTTAAGTGGTCCCAAGCTCTCCGTGGCCCCTCCCAGCCCATTTCACCCATTGACTATAGCTGCCTGCAGCCTGCAGACTTTGTATTCATGTCAGTGGGACAAACCAGTGGTTCCCCAGCTCAGGTGAGCACATTCCTTCTTCCTGGGTCCAGCCTGCTTTATCAACTTCTCTCCAGAACCAGTGACCAGGTCCCAACCAGCTGCTTTCACTCTGTATCCTACCATTTATTTATTTTTTTAATTAGTTTCAGGTGTACAATACAATGCAATAGTTATACATTTCACCCCTCACAAAGTGACAACCCCTCTCCCCCAATCAATCCCCCCCAACATCATACATGTCTATTACAATTCCATTGACTTCACTCTCCACACTATACACTCCATGACACATATATACAATCATAGTTGACATACAAAACCACTTACTCTTATCACACCAGCAGTGGCCCAGGCAGACATCCCTCCACTCATTAGTAAGAGTGCCCTCTGCAGGCAGTTGCGTCTTCTGTCTAGGCCAGCAAGGTGTCTGCCTTTCTTTAGACTCAACCCTGGGGACAACATAAACCAGTCTGATGGCCCACCTCCTGCATAAATCACCTTGTGCCAAACATGGAAAGTGACTGTTCAGCCTCTGCTTGAACACTTGTAGTGATGGGGAGCTCATTAGCAATCCATTCCATTGTTGTAAACGTGGATCTTTGGGAATATCTTTTTTATGTTGAGCCAATCTCTGCCCTTTGTCACTCATTCCGCTTGTCCTAACTCTGTCATCTTGTCACCCTGAGCAAGGATAGTTCTCCTTTTTATGACAACCCTTCAGGTATTTGAACCCAACCATCACCTAACCCCAGTTCTTTCTCTCTTTCTAACCCTTCCTAGGTCCATTGGCCATCGTGGCATGATGTAATTTTACCACTTGCATCCTTTGCTTCTGGGCACAATCCATTTCTCAAACCCTCTTTCGCATTGTGGTGCCTAGAAGTGCACCTGACCCTGTAAATGGGGTCTGACCAGTGCCCAAGATGAGGTGTTAAATCCCAGGGTCTGACAACTGGACTTGGAGCATACAGAAGGTCAGAGCAGTCTGTGTGCTACAGCCTTCTCACTGCTGATACATTCTGAGTTTATGTCAATTTTAATTCATTTTTATACATGCTGCCAATTAACCCCATCAGTGAATCCAGCCAGTAAACATTTAACTTTTACTATGTGTGAGGCAATTGCTATTATTGTTGTTCAATCTTGGTATCTCTTCATGATTTCTGTATTAAATTTCATCCTGGTTTATTATGTCCATAGCTCTCATCTATAAAGACTGTATATATATATATATATATATATGTATATATATATATGTATATATATATATATATAATTTTTTTTTCCTGGAGAGCTCTCTAGGTTCACATTCATCACTCCCTTTGTGTAAGGTGGTTCAACCAACTACCAAGGCTTTTATGAGGAGCACAGGAGGATCTTGCCCTGTCGTCTGCAGACTGATAAAGAAGTTTCCACATGTCACCTTGTCACATGCCTCATGGAAACCTGGACTCACGAAGCCTGCCACGTTTCCCTGCATGCAGCCTAGTAATTGCACTAGTGTTCCCCTGCCTTGCTGTGGGTTTGACATGACTTGTAAGTTACCCTAGCAGTAACTTCTAAGCCTGTTGCTCAGCTGGCCGGGATGGACACTGAGGCCCCGCTGCTACACATGGTGGCACCTTAGCTCTGGCGCCAACTTCTGTTCTGTGCCCTTGGCTCAGAAAGTAGGCAGGACTCACACTTTCTCCATAGGGGTGTCCCACAGGGAGCTGCATGTTGTTTCTGCCCTGTGCTAACAGTGCCTTGTCCTGGCTGAAATGCCTCATGTCATGGGGCCTTCCCTGTGTCTCTGGTGAGGCTATTCTAGTCCAATAATAGATCGCATCCTTAACAAGGACTTCCTGACATTAATCATAGATTGTCTCATACTGATATCAGACTATTATTCCCTCTTGCACCTTTTGGTTTTGATGCAACTTAACACCCATCTCTTCATGGTGTCCTGAGTGTGTGTGTTATGTGTATGGCATGCATGAGGAGGATCTTACACAAGACACTCTTTTACATGTGTGACTTTGGGATCAACAATTTTCTCAATTCTTATAACAAACCTATGAGGTAGATATGCTAATATTCTCATTTATAGACGAGAAAGACTGAGGCATGCTCAAGTTCTGTGCTTAAATTAACACACAATGGTGTGGAAGCTGGTGAGCCAGCTCTCCTGAATACACCCTGTTCTCCTGCCAGGGGCTAAGCCTAGTGATTCTGCCTGAGCTCACATAGAGAGACTAGCACTGTGCAGTCCATCTCCAGGGTGAGAGCCACTGGCCTCCTGTGGCTACAGAGCACCTGACATGTGCCAGTCTCAATTCAGATGTGCTGTGAGTGTGCATTGTACATTGGATTCTGTATAAATGTAAAATAGCTCATGTCGAAATATTTTGGACATATTGAGTTAAAGTAAATATAGTATGATCATTAATTTCATGTTTCTTTATTTACTCTTCTTGATGTGGCTCTGAGAAAATTGAAAATGACAGTTGAGGCTCACATTTGTGGCTCATATTCCATTTCTTTTGGACAGTGCTGACCGAGAACATGCATCTAGAATTTGATCTCCATTTTGTTGTTTGGATTTTCAAGATGAGGAAGGCAAAGAAGGAAGAAGTTCCCAAAGGACTATTTCCAAGAGACAGGGGGAGCATTATCTATATAGCTTACTTTCTTCAGCCTTGGTCAGAGTTATTTGACAAGCTACATTTCAGAAACTTCTAGAAAATATATGCTATTTTATTAAGAACAGCAGGGAGAGAAAAAGGGAGGATGAGAATCTTGAATGAATGCTAGCAAAATAGACAGATTGAATACATTTTTGTAAAAAACCCGGCGGCCTGTCTTCTCATTTGCTTTGTGAACACACGGAGCTCTCAGCAAGGGGACACGAGCTCCCCCTCCACTCAACATAGAGCCCCTGTTTCTGCAGCTGCTCCCAGTCCTGAGGGCATCTGGTTCACCTCCCCACTTGACCTTCTCTGCTACTAGCCAATGGCTCCTGCATTACAGTTCTTCCCTGCAACAACTTCCAGAGAACACAGACTTCAATAAGCAGCTTTATAGCAATAGGGGCCAGGCTAGCCATTCAGATGTGACTCCCAGAGCCACCTTTCTGTCCACAGGCAAAAAGGAGTCAAAGGTCTGAGGCCCAGCACAGGGCTGAGGGTACAAGGACAGCATCTACAGCCCATAGCAGTGTTTCTGCTGAAACCTTGGCAAGGACCATAGTGTCTAGGGAAAGCTGCAAAGGTTCTAGAAGTGGAAAGGAAAGTGTGTTTCCTGGAGAGACTGCCTATGATTGCGTTTACACAAGGGCTCCCTTTGAGCTACTAGAAAAATTAGACAAATAGACCCATAGTAAATCACTCCCAATGTGTGTGGAAACTGAAAGAAGATAGTTCTGGGGTGTGAGAGGGTGCTTTCCTAATAAAAACAATAATAATGCTAGGTATGTATGACTACAAGGAAAGAGAGATTATTCAGGGAAATAATCCCTCACATAGATAGAACAATTCCACCCAGGTGCCTAAGGAAACTCAGTTCTTTTAGGGAGAAGTAAGGAGAGAGACTGTAATGACTCCTCACCCACCACAGGCCAGGACTAGGATGAGGGAGGACATGAAGAGCAGCTGAAACTTCAGGTCGTTCCCACTGGAGGTAGGCTTTTTCTGAAGTGTACGCCCTTGGTGGGGTGGTGCCTGGCCAGTTTCAGCCTAGTGCCAGCCCTAACCAGGAGGTTTGTTAAGGACCTACTTATATTAGCCTATTTAATATGCACAAAAGCCTTGTGTTCAAAACTATTATCCCCATTTTATAGATAAAATAAACTGAGGCTGGGGTTCAAAGTGACACAGTGAATAAGCTCACATACATTGCCTGCACTGCACAATGCATTTGATTTATTCTCCATAATTTGTTTAAAAAGATTTCTGAAATTTTCAACCATTAAAACAACTCTGGAGGACAGATAGATGAATCTGGTCAGAGTCTTGGCCCTGCTACTTAACTAGCTGTTTCACTTTAAGCCAATTACTTCATTTCTTGGTTTTTAAACTGGGAGGATTTGTTTTTAGGATGAAATGAGAAAATGCACATAAAATGTCAACAGAGTGCCTGGCACAAGGTAAACACTATGTGTGCACACAGCCAAATGTGTGTGTATGTGTGTGTGTGTGTGTGTGTGTGTGTGTGTATCAGCACAACAATCAACATGTAAAGATTATTCCATCCACAAAATATTTCTGTGCCCAGGTGCTTCCAGCCAGTTACTGACCTTGAGGAGCTCATAATCTGGAGGGAGGAGAGAAAAAATAAAGCTCAAGGGGTGTAAGGGTGGGCCTGAGTTTTCTGAGCAGGAAGAGCATCCCAAGTAGCTGCATTACAGCATGACCCCTTCAGGAAGCATGAGAGGTCCTCAGATGCCTGGGGAGGAAGGACAAGTGAGAGAACAGGGACTGCTGGGCCTAAAAGGTCTAGAATGTGAGCTAAGGAAGATGCTCATCATCGAGCTATGAAATGAGCACAAAAGAAGGCTTTAAATGGAAGGTTGACAAAGTAAAATTTGGGTTCTGGAAAGTGTATTAGTCAGGGCTCTGGCTAAAGTGTATCTGCCTTGAGGGCTTGCCTAGCCCAGGCATGTGGTCCTTTTGAAGTTGCTTTGAAGAGCAACTTCAAACCTGGGAAGGTGTCTGTCCAATCCTGGTTCCATAGATAAATCAGAAAATGCTGAGAGTCTAGGGTCTATCTCAGAACCTCCTTTAGCCCTTCCAGAACATAATCATTGCTCCCTGCTGTATCGTATTCTCACAGAGATGGGTGCTTTGTACCTCCCCCTACCCATCCACTTCCTACATTTCCAAGCATGTTGTTAAAAAAAAAATAACACGGGGACCGCCACTGTTTGTGTGGAATATACCAGCAACCCAACTCTGAGATGTACCCTGGGCTATTGGCCTGCATGGTGCTGGAGAGTTAGAGGGGGGTTGGTCCACACAGCATGAAAAGGGGCTTCCTGGAGCCATGAATAGAGAGAGGAGCTGGGGGCTTCAGGGAAGAGCACTGGTTTAGGAAGAAATGATGACACAGGGAGCTGGTGCTCCCTTTGACAGGCATCCTTAATTCAGCTCTCTTGGCTCTCCTAATGCCTTGGGTGGCCCTGGCAAAAAATTTGGCTACTCCCCTCATGAGGCTAAAAGGGGTAGGATTATCAGCAAGATCATTATTCTTACTTCCATTTTGTTAATGGGTCCAGTGTGTTCTGTTCTGTTCAAGATTATCCAGCTCACGGGTGACAGAAGTAGGCTCACACGCAATTGTGTTGCCTCTGAAGTCTGAGCAATGTCCAACACCTCAGATTGCACCCATTTCCTCAGATTCCTGCTCTTATTTTGAATCAGTTCGCTATTGCTTTAGTGACACTAAGGAAAGGATACTCCTGTAGATTTCCCTGCTCCACCCACTTCCTTCTGTATTGAGACAAATAAGACTGCTCTTAAAACTGCTCCTGGCAAGTCAAAGGGCAGCTGCTCCCACCACTAACGCACCCCACCAGCAACACTGGCTCTCCTAGGAGTCCCAACCTCTCCAACCATCCTTGGCCCTGTCCATAGGCATTGGACTCACCCACCAGCACTGGCCCCTCCCACCAACACTGGCTCCTCCATGCCCTACCACAGCTCTCTTTGTTGCTGGTGACTGAAGGGCCCTTTAGGACTTCTGATCTCTTTTTTGGTCACTGCTTGCTGGGATTATGTCTCATAAAAGGAGTTGGAAACCTCTTTTCCTTTACTGCCTATATCTGTGTTACCCAAGCCACCCCCTCAAAAGGAAGTAGAAGTTTAGCTGAGGCTTAAGGGTTTGAGAGTTGTGCGGGGGTGGTGTTGGGGTGAAATGTTAGTAACCTGTAGTAAATAAATAAAACTGAACGTATGCTATCCCTGTTTTTCAAAGGATTTCCCCTAAATCCCTGTTTTTCAAAGTGTTCAGCCACCCTATGTCTATAGCAATTTCTCACTTAACACATTTCTCCTAAGTGGGGCATGTAGCTCTCTCCTTCTAACTTCTCCCTTCCTCTAAAATTCATTTACTGTCATCTCTGGCTTCCCACACACCCACATCCCCTTTAATTTCCTAGGCAATGTCTTTTGGTCATATCGTCCATGTTTTCTTCTCCCCAAATAACAACATCTTAGGAGCCTCCTTTTCACATTACAGTAGCATATTAAGGTATTTTGCTACACAAATACCATCTACTCTATAGCTAGATTGCTCCATTAATTCAGGTTTAGAGGTCAACAAATGAACTTGGGAGTTCATTTTGTTTGTTTTTATTCTGCTGCACACTCACAGGCACAAAACAATACTTTACTTTGAACTGTGTCTGGTAAGGTCCAGGGTGAGAATAGCATCCAATGTGTCCCATCATACATGTTACTGGTGCCTTTGTCCCCAATGCTGATACAAAGGACATGGCTAGTCTGGTCCTAGTGGACCAAGAGTAGCCAACAGGAGAAAACAAGACTCTCTGTTGTCCACAGCTGTTGGCTTTTGCTCTGCTAAGACCCTCAGCCATTTTACTTTGAGTCATTGCTTTAAGAAGTCCTCTGGCTCCATTTTTAAAGCAAAGCAGCTATAAGTGTTGTGATTAGAGTGACATACCCCTCATGACTTCCTTTGGATCCATTTTTAAAACAAGGCAGCTATGAGTGTTGTAATTAGAGTGGCATACCTCTAATGACTTCTAGATTTTCTCTTAAAACTACTTTTTTCAATTAAAACTTGAGTATCACTTTAGCATCAAATAACTTAGTAGAAAATGCTACATTTGGGTCCCATTGTGGCTAATAACCCCAAAGAAAGGGTTTTATTCCAGGCAAGACCAAGGTTGAGAAAATTCTTGGTAAACTTAGGGCTGGTGAAGTCAACTAACTGCCTTGGCAGACTGAGCAGATGCAGTCACCCAGAGACAACCTGGCCAGGAGGGACTAAGCAATGTCTTTCTCAACTTGCCTTTCTCTGCATCCTGATTCAAGTGCCCTGTGTCATCCTGCAGCAATGAAGAAGTACTTCCCTTCCCTTCCAACACATGGCCCCACTGCACACTGCAGTGGAAGCTGTGGGGTAAGGGACCCTCAGGACCTCAGGGGCTGTGGAGAATATTGCCTTCTTCCCTGCCTATGTGAAAGGGAAGCAAACCTGTGGAGCCCTCTCCTCCACCTTTTCCATTATTGTATTGTTATCTTATACTCTTCTCTGCTCCAGAGAACTTTGCCCATTCTAGACGTACATTTTCTTACTTGATGTCCTGTTTCAGTTCATGGAGACATTGTGTACATGTATTTTGTACCCAGAATTGAAAATCATAAATTGAGAGCACAGCTCCAGTATGTTTGGCCATGTGGCAGGAGGCAAATGGATCTCTCTGTTTTCTACCTGATTTGTCTTTATCATCATCATCATCATCACCCTCAGATATGCACAGCACTCTAAGATGACCACACATTTTCACATCTATTCTTCCCATTTGAGTGTCACATATCTGCTTAGAAAGTAAAAGTTGAGGCAATTTTTCCTCATGTTATAGAGGGGAAAATTAACGCCGAGGCAGACAAAGTGCCTTTGACAAAAAAGAAAGTGGTAGGTTTTTTATATCTGGCCTACACTATTTTAGTTTTACTAGGATATAGCAAAGAGAACATATTTGCCTGTTAGTTTATTAAATGCTAGGACATTATTATTCAGGTGTAAATATTTTGAATATACATAATAGGAAAAGTTTTCATACAGAATTTTGGTGACACCAAAATAGCTTTAAACAGCTCCTGAGGTATGAGGGTTAGCAAATGAAACCAACTGGTGGTGGGAATCACAGAAAAAGTGAATTATGCTACTTGTTAAAAGGCATCTACATAGGGCCAGCCAAGTGGCTCAGTTGGTTAAGAGCTCACTTAAGAATTTGAGCTCTGAGCAATAGTGGTTCGATGCCCAGCCCGAGCTGAGCTGCCGCTGAGCTGCCAACAGGTGGCAGGATGGTTCAGCTAAAAAAAAAATGGCATCTACAAAGAACTCACAGTAGAATCATGCTTAATGCTTAATGGTAAAATATTGGGTCCCTAAGATCAGGAACAAGATAAGGATGTCTGCACTTGCCACTTCTGTTGAACATTCTAACAGGGTGGCAATTAGACATGAAAAGGGATCCTGATGAGAAGAAAGTGTTAAAACTATTCCTATTTATAGATGCTATGATCTTGTATAAAGAAAATCCTAAGGAATCCACCAAAAAAACCTATTGAAGCTATTAGAATTGAGGTCAGTAATGTTTGTAGATATAAGATAAATATACAAAAATCGATTGTATCTATATATTACCAATGAGCACTCTGAAGTGAAATTAAGCAATTCCATTTACAATAGTATCAACAGAATAACATACTTAAGAATAAATGTAACAAAAGAAATGTAAGGCTTGTACATTGGAAACTATAAGGTATCACTGAAATAAATTAAAGATGATCTAAATAACTGGCAAGATTTCCCATATTCATGGATTAGAAGGCTTAAGTTTAAGATGGCAATGCTTCTCATAATCTATGATTCCTATCAAAATCATAACTTTCTTTTTTGAAGAAAGGGACAAGCTGATCCTTAAAGTTATATGGAACTGCAAGGGGCTCTGAACAGTTGAAAAAAGTCTTTGAAAAGAAAAACAAAATTTGGAGGACTGTCACATCCCCATTCAAAAACTTACTACAAAGCTTGATTATATAGTAATCAAGACAGTGTGGTATTGGCATAAACATGGGTAAAGAGATCAATGGACTGGAATGGAGTGTCCATAAATAAACCTTCAGATTTATGGTCAGTTGATGGGTGTCAAGACTATTCAGTGGAGAAAGCATAATCTTTTCAACAAATGGTGCTGGCACAACTGGGTATCCACATACAAAAGAATAAAGTTGGACCCCTAATTTATGCCTTATTGAAAAATTAACTCAGAACAGATCAAAGACAAAAATGTAAGGCTAAAATTATACATTTTTAGAAGAAAACATAGGGTAAATCTTAATACTTTGGGTTTGTCAATGAATTCTTAGGTATAATACCAAAAGTTAAACATAAGTTTACCATAAAACCCAGCAATACCACTCCTGAGTATATTTAAAGCAAGAGGATTTAAAGCATATGTCCACACAAAAACTTGTACTCAAATGTTCATAGCAGCCTTGTTTATAACAGCCAGAAAGTGAAAACAACCCAATGTTGTTTTCTGATGAATGGATAAATAGCATGTGGTGTATATATTCAGTGGAATATTAATCGGCAATATAAGGGGATGAATTACTGATACATGCTACAACATTTATGAACCTTTAAAAAAGGCTAAGTGAAATAAGCCAGACACAAAAGACTGTATATATATACGTATATGTATGTATATATATTTCAGATATCATTCCTTTTACTGATATGTCTGCAATAGGCAAATGCATAGAGACAAAAAATCAATTACTGCTGCCAAGGGTGGAAGTGGTTGAGGGTAGGGATGGGGGTGATTATTAAAGGATATGGATTTTCTTTTGAAGGTGATGGAATATTTTGAAATTAGATAGTGGTGATGGTTACACAACCTTGTTAATATACTAAAAATCACTTAATTATACACTGTAAGAGGGTGAATTTTATGATGTGGGAATTATATGTCAGTAAAGCTGTTATTAAAAACAAGTTGAGGGCCAGCCGAGTAGCGCGTTGGTTAGGAGTTGGCTTGGGATGCCAGCTCTGAGCAGCAGGGCCCTAGTTCAGATCTCACATGAGAGCCAGTGACACTGCCCTCTACAGCTAAGATGATGAACAACAGCTTGACCTGGAGCTGGGCTGCTGTGGGTTGCCGGCGACCCTGTAGACTGTAGGGGAGCTGGCCAGCAGCAGGCGTGAGCATTCGTGAGCTGCCGTGTGCCACCATGAGCAACTGTCCAATGGCCAGCCAGCAACTGCCTCACCTGGGAAGAGCACAATGATAATACCAACATGGGCCAGTGAAGCAACATCCTCAACAACTAGACTGAAGAACAAAAGGACAGCTACTTGTGTGTTCCCCTTCCCCGATTCCCCAATGCTCTTCCCCTCCCCCAATTCCCCAATAAAATCTTTAATAAAAGAAAAAAAAGAAGTTGATTATTTGACAGTGTCACAAAACTCCACAGTGTGTTAAGCTTGAAATTTCTTTTCACTTTCTTAAGAGGATTTGGTCTGGATCACCTTAGAAAAGATACACTTTTTCATCTGATGACTGGGTACCATGTGTATGGCCTGTGAGTAGGGTTCTCATTTGTGAACTGCAGGCTTAGACTATAGTGCCATAGAAGTGCACATGTTATGACCATCACAATAATGCAATTGTCCCCGAGTGCAGCTTCACTTGTGGGTGACAGCTTCCTTCTGTTACCACAGTGAGGTATGGTGAAAAGCACTGGGCCCCAAACAGGTTACCTTAATGCAAAATAAAGTGCATTTCCCAGAGGAGGCTCGTTGGTGATATTAGAAAGCCCTTCTTTCCCTCCTCCTTCTAATCCTGGAAAGTTTATTATCAAGGTTCAGAGGCTGAACTTTGTCATGAGTGGATATGGACTGTCCTTAGAAAAGCCTAACCCCCACGCCTCATCCGACAGGAACAGGGGGGAACCCCTGATCAGTCCAGGGAGGGGCAGAGCCAAAGGTAGGAGATGCAGCAATACATGCCCATCTTCCAGCACAGCTTGTCACACACAGCTTGTGTGTGTGTGTGTTTTGAGGCCTCAGCTTGCCTCTGAGTCACCATTGAGGTAGTGGCTGCTCTCCTTGCATAAAGCATGGTTTCTGTCCACCTCACTTGTATTTTCAGTTGCTAATTTCAGTCAGAGAATGTATCCAGAAGCATATATGTGAGAATGGCTCCTGCCCCATTCAAATCCTGGTGCTTTGATGAGTGACAAAGTGCATCATGCATATTAGTTAATACAGAATAAAGCATGCACACTGTGAACAGTTAATTTTTTTAAAAAATTAAGTTTTTAGAGCAGTTTATGTTCACAGAAAAATTGAGCGGAGAGTCCAGAGATTTTCCCATTTACCGCCTGTCCCTATATTTGCCTGCTCTTCCACCGTTGTCAACATCTTGCACCAGAGCTCAGTCTGAGCTGTTCCAGGTACACAGTACAGGAGGAGCCCCTGTCAGTGAATGGCCACTAGATTCTTACTAGTCATAAAATGTGGGCCCTCGGTTTACCATGGGGAGTCCGTTTCAGGAGATAAATTCCTTCTTCGGGCTCATAGCTAATGAATCTTTCTTTTCTGGGTCCACAAACCCCTGGCAACTACTGATTTTTTTTACTGTCTCTATAGTTTTCAATCTTTAAGAAACAACCAAAATGCCCATCGGTAGATGACTGGATTAAGAAACTTTGGTACATTTACACAATGGAGTATTATTCAGCTATAAAGAAGAAGGAAATA
>NW_017731840.1:642222-662143 GCF_001890085.2 Hipposideros armiger
TATATACATATAGTCTCGGGACATGGAGTAGAGAGCGGGAACGGATTCAATGGAATTGTAATAGATAAGCATGATATCGGGGGTGGGAGGGCAATAGATGGGGGGAGGGGGGTTGTTACTTTGTGAGGGCGAAAAGGGTAACTATTGCATTGTTCTGTACACCTGAAACTAACAATAAAAAAAATAAATTAAAATAAAAAAGAATGTCATATAGTTGAAATCATAAAGTATGTAGCCTTGTCATATTGGCTTTTTCACTTAGTAATATGCATTTAGTGTTTCTCTGTGTCTTTTTGTGGATTGATAGCACATTTCTTTTTATTGCTGAATAATATTTCATTGTATGGATGTACCACAGCTCATTCATTCACCCACTGAAGGCCATCTTGGTTGTGTCAAAGTTTGGGCAATTATGAATACAATAGTTAATTTTTAATACAGAACTTTATTCCCGTATGACCCTCTCACTCCCCAACCTCTTTTGATAGCATAAGAGGCAGATACAGCACTAGAGGTGTATTAAAGGACCATCATCCTTTAATGACCCACAACAAACAGAATTCTTATGACTCATGGAGCACTTTTGGCCCACTGTTACACCTGGTTCTCCAAAATTACTTTAGATCAAGGATTATTGAGCATGAGAAGTGTCAGATAGCTTCCCCAAGGCTCACCAGAAAATGGAACTCATTCAGTGTCTCTGCATCCCTTTTGGCCAGAACCATATCCTCTTGCTTCCCTGCTCTCCAACATTGTGTTGAGAGTAGATTTCCTCCATGTTTGAGGTGAACACTTGACTGTGCCATTTTCCCACCAGTCTACCCATCTTCTTTCACTTTTCCCTCAATGTTGTATTTAATTTTTCCTTTAATCACTCATCATGTTTCTCTGAGGTCTAGTTCTAGTTTCTCCCTAAGTTTGGGAAAATATCAAGCAAAAGAATGGATGTCGATTGAGGATTGACCCCAAACCAGGTGCAGATGGAGGAACACTTGGTTGGGTCATCATACCTGCTAAAGCAGCCATTCCCTTTAGGATGGAAGTTTGGGGATATCTGGCTGGCTGTATGGTGGGTCTACATGGTAGTCAAAACAATTTTAGTTGCTCTCCCAGGTAATGGTTAGACTTTATCATCCTGGCTCTTAGCTAGCTACTTCTAAGGTTTCGACAAAATCCTGGGCATTTACATCAGTCCAAGAATGTGACCTCCACAAACTGCTCTCCTTCTAAGCAGTCTCTTCACATCTTCCCTTCTGTAGAATCTTGGAAGGTAACGTCACACTGACCTCAATGCTGGGGGAATGGGCGGGGGATGGATGGGAACAGCAGTAGGAGTGAGAAAAGGCGCAGTCTTCTGAATCGCAACCTCTTGGGATCTAGTCCCAGCTTTCCCACCTGCCCGCCAGGACACTGTGTGAGCCAATGAGTTTACTTAGCTACAAAATTGAAAGTGCTACTACTAGCAATACCTACCTTGGAAAATTGTTGTGAGAATTAAAAAAAAAGTTAGAAAGGACCTAGAATTGTGCCCGGCACAAAACCATCATTAATGTTAATGAGGTAAGATGAAAAACATTTTCTCCTCCAAATGCTCAAAATCCCTGTGAAAATGACAGTGCATAGAAAGATGCTGGACAGCTGTTTGCTTTGAGGAAATTCATCGAGGGAAAAATAAGACATTGTTCCCACTTACGAACAGCTTTTGTAAGTAACTTGGGCAATCCCTCCAAAAACAATCTCTTCCATATCCTTTGAAACTAACCAGATTTTATGATTAAATATTTATCATATTTGCTGAAATGTTCATTTTAGGGGCTATAATACATCAAATCTAATTCTATGTGTTTATAAAGTATTTCGCACATAATTTTAAAAGAATTTGAGACAGTTTACAGTAAAAGCCATATTTATAATTCCAATTAATGATACATTAAGGCTAGATTTCTATATGGTTAACATTTTTAAAGCACATAGGGTTCTCTTATGTAATTAACACACACAGTCCATTCATAATTGACATTTGAATGAGTTGCAGTGTGAAAAACCATTTTCCTGCAAGACAGTAAACTAGAGCTAGTTTGTTCTGTGCCTTTAAGCAGCTGTGTGACTTCAGGTAAGCCTTGCTGTTTGAACTTCAATTCCATCATTGTAAACCTAAGCATCTGAAAGAGTTCTATGATGCCAGTTATCCCTCCAAAATATTATAAGTTAAGAATGAAAGGCATTAGTTGAAATTATTGCAAGGATTTAAAATTACTGTCTTCACAGTCTTGTCTTGAGACATGTTGTTTTCATCTCTATGATATATACATACACATAAGAGTGTGTAATTTTATGAAAGAAATTGATTAGGAATACAATCCCAGGGTGCTCTGGCATACAAGGTCAGACAATTAAGTTTATGAACTTGTTGCAACAATGTTGCTAGCCATTTTTTTTATATCAGAGGGATTATTCATTATAAATTTGTAGCAACCAGGCAAACAGTTAATCAAGTTTATTATTTGGAAGTGCTGAAAATGCTGCATGAAAAAGTTAGATGAAAACGACCTGAGCTTCTCACCAACAATTCATGGGTCTTACATCACGACAATGCACCAACTCATATGGAACATCTGTGAGGGAGTTTTTAGCCAGGAAACAAATAACTGTATTGGAACATCCTCTCTACTCACCTGATCTGGCCCCCAATATCTTTTTTCTTTACCTAAAAATAAAGGAAATATTGAAAGGAGGGAATTTTGATGACACTGAGGACATCAAGGGTAATACTATGACAGCTGTGATGACAATTCCAGAAAGAGTTCCAAAATTGCTTTGATGAGTGGACTAGGTGCTGACAATGGTGCATAGCTTCCCAAGGGGGGTACTTTGCAGGTGACTGTAGTGATATTCAACAATGAGATATGTAGCACTTTTTCTAGGATGAGTTCACGAACTTAATTGTCAGACCATGTACATATTTCTGGATTTGTTGTAAAAAATCTGGTTTTTAATTACTGGCTATGTGACATTAAGCACATGACTTAGGCTTCCTGAGCCCCTAGGGCAAATCCTCTAACTCTACACTTCTTCAAAACTTTGCTCCATTCCAGATTTACTGTTTCTCCAATTCCAGTGAACCAATGCTTCTTCATCTCCAGCTCCAGCTTTGCCATAGGTGGACAAGGCCAGCACAACACATTCTTATTTTCTGGTGAAATGGAATTTCACTTTCCTTTTTTGTTGTTGTTGTTGTTGTTGTTAAGTGCTTTTCTATCATTTGCATCAATTGATATGCTCATATGGCTTTTCTTCTTCAGCCTGGTGATATATGTATTACACAACTGATGCCTGATGTTTTTTAAATGTTAAACCAACCTTGCATACCTGGAATAAATCCCACATAGTCACAGTTTATAACTCATTATACATTATTAAATTTGCTTTGCTAATATTTTATTGAGGATTTTTACATCAAAATTCATGAGAGATATTGGTCTGCAGTTTTGTTTCCTTTTTTCTGTTCTGTTTT
The DNA here is from genome assembly GCF_001890085.2 of Hipposideros armiger. Lineage (NCBI taxonomy): Eukaryota > Metazoa > Chordata > Mammalia > Chiroptera > Hipposideridae > Hipposideros > Hipposideros armiger. The sequence continues at coordinate 645,737 of NW_017731840.1, forward strand.
GGTTTCCTATCAGTGTTATACTAGTCTCATAAAGTAAGTTGGGATGTGTTCTCTCCTCCTCTATTTTCTAGAAGAGATTGTGTAAAATTGATGTTAATTCCTTTTTAAAGATTTGGTCAAATTCTCTAGGGACTCCATATGAGTCTGGAGATTTCTATTTTGGGATCTTTTAAATTATTAATTCAATTTCTTCCACAACTATAGGGCTACACAGAATATGTATTTCAACTGTATTGAGTTTTGCTAGCTGTAGTTTTTAAGGAATTTGTTTATTTATTCTCAGTTATTGAAATTTCCAGAGTAAAGTTGTTCATAGTATTTCCTTCTTATCTGTTTAATGGCTTCAGAATCTCTGGTGACACCTGTTTCATTACTGATATTGGTGATTTGTACCTTCTCTTCTTTTCTTTGTCAGCCATGCTAGAGATTTATCAATGTTATCAAATTTTTTTTGAAGAACCAGTATTTTATTTCACCGATTTTTCTCTATTGTTTTTCTGTTTTCAATTTCATGAATATTTGCTTTTCATTGTTTCCTTGTTTCTGTTTAATTTGGGTTATCTTGATCTCCCCTCCCCCAAGTTACTTGATGTAAGAACGTTAATTATTGATTTGAGGTCTTTCCTCTTTTCTAAACTTAGAATCTGGAACTATAAATTTCCCTCTAAGCACAGCATTAATTGCACCCCACATATTTTGATGTGTTGTAGTTTCATTTTGATTTAGTTCTATATATCTTTTTATTTCCTTTGAGATTCTCTCTGTCTCATGGGTTATTTATAAATAGGTTATTTCATTTCCAAGTTGTTGGAGATTTTCTCTTGTCTTTCTGTTATTGATTTCAAGTTTGATTTCCATTATGGTCAGAAAATTTTTGTGAGATTTGTTTATGACTCAGGACTTGGTCTATCTTAGTGAATGCTCCATGGAAACTTGAAAAGAATGTGTAGTCTACTGTTATTGAGCAGAATACTCTATAAATGTAAGTCAAATCTTATTTGTTGATGGTGTTGTTCCATTCTTTTATATCTTTGCTAACATTCTGTCAGATAGTTCTTTCAATTGCTGAAGGCAAGGTGTTAGTCTCCAGCTGTAACTGTAGACTTGTCTATTTCTCCTTTTATCTTCAACATGTATTTTGAAGCTCTGTTGTTTAGTGTATGCACATTTAAGAACAGTATGGTGGGGGCCGGCTGAGTGGCACATTGGTTAAGAGCTGGCTTGGGACGCCAGAGGGCCCCAGTTTGGATCCCACATATGAGGGCCAGTGACACTGCTAAGTTGTACAGCTAAGATGCTGAACAAAAGCTCGACTTAGAGCTGGGCTGCCGTGAGTTGCCGGCGACGTGTAGGCTGCAACCCCTGCTGCAGTGGGTTGCCATGGGCTTCCATGTGTAGCCAGTAGCCAGTGTGAGCGGCCAGCAGCCGCCGTGAGCGGCCGTCCAGAAGCCGGTGACTGATCTGCCTCTCCCGGGAATTGCGCAATGATGGTGCCAATTTGGGTCAGTGAAGCGACGTCCTCCACAACTAGACTGAAGAACAAAATGACAGCAATTTGTCTGTTCTCCTTCCCCCAATTCCCCAGCGCTGTTTCTATCCCCCAATTCCCAAATAAAAAATCTTTAAAAAAAACCAGTATTGTGGATTAATCTTTTTATCATTATGTAATGTTCCTTTTTTTTCTGTATTCTTTTTTCCTTTGAAGTCTACTTTATCTGAAATTGATAGAGCCACTCCTCCTTTCTTTTAAAATTAATGTTATCATGGTATATCTTTTTTCATGTTTTCACTTTTAACCTATTGAAGTCATTATTGATGTTTATGTATCATTGTATTTGTATATGTCTTGTATACAGAATATTTTTTACCATGTTGTTAAATCCACTCAGTCAATTTGTGTGTTTTGATTGATACTTAGATCATTTATATTTAATGCAAATATTGATATGACAGGACTTAAGTCTACTATTTTGTTGTTTTCTTTTGTTTCTTGTTCCTTTGTTTCTCTTCTTGTCTTCTTTTGGGTTACTTGAACAATAATTTAGGATCCCATATTCAATTATTTGTAGTTACATTTTTAAATTAAAGTTTGTTGGTGAACAATTGTTAGTAGAGTTACATAGGTTTCATGTGTACAATTTTGTAATATATCATCTATATATCACATTGTGTGCTCACCACCAGAGTCAGTTCTGCTTCCATTACCATATATTTTACCTTTTTTTTAATTGAGAAAAGCTGCCATCTAAATGTTATGAGCTTTTTCTGTGGGAAAGGCTTATTCTAGGTACCACATGTGACTAAAGCAAAAGCCTCAGCACCCAGGGCCCAGGTTTCCTGGGGGTGGAGCATTCATAACTGAGTACAGGGCTCTTTCTTCTTTTCAGCATGAGGAACCTTTAGCAGAACTCAGTGTTCATAGCATTGAAGCCTCTGGACAACAATCATCACCATGACCAACTTTCTGGGGCTGATAAAGGATTTCTTAAATTTACCATGGGAGGGAGATACCTGAGAAGGAAGATAGGTCTCCCACAGTTTGCAGGATAAGTGCTCCAAATTTAGTCCTATAAAGCTGTATTGACTTCAATTTGTACCTAAAACTAATGAAAATTATTCCAGAAATGCTAATTCTGTCCCCTCTTAATACAGAAATAGCTATCTAATTGTACTCTTCTCCATAGTGATGTTTTGAATCCAGATTACCTGCTTTAGAGGGTGAAAAAGAATATTGATAACTGCCACCACCCTATCTGCCCCACATGAGATGAGACTGCATGATCATAAGTCCAGTGGCAAGCATTTTCCTCTAAATGCTCAGAGCTTTCACAAATTCAACCTCATTAGTCCTTGAGTTAAAGATCAATGTCTTTATCTGTCTTGTATAAGTGAGAAGATTAAAAAATAATGGACACTTGCTCAGAGCCACATGATAAGCCAGTTGTTGAATTAGCAGTTAAACTCCCTCTTTGGATATATGAGATAATTGGCTATAACAGCTGATTTCTGAAATGCAAGTTATTTCTCATGCTTAATTTATAACCAAACCAAACTTGGACTTCTGCTATCACATAAATAAGTATGAACTCTGTTAAGTGAGAACTGGCTCAATCATGGTTTATTTAGCATGGTATCTAATGATGTGTGTGATGTATAATGATAATAGTTCACCTCATCCCAGAGATTTTTGGGACCTTTGCTCTGAGATTTCATTGGATTTATCCATCCCTTACTCCCTTCATTCATGACATAATCCTTGTTTAATGCCACTAGGGCCCAGCAGTGTCCTGAATCAGGAGCTGCAGAAGTTAATATGACAGTTTGGTGAGAAAGACAGCCAGGTAAACAATTAGAGACTTGAGAAAAGCCCTAGCCATCTCTGGTTGTGAGTCCACAATCAAGCCAGCAAGATGGAAAAGCTGAGTCCTAATGCTTGGGCTACAGAAGGGAACTGATATTTCTGAAATTGTTAAGCCTTAGTGGAGTGGTAAAGTCCAAAGTTCAGTGGCTGGGATTTCCAGTCAAGATGGCAGAGTAGATAAATACTGTGTATTTTTCCTCTCAGAACCACATCAAAATTACAATTAAACTACAGGACAGCCATTATTAAGAATCGCCTGAAGTCTAGCTGAACAGAAGTCCTAAATTAAGGATACACATGACTGTCCTAATTAAAAATAATTAAAATTAAATGATAAATTCAGTTCCCCAGGCACACTGGCCACATTTCAAAAGCAAAATGGCCAAAGATGGAGGAGCAGGTAAATGTTATACTTGCCTTTTCTCCCAAACACATCAAAATTACAACTAAACTGCAGAAAAACCATCATTGAAAATCACCTAATATCTAGCAGACAAAAGTCCTATGATTAAGGACATACAGAAGAAGCCACCTTGAGACTCATAGGAGGGGCAGAGACATGGAACAGGCTGGTCCCAAATCCACGTGTGGCAGTTAAAAATCAGGAGGGATATCTCAGCTGCAGAGGTCCCCCCTGAGGAGCAAGGGGTCCCAGTCCCACACGAGGCACCCCAGCCCAATGTTCCAGTGCGAGGAAAGAGAAGTAGCCACAACTTCTGGCTGTGAAAACCTGTGGAGATTGTGGCTGAGTGTGGTGGAGATCTGCTGGAGTCCCAGGCATTCCTCCTAAAGGGACAATGCACAGACTTACTCATTGACAAACTCACTGGTGCTGAGCTCCAGCACTGGGGCAGCAGTTCAAAAGACATCAAGGATATACATAGAGAAACTGACTTATCTGTCTTCAGGTTGAGGTCTGGAGGGGCAGCTTTTTCCCAGACAGAAGAGTTGGCAAAAGCCATTGTTCTTTTGAGGAGCCCTCCCCCACCCAGAGGGCAGACTTTGGCAGGTGCCATATGTGAGTCTTCAAAAACCTGGCTAAGACCATTGACCCCACCCTGGTGATTCCTTGGCCTCACCCCACCCAACTTTTGGGTCAACCTAAGCTATTTTCAGTGGCTTTTATATACAAATCGTCTGCCTGTCTTGGCTTATATTGTGGACTTTCCTAAAATTTCTCAGAAATTCACAAAACCCCAAAAAGCAACATCTGGACTCTGCATGCTCTGTGCCTATTGATAAACAGCTCCAAGCCTGGCATTAATGGCATCTAGCCTCAGTTTATAGCTGAGCCTCTCCCAGGCACCTCCAGCCCAGCACATGTGGCAAGAATCTGCAGATCACTTTGTAACTCTTATCAAGTGCATAGGCAGTGGATGACCTTGGCCTGAACAAGAACACCCTCTCAAGGAGCCCAAGAACCAACATACCCCGGGGGCCAGCTTCAGACCACATCAGAGCACAACCCAGCCAGCTCAGCAAATGAAAGATCAAAAGGGCAGACTTGGCAGGTACCAGAGCCCTGCTGAAGTGAATCTTGCTCTATAAGGTCAGCTTTTGCACAACAACAACTCCTCCACTGTAGTTATGGCCAGTCCTCACAATCAGCCTGAAGGTCAACAGGCTGATGTGCCATCAATGACACTCCCATTGATATATCAACAGCAATCACGTTTTAGCTACAATAGGAGGGCACATAAAATCCACACAAAGGACAAAACTGTAGCACCTGTCACAAGGGGATACTGCACCACTGGGCCTCACAGCACACTTACTACATAAAGCCATTTTTCTGAGACTGGGAGACAAAACAGTTCTACCTAATGTACAGAAATAAACACAGGGAGGTAGGAAAAGTGAGAAGACAAAGAAACATGTCCCCCCCAAAAAACTGAGCAAAACTCCAGAAAAAGAAGTATACAAAATGGAGACAGGACATCTACCAGAAGCAGAGTTTCAAATACAGTTTATAAGGATGGTCAATGATCTCAGTGAGAACTTCAACCAAGATACAGGAAAAATATAAATGGAGATAGAAAATGTAAAAAAGAACTAGTCAGAAATAAAGAATGCAATAACTGAAATAAAGAACACATTAGAGGGAATAAACAGTAGATTAGAAGAAGCAGAGAATTGAATCAGTGATTTAGAAGATAAAGCAGCATAAAACACTCAATCAAAACAGCAAAAAGCAAAAAGAAACCTGCCCCCAAAAAACATTGAGGATAGCTTAAGGGGCTTCTGGGACAATATCAAGCATATCAACATTCACATCACAGGAGCACCAGAAGGAGAAGAGAGAGAGCAAGGAATTGAAAACCTATATGAAGAAGTAATTATGGAATATTCCCCTAACCTGGCAAAGGAAATAGACATACAAGCTCAAGAATAGCAGAGTCCAAAACATAATGAACCCAAAAGGGCCCACACCAAAACACACCATAATTAAAATGCCAAAGGTTGAAGACAAAGATAAAATACTCAGAGAAGTAAGAGAAAAGAAGCTAGTTACCTGCAAGGAAGCTCCCATAAAACTGTCAGCTGATTTCTCAACAGAAACTTTACAGGCCAGAAGGGATTGGTGCAAAATATTCAAAGTGATGAAAAGCAAGGACCTACAACCAAGATTATTCTACCCAACAAAGTTATCATTTAGAATCAAAGGACAGATAATGAGCTTTCCAAACAAGAAAAAGCTAAAGGAGTTCATCACCACCAAACTGGTATTTCAAGAAATGTTAAAGGAACTTCTTTGGAGTGATGTCAGAAACATGGCATTGTGAAAGGTTCTACTTGATATCTCCTCTTGAAGTTACCACAAGTAACAGCTATAATTCAACAAAATATTTCTTCTGCAACACATAAATACATCTGACAGATCTGTGCACTGAAACATTTGAAGGTGGACGAATTGGGGTGAACAGGGGAGGAGGGGAGGGAGAAATACAGAGATGGGGGCTGCAGGACACAGCCAGAAGTTCACTGTAGTCTAGAAAGAAGGGAGGATTGAGACTGTAGGTGCACTCTCTACGGCCCCAGCAATTCTGCCTGAGGGATCAGCATAAATAATAAGGCTGAGCACAGTGATGGGGCAGAGACCTCAAAGCAAAGACCAAATTCAGAAGTGGGACAACTTCTGAATTTCTAAGAGCCCTCACTGCCAGGCAAAAAACAATGCCACAGAGCCTGGTTGCCTTTCCCCAGAGCTCACATCCCTTCCATCCTCCCTGTGTTAGTGGTGGGCCCAAGAAAAAATATAGCAGAGTCGGATTAAAGAGCAGACTATCTACAGCCCTGAGAACTAAAGAGGCATTTCCTGAGTGACAAATGCACAATGCAGCTAATTCCATTGACAAAGGAAGAGGTATAAGGTGAGGCAACTGTGGTCTGGCAGTTGTTTTTACTTGAAAGAGAACAAAGCCACAAACATACCAGCCACCTCTCATAGCCCACCTGGCCACCACCTTTCACTGCTGATTGCAGTGGGGGCACCCACGGCTGCTGAGGGGGCACAGCTCTCTACATCTGGCTGCAGGGGCAGCACTGGGATTTCAGGAGCTCAGAATTCCATCACCCATGACATTTTCCTGTAAGGGTGGTGCCCTGAGACTGAGGTGACTTGGTCACAAAGGAGAAGCCCACTTCCCCAGGAAATTTCCCACCACTGAGAAGTCAGAACAGCACAAGAGAGAATAAAATGTTCCAGCATGATCTATTGGAAAGAAAAAGAAAATCCACTTCATATCAACCTGAAAAATTCACTCTCATAGGTGCCCAGGAAGAGAAATAATCCAGTAATTGTAATGAGTAACCAAGGAAACAAGACAGCTCAGAAAGAACATTAAAAAGCTCCAGAAAATAAACTGAAAGACATTGAAATATGTGACTTAAATGACAGAGGATTCAAAATTATAGCTCTGAAAAAACTCGAAAAGATGCAAGAAAACTCAGATAGGCAGTTTAATAAACTCAGAAATAAAATCAGGGCCAGCTGAATGGCTCATTGGTTAAGAGTTGGCTTGGGAGCACGAGCTCTGAGCAGCAGGTCCACCGGTTTGGATCCTAAATGGGCCAGTGACACTGCGCCCTCTACAGCTAAGATGGTGAACAACAGCTCAACCTGGAGCTGGGCTGCCGAGAGTCGCCGGTGATGGCATAGGCTGCAGTGGGTCTGCAGAGGGCTACCGTAAGCTACTGTGAGTGGCTGGCAGCCAGCGTGTGCGGCTGGCAGGCGTGAGCTGCCGTGAGCCGCCATAAGCCGCTGTCCAATGGCTGGCGACCAATCTGCCTCAGCCGGGAATAGCACAATGGTCACAATACCAACATGGGCCAGTGAAGTGACGTCCTCCACAACTAGACTGAAGAACCAAAGGACAGCAAATTGTCTGTTCCCTTTCCCCAATTCCCCAACACTGTTCCCTCCCCCAATTCCCCAATAAAATCTTTAAAAAAAAAAAGAAATAAAATCAATGAACAAAATGAATACTTTGCCAAAAAGACTGAAATAAAATAAAGAACCAAATAGAAATTCTGGAGCTGAAGAACTCAACAAAAGAGATGAAGAATGAAATAGCCAATTTAGGAAATAGAGCTGACCAGATGGAGAAGAGAATTAGTGATACAAAAAATAGAAATCTGGAAATGATGCAGATGGAAGAAGAGGGAGATTTGAGAGTTAGAAGAAATAAAATATCTCTACAAGAACTACCTGACTTCATCAGGAAGAGCAGTAGAACATTAATGGGTATACCAGAAGGAAAAAAGAGGGAGAAGGGCACAAACTGTTCAAATAAATAATCATTGAGGCCTTCCCAAACCTATGGAAAGAACTAGATCCTCAAATCCAAGAAGCAAATACAAAACCAAATTACTTCAATCTTAACAGGCCTTCTCAAAGGCATACTATACTGAAGCTGTCAAAAATTAATGACAAAGAAAGAATTCTCAAGGCAGCCAGGGAAGGGAAGATGAAAACCTACAAAGGAAAGCCCATTAGATTATCATTAGACTTTTCAGCAGAAACTACAATTTTGGAGAGAGTGGAATCAAATATTCAAACTATTGAAAGAGAGAAATTATGATCCAAGAATTATATACCCAGCAAAGATATTCTTTACAGAAGAAGAAATAAAGACCTTTCCAGACATACAGAAGCTTATGGCATTTTCTACCACAAGGCCTGCATTACAGGAAATACTGAAGAAGGCTATTTGATCTGAAACAAAAAAGACAAAAGGATACAAAATTATGAAAAGATTACTATGGAAAGACAGAAGCAAGAAATGGCAACCCCTACACAGAATAGGGAACTATACACTTAAATATAACATAAAAGGTAAAGAAGATAAAAAAAGAAAAAGAGAAGAAGACAATTTGCTACTGCAACTCAAAAATGAACTCACAGCATAAATAGATAATTTGTCGCAATAAAAACATAAAAGGGGAGAGGTAAAGAGCTGAATTTGCAAAGGGGAATGGAAATAACATACATGCTAAAGGAAAAGGACTACTGTATATATGAAACTTTCTTTTATGTAAACTTAATAATAACTACTCAAAAAAATACAAAACTGAGACACATAGAAAAAGGAGAAACAGAGAGAAAAATCATAGCATACCACCAAACTAAAATAACAAACAGAAACACAAAGGCAAAACAGAATGATACAAAACAAAACATGGAGACTCCAAGCTACCAGAAAACAAAAGATAACATGGCTATAGGAAATCCTCATATATCAATGACTCTAAATGTAAATGGACTGAACTCGCCAATAAAAAGTCACAGAGTAGCAGATTGGATCCAAAAACAGAATCCAACGATATACTGCCTCCAAGAGACACATCTCAGCTATAAGGACAAATGTAGACTCTGAGTGAAAGGTTAGAAAATGGTACTCCAAACAAATGGCATCCAGAGAAAAGTGGGTGTATTCATACTTACACCCGATGAAACAGACTTAAGGATAAAAAAGACACAGAGACAAAGATGATCATATAATAATAATAAAGGGGACAACAAAACAAGACAACATAATGCTTATCAATATGTGTGCTCCCAATCAGACAGCACCAAAATATATGAAGCAACTACTAACAGAAGTAAAGGGAGAAACTGACAAAAACACAATTATAGCAGGGGACCTAAATACATCATTGATAGCTATGGATAGATCACCCCAACATAAAATCAGTAAAGAAATATCAACCTTAAATGGCACTTTACAGCAAATGGACATAATTGAAATTTACAGAGCATTTCACTGAGAAAACCAAACTGTACATTTTTTTCTAGCACATATGGAACATTCTCAAGGATAGACCATATGTTGGGACACAAAACTAGCTACAACAAACTTAAGAAGATTGAAATCATACCAAGCATATTTTCTGACCAAAGTGCTTTGAAATTGGACATCAACTGCAAAAAGAAATAAGGGAAAACTGCAAATACATGGAGATTAAACAACATGCTACTAAAGAATGACTGGGTCAAAGAAAAATTAAAGGAGAGGGCTGGCCGAGCGGCACATTGGTTAAGAGTTGGCTTGGGAGCGCCAGCTCTAAGCAGCAGAGCCCCAGTTCAGATCCCACATAAGAGCTAGTGACACTGTGCCCACTACAGCTAAGATGGTGAACAACAGCTCAACTGGAGCTGGGCTGCCATGAGCCCCTGGTGACGGTGTAGGTTGCAGCAGGGCTGCAGTGCGGTGCCGTAAGGTACCGTGAGTGGCTGGCAGCCTGCATGAGCTGCCATGAGCCACCGTGAATGGATGTCCAAGGGCCAGTGAGCAACTGCCTCACCCAGCAAGAGCACAAAGATAATACCAATAAGGGCCAGTGAAGGACGTCCTCCACAACTAGACTAAAGAACAAAAGGACAGCAACTGTCTGTTCCCCTCCCCCGATTCCCCAATGCTGTTCTCCTCCCCTAATTCCCCAATAAAATCCTAAAAATAAATAAATAAATAAATAAATAAAAAGAGAGATAAAAAGATACATAGAAATAAATGAGAAAGAAAACACATTAGGGACTTCCAGTAAGATGGCGGAATAGACAGACGTTGTACCGACTACCTCCCAGGATCACACAAAATTTACAAATAATTTATAAGATATTCAACCTCGGAAGTTCCCTGGACTGTAGATGAGCAGAACCTCTAAACGAAGGACTTAAAGAGGAGGCCACGTCAAGTCTGGTAGGAGGGGTGGAGATGAGAGAGGACGAACCCCGTGAGGGACACCTCAGCAGTGGGGAGGCTTCTCTGGTTGGGGGGAGAGAACCTCCAGCCCCACACCGCACTCACCACCCCAGAGTTACTTTGCTGGGAAGAGGAGATCTACAATAGCTGGAAGTACAAAATAGTGAGGACTCTCTTTGCTTGGCTCGGTGAGGCTAGAGGCATCTGGAGAAACAGTGGAGCTGGCAAACCGACTCACTCACTGGTGAGCACTCACCTGGTTCCTGGTGGAGGGAGTAGCTTTGTGAGCGGGGCCCAGGAGCCTCCAGGAAGGACTGAACTGAGTGCCTTTGGCACGGGAGCTGGGGTTTTGGGGAACGTTGTTCCCCTGGTGTGGAACTTGCACAGGAGTAGTGCACAGGAGAGCGCCATTTTTTCAGGGCTGGGCCCTCCCACAGAGGTTCAGGTGTGGGACTGCATTGGTCTGCTGGAATTGGCCCAGGAGTGCGTGTGTGCGTGCATGCGTGCATGTGAATGTGGCCTTGGATCCCCACCCTCCATACTGTTTGTGCTGCGTAGCCAGGGAAACCCCAGGCAAGCGAGCTCCGACTACAACAGACTGCTTATTGAGACCCGGAAGTGCACAACTCGCCTTAGGTCCCTGATTTCCGCACTGCGCATGCAGAGTTGACTGGGTGGCAATTGGCTGTAGGGCTGCTGGGCCTGATATTTGAGTGACTGATTGGGAAAGGCTGAGACGGGGAGTTTTCCAGGGAGTGTAGGGCCACGAGCTGTGCACCTGCGTGATTCAGCTGTTTCCAGGTGAGTTTGTGTGGTTTGGCTGCCGAAGCAGGAGTGCATGCTGCTCTGACTTGGTGGGGGCATCCTGTGGTGCCTTGGGGTCCTGCCCCGCCCACCTAGAGCTGTGATGCCAGGGGTACCCTGAGCACCTGGTCCCTGGATCCTACCTATGCTGGCCACAGAGGGTTTTTTTTGCAGCAGCAGACAGCCCGCAACAACCTGTGAGGATTTTTTATGGTGAGCACGGTTCCAGAGCACACAGCAACGAATTGTGCGAAGCTTACTTCAAGTCTAGAGGGAGGTCGGTGCATGACGCACTGAGCCCTTCCCCAGAACAGCTGGTGCTGAGTCGCCCAGAATCTCACTATTGCTGAGCAAGTGGTCTGCAGATTAAAGCAGGCGGAGAGTCCCGCCCCCCTTTTTTTCTTTTTCTTTTTTTTTCTTTTTCTTTCCCCCCCCCTTTTCTCTTTTCTCTTTCTTCTTTTTTTTTCTGTTTTCTTTTTTCTTTCTAGGTGATCTAATACATTGAAGCAATCAAAGTGACAGCCAGAGTGAAGAAACAAAGAAACATGTCCCAAGAAAAGATCAGAAGAACATCAAGAAATGGAACTAAATGAAACAGAGATATCCAACCTTTCAGAGACATAGTTTAGAACACTGATAAGAATGTTTAAGTTACTTAAGGAGGACATAAAGAAGAATACAGAAATCATAAAAACCAACCAGGTAGAACTAAAGAATACAATAACTGAAAGGAAGAACACACTCGAAGGAATCACCAGTACATTAGATAAAGTAGAGGATTGGATCAGTGATTTAGAAGACAAAATAGCAGAAATCACCCAGTTAGAACAACAAAAAGAAAAAAGAATAAAAAACAATGAAAATAGTTTAATAGACTATTGTGGGACAACATCAAGTGCAACAACATTCGCATCATAGGAATACCAGAAGGAGAAGAGAAGAAGCAAGGGATCAAGAATGTATTTGAAGAAATAATGACTGNCATCAAACTTAAAAGTTTTTTCACAGCAAAGGAAATCATCAATAAAACCAAAAGGCAGCCTACTGAATGGGAGAAGATATTTGCCAATGATATACCTGATAAGGGGTTAATATCCACAATTTATAAAACACTCATTCAACTCAACACCAAAAAAACAAACAACCCAATTAAAAAATGGGCCGAGGATATGAAGAGGCCTTTCTCTAAAGAGGACATACAGATGGCCAACAGGCATATGAAAAAATGTTCAACCTCACTAATCATTAGGGAAATGCAAATAAAAACCTCAATGAGATACCACTTCACTCCAGTCAGAACGGCTATCATCAATAAATCAACAAACAACAAGTGCTGGCGAGGCTCTGGAGAAAACGGAACCCTGGTGCACTGTTTGGGACTGCAGATTGGTGCAGCCATTATGGAAATCAGTATGGAGGTATCTCAAAAAACTGGAAGTGGAACTACCATATGACCCAGCAATCCCACTCTTGGGTATCTATCCAGAGAAACCCAAGATGCTAATTCGAAAAAATAGTTGTACCCCTATGTTTATTGCAGCGCGATTCACAATAGCCAAGATATGGAAACAACTGAAATGCCCATTGGTAGATGACTGGATTAAGAAACTGTGGTGCATTTATACAATGGAGTAGTACTCTGCTATAAAGAAGAATGAAATCGTATCATTTGGGACGATATGGATGGACTTAGAGACTATTATGTGAAATAAGTCAGTCGGAGAAAGACAAATACCATATGATTTCACTTATATGTGAAATCCAAAAAAACGGAATGAACGAGGGAAATAGGCAGAGGTGGTCTCAGAGATATGGAGGAGCAACTGATGTCTGTTGGTTGGGAGGGGGTGGAGATGGGGAAGAGGGGGAGGGGGTTGGACAGCATAAATACGTAGCTGCAGTGTTGCCACTGGGACATGGAAGACAGTTCGAAAAATGTAATTGATGGTGTTGAGAATATTTTGTTGGGTGTCGGGTGGTCACATGTCTTGCTAGGGAGACTGCATCATGAATGGGGAAGAGGCTTGATCACTGCACTGTACACCTGAAGCTGATGTTGTATAATATTGTATGTCAACTATAAGTGAACATATGTATAGTCATGGGACGTGGAGTATAGTGTGGGAGTGGAGGCAAGGGAATTGTAATAAATATGTCTGATATTGGGGGAAGTGGGGTGGCGGATTGGAGGAGGGGGTTGTCACTTCGAGGGGTAAAAAGTATAACTATTGCACTGTGTTGTACAGCTGAAACTAATTCTAAAAAATGTGTATTTCATAATAAAAAATAATTTAATTTNATACAAATAACAAAATGGCAATAAATATGCACCTATCAATAATCACTTTAAATGTGAATGGATTAAATGCTCCAACAAAAGATGTAGAGTGCTGACTGGATAAGAAAACAGGACTCATGCATATGCTGTTTACAAGAGACTCATCTCAGATCAAAAGACACACATAGACTGAGAGAGAAGGGATGGAATAAGATATTTCATGTAGCTGGAAATGAGAAAAAAGCAGGAGTACAAATACTTATTTCAGACAAAATAGACTTTAAAATGAAGACTACAATAAAAGACAAAGAAGGACACTACATAATAATAAAAGGATCAATTCAACAAGAGGAAATAACCTTAGTAAACATCTATGCACCCAACATAGGAGCTCCTAAATATATAAAACAGATTTCGACACACACAAAGACAGAGATCAACAGCAACACTATCATAGTAGGGGATTTCAACACCCCGTTGTCACCAATGGACAGATCCTCCAGACAGAAAATCAACACGGAAACAGTGGCCTTAAATTACACTTTAGACCAGTTGGATTTAATTGATATTTTTAGAGCATTTCACCCTAAAGCAACAGAATATACATTCTTCTCAAGTGCAATTGGAACATTTTCCAAGATAGACCACACATTAGGACACAAAACCAGTCTCAATAAATTTAAGAAGATTGAAATCATATCAAGCATTTTCTCTGACCACAATGCTATAAAACTAGAAATCAGTTATAAAAAGAAACCTAGAAAACACACAAATACATGGAGGCTGAATAGTATGCTACTAAATAGAGAGTAGGTCAAAACTGAGATCAAGGAAGAAATCAAAAGCTATCTAAAGACAAATGACAATAAAAACACAACAACTCAAAATCTATGGGATGCAGCAAAAGCAGTCCTAAGAGGAAAATTCATAGCATTGCAGGCCTATCTAAAGAAACTAGAACAATCTCATGTCAACAGACTATCTTTACACCTAAGGGAACTGGAGAAAAAACAGCAAAACAAGCCCAAAGGGAGTACAAGGAAGGAAATAATAAAGACCAGAGCAAAAATAAGTGCAATACAGCCAAAAAAATATACAAAAGATGAATGAAACCAAGAGCTGGTTTTTTGAAAAGATAAACAAAATCGACAAACCTTTAGGCAGACTCGCCAAGAAAAACAGAGAGACGACCCAAATTAATAAAATCAGAAATGAAAGAGGGGAAGTGACAACAGATGCCACAGAAATACCAGAAATTGTAAGAAAATACTACGAACAACTATATGCCAATAAATTTGACAATCTGGAAGAAATGGATAAATTTCTAGAAGCTTGCAATCTACCAAGTATGAACCAAAAAGAAACAGAAACTGAACAGACTGATTACTACTAAAGATATTGAGTCAGTAATCAACAAGCTTCCAACAAACAAAAGTCCTGGACCAGATGGCTTCACAGGCGAATTTTACAAAACATTCAAAAAAGAATTAATACCTATTCTCCTCAAACTGTCCCAAAAAATACAGAAGGAGGGAAGGCTCCTAAGCACATTTTATGAGGCCACTATTACTTTGATCCCAAAGTCAGACAAAGGTATTACAAAAAAACAAAACTACAGGCCGATATCCCTAATGAACATAGAGGCAAAAATCCTTAACAAAATACTAGCAAACCGAATTCAGCATCACATTAAAAAGATCATACACTACGTTCAAGTGGGATTCATTTGTGGTATGGAAGGTTGATTCAATATCCGCAAATCAATTAATGTAATACATCACATGAACTAAATGAAAAATAAAAATCATATGATCATATCAATAGTTGCAGAAAAAGCATTTGACAAAATCAGCAGCCATTTATGATAAAAACTCTTAGCAAGGGGGAATAGTGTGATCATATCTCAACATAATAAAGGCCATATATGATAAGCCCACAGCAAACATTGTACTCAATGGGGAAAGGTTAAAAGCTTTCCCCTTAAAATCAGGAACAAGACAAGGCTGCCCATTTTCACCACTTTTATTCAACATAGTTCTGGAAGTTTTGGCTACAGCAATCAGAAGAGAAAATGAAATGAAAGTCATCCAAATTGGAAAAAGGAAGTAAAATTTTCATTATTTGCAGATGACATGATACTATATATAGAGAATCCCAAAGACTCTACCAAAAAACTGTTAGAACTGATAAATGAATTTAGTAGGGTAGCAGGATACAAAATTAGCATTCAGAATTCAGTTGCATTTGTATACACCAATAATAAACTATCAGAAGAAGAAATCAGGAAGTCAATCCCATTTACAATTGCTTCAAAAACAGTAAGATACCTAGGAATAAATTTAACTAAAGAAGTAAAAGACCTGTACTTAGAAAATTATAAGACATTGAAGAGAGAAATCAAAGAAGATACAAATAAATGGAAATACATACCATGTTCTTGGATAGGAGGAATTAATGTAGTTAAAATGTTAATACTACCTAAGGCAATATATAGATACAATGCAATGCCTATCAAACTACCAAGAACATTTTTCTCAGAAATAGAACAGATAATCCGAAAATTTATTTTGAGCCATGAAAGACCCCAAATAGCCAAGCAATCTTAGGAAATAAGAACAAAGTGGGAGGTATCATGCTACCCGACATCAAATCATACTACAAAGCTACAGAAATCAAAGCAGTATGGTACTGACATAAAAACAGACACATAGATCAATGGAACAGAATAGAGAGTCCAGAAATAACCCCATCCATATATGGTC
>NW_017731840.1:663642-679257 GCF_001890085.2 Hipposideros armiger
AGGGGTAAAAAGTATAACTATTGCACTGTGTTGTACAGCTGAAACTAATTCTAAAAAATGTGTATTTCATAATAAAAAATAATTTAATTTTAAAAAAAGACATAGGAGGGCCGAATGGATAAGAAAACAAGACCCTTACATATGCTGCCTACAAGTGACTCACTTCAGATCCAAAGACACACACAGACCGACAGTAAAGGGATGAATGAAGATAATTCATGAAAATGGAAACAATCAAACAAGCTGGGGTAACAAAACTTACACGAGATAAAATAGACTTTAAAACAAAGGTTATAACAGGAGACAAAGAAGGACCCAGTAATCCCACTTCTGGGTATTTATCTGAAGAAACCCAAAACTCTACTTTGAAGGAATGTGGATGTCTATTTGTTCATTGCAGCATTATTTAAAATGGCCAAGATATGGAGGCAGCCTGGGTGTCCATCAATGAATTAACGGATAAAGAAGATGTGGCACATATATACAATGGAATAATACTCAGCTACAAAAAATAATGTAATTTTACCATCTGCAACAACATCAGTGGACCTAGAGGGTATTATGCTGAGTGGAGAAAGTTAGACAGAGAAAGGCAAATGACATATGATTTCATTTATATGTGGAATCTAAAGGACAAAATAAAGGAACAAACAAAACAGAAACAAAATCATAGATACAGAAAACATTTTGGGGGTTGCCTGATGGGAGGAATGTTTGGGGGCAGGATGAAAAAGGGGAACGGATTAAGAAGTACAAATTGGTTGTTACACAGTAGTCATGAGGATGCAGGGTATAGCAAAGGGAATATAGTCAATAATATTGTACTAATTATGTATGGTATCAGATGGGTACTGAATTTTATCAGGGTGATCACCTTGTAAGTTATATAAATGTCTAATCACTATGTTGTACCCTGAAACTAATACAATATTGTATGTCAACTGTAATTGAAAATTAAAAAAAAAATTTTAAAAACAATTAGGGAGTCAGGGTATGTGTTATCAGAAAGAGAGCAAGGAAGAGCCAGGAGATAGAAGAGAAGGCTGGAAAAAACTTTTCAGAAGTGGCTTCCCTTTCTTTATTTAAAAATTTGGCAGGCATCCAAGTGGGTGGAGCTGTTCCAAGCAGAGAGTGTTCAGATTGAAAGGACAGCAAGTGCAGCAACACTGACTGGAGCATGGATGTGCGTCCGTGGCGAGGAATTCAGTGGAGAGAGGAAGGCAAGTGTAGATTTATGGGAACTTTGGCCACAGAGAGGAGCTGAGGCCACATTATGCAAGACCCCGAGATCTGCCATCTCCAAAGCAGGGGGGCACTGTGGTGCAAAGAGCACAAGCATTTGAGTCAGATGTAACTTTGATACCAATGCTGCCTTGTTTAGGGGCAGCATTCCCCTCCTTCCAGCCATCCAAATAGTTGTCCAAGGTGCCTGATCTTAGACAAAGAATGATTTACAAAGCCATAAAAACACTAATGTAGTGTCATCTAATAGTTTGTACATGTGTCTGGATTTAAAATCAGCCCTGTGGGCCTTGAAGCCACTTTGCTCTGGTTATAGGATCTGGCGAAGCTTCAGAAATTGGCTGGGAACCAAGCTGTGCAGTCATTGTTTGCCAGCATTCACTTCCAAGGTACCTGGAGCAGCTGCCTTCAGCAGTCCAACTTTCCACTGTTCCTTTACAAGCTTCTGGGGAGCATGTCCCCAGGGTCACAGCTCACTGCTAGGAGCGCTGACATACTGATCTTGGACAGGTTAACAGTGTCCACACATAGCACTCTCTTCCGAAACTCTTCCTTGGGAGAGACATTCCTGGGATCATTATTAGTCATGAATGATGTCTTATCTCTTCTCTCTCTTCTTTGTTATTCCTTTAAATTTCCTTCAGAGATGATGATTTATTGAGTACAGTAGCCAAAAATAGAAAACATCTAATACCATGTCTATTAAGCCAGAATCAATGGACTTACCACTTCGTTTAGAAAGCTGTCTACACCTAGGCTGGGTAATGGCTGTGTTGACAGTGCTGGGAGAAATGAGGAAAATGTTACAGAGATTTAAAATGTGTGATTAAGTGACTTAATTCTTTGATGCTCCACTCTCAGAGGAGGACTACTTGGAAATCTTTGGTTTTTCTAAAGCTGAATTTCTCAACTACAAAAGGTGGTCACAATTTCTTAGGTTTATCTAAGGACTGCAGACCAATGTACACACACTACTTTGTACATGCCTCACACCTAAAAATACACATAACACACACACACACACACCACACATGCCACACACCACACACAAAATCCACACGCACACCACACACTACGCACCACATACATACACCACACACACATACCACACACCACACACACACACCACACACACACACCACACATAAACTACACACCACATACACACACACACCACACACACAAACTACACACCACATACACACACCACACACACACCACCACCACACACACATACCACACACCACACACCACACACCACACACACATACCACACACCACACACCACACACCACACACACATACCACACACCACACACCACACACCACACATATACTACACACCACATACACACACACACCATGCACATACCACATCACACACACACACCACACACCACACACACACCACATACACACACACAACAGAGTGTGCATGCAGCTTTCCATTTGCCATTGTAAGTGTTATCATTATGTCCCTCCCACTTGAGAAGAGTGGGGCAGATCAGCATTACAGCAGCTGTGGCCACATATGCTCATATGCTAGGCCAGGTGCTCAGACAGCTAGTGCTCTCAGTAACCCTTTGAATCAGGCGTTGTCTTCTTCACTCACAGGTGAAGAAACAAAGGCTCAGTAAGGCTGATGCACTGGCTCAAAATCACACAGCAAATGACTCTAGGATTGTCTGACTCTCAAGTGCCTTCCCTAGACCACACGCTATGCTACACTGAATCACAGATAACTGAGTCAAAGAAAAATATGAAGGAGCCTGATTCCCCAAAGAGGTACGATCATGTCTTATACCTCCTATGCCCATCATTCATAGTATATTCATTCATTCAACAAACTGATATACGTGGGGTCTGCTGCATGCCAAAAACTGCTTATTTTGAGAAGCCTTTCACAGCCTAAAACAATGTACCAAAATGCAGCTCCAGCTCCAGGTTTTCCTTTCATTTGCATCTCACATGCCATTAAGCAGAGATAATCCCATAAAACAGGTAATCAAAGGAATAAGAAGTTAGAAGTATCTGTAATCTCACCTTAATTACTTCAACAAGGATATCTCTTCTCACTTCTAGGTATGTGTACTAGTTTTCTATGGCTGTTGTAACAAATTACCACAAATTGAGTAGCTTAAAAATAACACAAATTTGGGACCGGCAGAGTGGCTCAGTTGGATAAGAGCATGAGCTCTGAGAAAGAGGGTCGCTAGTTCAATTCCCACATGGGCCAGTGAGCTACGCCTGAGCTGAGCTGCGGCTGAGTTGGTGAGAGTGCTCTTAGTAGCAAGATTGCCGGTTCAACACCCATATGGGATGGTGGGCTGTGCCCCCCCATGACTAAGATTGAACACAGTACCTTGAGCTGAGCAGCCGTTAGCTGCCGAGGAGTGGCCAGGTGGCTCAGTGTGCATAGGGTGGTGGGATGCACATCCCCCTTCCTCCCCCCGCCCCCCCGCAACTAGATTGAAGGCAGTGATTGGACTTGGACTTGGAGCTGAGCTTGTGCCCTCCACAACTAAGATTGAAGGACAACAACTTGACTTGGAGCTGATGGGCCCTGGAAGGACATGGTGTTCCCCTTCCCAATTCCCCAACATTGTTCTCCCCACTAATTACCCAATAAAAATCTTTAAAAAAAATAGCAGAAATTTATTTTCTTGTGGTTCAAGAGGCCAGAGGTCAGAAAGCAAGGTGTCAGCAGACCCACACTCCCTCCAAAGCCTCTAGGGAAGTATTCTTCCTTTCCTCTTTCAGTTTCTGATGGTCACTGTCAATCCATGGTGTTCCTTGGCTTGTGGCAGTATAATTTCTGCCTCTGTCTTCACTTGGTCTTTTTCTCTGTGTGTTCAATCTTCTTCTTATAAGGACACCAGTCATATTGGATTTAGGACACATCCTAATTCAGTGTGACCTCATCTTAACTAATTACATCTACAAAGATTCCATTTCCAAACAAGGTCACTTTTTGAGGTTCCAAGTAAACATGAACTTTGGAAGGACACTATAGGAAGAAAGAAATCAGGGAATATCTGGTTTGGCCTCTCATTTACTCCCTTGCTACCAATGCAACTATTGACTAGTTTCCCAAATTTATGCCATGGTGTCCACTTTTCTAACCCTATACCTGTTGTCCTAACAAAAATCTTGTTTGGGATGTCTTTAGAATCACTCTCTTGCCCCATAAATCAAAGTTTTTAGGCAAGTTCTCTTCTTTTAGATCTGGGCACCCAGGACAATATATCTAGTGCTTCAAGAATTTTACTTAGCTAGGAGAAGATGGGAAAGATGAAATCTGGAGTCAGACTAAAGTGGATTTATTTTCAGCTCTACCACCAACTGACAAGATCTTGGGAAAGTCGTTTAGGTTCCATAAACCTCAGTTTCCTTATCAATAGACTGAGAAATATATAACTCACAGGATTACTGAGAGGAGTAAATTAGGTAATTATTTAATGGTATTAAATGGTAGCTATTATTAGTGCTATCAAGTGAGAGACACACAAGGCCATGGGGAGGCCACAGGAAGCTCTACAACTTGACCACCTGGAAGAGTATGACTTGGATGAGAGGAAGGAGGAATTCCTTCCCACATTCAGATTGCTCCAGAAAATGGTAGAGCCTCTCATCCACAATACCTGAGAGACCATGAGCCCTATTTTATCTATAACAAGTGGTTGAGTGAGAGAGATCTGAAGAACTCAGAATGCTTTACAGCTTTGTCCTTGGTCATGAATACTACTTCTCTGGCACTTTATGGATTTTCTCCAGGTTTTGCTTTCAACTATCCATTAACTCCTCTCTCATTACCTGTCTCCCTTCCTGGTGGCAGAGTAAAACTAAATGTCTAGCTTAAATAACTCTGAAAATGAAGAAACAGAGGCAATTCACTAAAGCAGATAAAATTTATATTATAAAGCTATTATAATTAAAAGAGTATGGTTTTTATGGATGGATTTGTGTTTGCCCATATTCTTATGTTGAAGCCCTATACCCTCAGGACCTCATAATGTAAACTGTATTTGGAGATAGAGCCTTTAAAAAGGTGATTAAGTTAAGATGAAGCTGGTAAGGTGGTGTCCTCAGAAGAGAAATAACCTGACTGGTGTTCTTACAAGAAGAGAAAATTGAGGCACACAAAAAGAGACACCAGGGATGTGGGCACAGAGGAAAGTCTATGTGAGGACACAGCAAGTAGGTGGCCATCTACAAGCCAAAGAGAGAGGGTTCAGGAGATATAAAACCTACCAACACCTTGATCTTGGACTTTCAGTCTCCAGAACTATAAGAAAATAAATTTCTCTAGTTTAAGTGGCCCAGTCTGTGTTATTTTGCTATGACAGCCCTAGTTAACTAACATGGTGGTATTCACACAATACAAAATAAATAGGTAAGATGAAAACAGCTGTATTTCTCTGTACAAACAACAACAAAAAAGTTAGAAAGTAATTGTAAAAATATGCCATTTAGGATAGTGTCTATAGGTGCCACAGATCTAGTAACAAATCTAATAACAGATGTGTAGGAGCTCTACCCTGAAAGAGCTAAAACATTATTGAGAGAAATTCACATAACACCTAAATAAATGGAGCTGTCTACCATGCTCATGGATTAGAAGACTCAACATTGTAAAAATTTTAATTGTCTTTTAAATTGATCTATAGATTTAAGACAATATCTAAAAAAAATCAAGTAGGGGTTTTTTTTGGTGGAAATTCACAAGCTGAAATGAGAATTCATATGAAAATGCAAAAAAGGCAAGAGTAGCCAAGGTAATTTTAGTAGAAGAATGAAGTTGTAGAAATTATTCTGCTGAGTATCCAGTCTTACAAAACTTAAGTACTTTAGAGTTTGTGACATTAGGAATGAATACACAAATAGATACATGGAAAAAACAGAGAGTTCAGAAATAGACTCGGTTAAATGTGGTTACATATATGATAAAGTGGAATTGCAGATCAATGGCTGAGAAGGCCTTTTAATGAAATGGTGCTGTATCTATTGGAGGCTCTTTTGGGGATAATGAAGCTTGACCCCTACCTCATCTCATAGACACACACAAGCAAAAACTCTTCCCAGGTAAATTATGACTATGTAATATAAAAAATAAAGTTTTTAGAGGATAATAAAAGAGGCTATCACATGATTTGGCAGGTGCCAATATACCTTTAGAAAATGAAAAAAAGGAAAAAGCCAGTCATGGAGCAGTAGTAGTTGCAACACATAAAACAAAACAAAACAACAGAAAAGGGCCAGTATCAAGAACATACAAACAATCTCTAAAATTAATGAGGAATAAGGAATGCAACACAAAAAATGGTCAAAAGACTTGAACAAAGACTTACAAAAGGGGAGTATTCATAACAAACATAAAATTTGTCAACAGCATTAGCCATCAGTGAAATGCAAACAAAAGCCACAGTGAGGTGCACCCCCCAGAATGGATAAAATGAAAAGGACTGAGTGTTGGATAGAACGTGGGGTATCCTGACATCTCTTTTACTACAGGTAAGAGTATGAATTGGTGTGTGATATTTTAATTTAGATAAATGGTATTGTTTATAAATCTGTGTATGATAGTCACATGACAGAATCTGTGTGTGATATATGTTAGAATCTAAACACAGGTGATAAACGAAATGAACTCTAGCATATGTGTTGACACGGACATATCTAAAAAATATTAAGATAAAAACAAGATGAAGAATAATATATATGGAACAATATCATTTATCTAAATTAAAAACTCACCCGCACAAAGAGAAACCAATACTATGTGTTGATTATGGAGATATGGTTTTAAAAATATAAAAAGCAATGACTGAAAAACATAGATCACACTTATAGCAGTAGTTGCCACAGAGGAGGGAGGAAAGAAATAACATGGAGGGAGTAGTTAAAAGATATTTTGGTTCACTTGGGAATATTTGCTCTCCTTAAAAATAAAAAATATATAGAAAACAATTGTTAATCCTGGATTGTAGAAATATGTTTACTTTTTGATTTTTAGGACATTCCTCTACTTTGAACTGTTTTCTCAACAATTATGAATGAACAAATCCAGCTTCCCTGGCATCTGAGGGAATGTGCTGGTTCTGCTCCCCTCTACACTGACCATCATCACTATCCCCATCTAAAACCTCTGCTCTCATCTTTTCTCCCCAATATCTAATCTTCCACGCCTTGACCCAGGTCTGTGATGAACACGTTGATCAGATGCTCCAATAGCCTCCTCATCTTTGCCTGGCCTGAGCTTCTGTGGCTCTCAGCCCTACTCAGACCCAAGCTCCTGGGGCTCCTCCTGTGTGGGAAAGAAATCAGGTCAATTCAGCAGTTTCCCCAAAATTCCGGCTGTACAATTTGCCTGTGGAAAGCCCAAGGGGTGAGGGCCCAGGTACAAGTTTTGCTGCACTTTCCATTTGGGACTGGTTCCGACTGAACAAAACTTAGTTAGGGCTACCCAAATCCAAATGCTGAACTTCATCACATTCAGAGTTTCATTTCCCAGCTGTGTTAAGCATCTTAACTAGAAGTAAGAGCACATGTCTGTGTGCCTTGCTTAAGCCTGGGGTCCAGAAGCCAATGTCGCTTCAGGCTAACATGTCTCTCTCCATCCTCCAGCATTAGGCAGAGTTACAGCTCAGCACCTGCTGTGTTTCCTTCTTCATGAAATAGTTACAGCATGCATTCTAGTTGTGCATTTCTTTTTTAACTAGATGACACGTTAATGTATGATATTTTGATGCTCATCTGATATGACAGAAGCCCCAAGTGAGACTCTTAAAACCAGACTCTTGAGTAAACCCCAGGTTTAGAGAAATCAGGACTTCTAAAAGAGGTGAGTAGTGCTATGAGAGGATGTGGTCTTTGAGGGGTAGGGGTCTGGCTCAGCGAAGGTCAGGAAGGAGAAATCTGGAGGGTCCTGGCCAGATCACAGATTTCTCTGTCTGGAGTCTGAAACACAAGTGGATAAGTGGAAAATAAAAGCTGAAAGATAAGCCAGGATCCTTTTTTTTTTTTTTAAATATTGGCATTTCCATGTGTTGCAAGTACAAACCACAGCATTTTCAGAACAAAGGAGAGGTATTGCTGGGATTTATTTCAATATCAATGCTTGTCCAACTGTCGAGGCTGCAATGAAATGGGCACCCTCCCACTGTCCTACAGAGCCACTCAACACTCATGCACATGGCTACGGGAGCACCTGCTTGTCTATGTCTTGGGAAGACCCTGATGCTGACACAATGTCCACTGTCCTTAAGCCAGATTCCTGATGCGTACATTTGGCTTCTCTCTTCTCTCACATGCCATTTCTCTGTTCCGCTTTCCTGTATTTTATATTGTAATGACCCACAGGCAGATTACTAAGCACCCATATAGCTTGACATACTCAAAGTGCTCTCAAGCTACAAAGCAGTGAGCAAGTCCACCTGTACTATCCTTGGGGCAATCTGGGGTGCAGAGGGCCCCAAGGCTACTCACACCCTTTGCCCCACTCACTGGATTTTCAGAAATGACCCCAAAGAAACTCCCCAGTGACACACGATGGGTTATATAGCATGGTGCTGTTCATAGCAGCAGTGTTTACAGGAAGGGTTGAGTTAGATAAATTATGACCCATCATATGATGGAATCATAAAGAAGTTCTAAGATGCATTTTTTTTCTAAGAAACTTGAATAATGTGGGGAAAATGCTTCTGTTGATATAAGTAAAAACTCAACTGTATATAAATAAAAATATATATATATAATTGTATATAAATTATGACTCAACGTTTTAACATTGTATGTAAATGTATGCATCTATAAAATACTGAAAGAAATATGCTCATATGTTAATATGTGCTTGTCAAAATTGTGGAAATATAGAGAATTTTGGTTATCCTCTTTACATTTATCTATATTTTTAAGATTTCCTACAGTTGGACTTGTATTAATTCCATAATTAAACACAAAAGGTGTTATTTTAAAAGAAGAATAAAATATTACACTTAATAGCTGTTTGTTGAATGCTTATGTGTCTGGCACTAATCTGTTCTAAGTGAAGAAATAAAGAGGAAGAGGAAAACAAAGTCTGATGTTCTTCAGAAAGGAAAAAAATGTTTCCATCAGCCCTACCCTCTGTGGAGGATGGAGGCTGGGCTGGAGACAAAGCTGCATGTACTGAGCTGGGCTGCAGAAGCTGAGTTTATATGCTCAAGGACAAGTCAGCCCACACCTGGCAGCCTTTCAAGGTGAGGGGCGTTCCTGGTGTGCAGGGTCCAGCCAGGTACCAGCTGGGAGGTTGGCCTCAGGTTCCTCGCCCACTCTGCCCCTGTTTATGGGTTACAGGGAGCCATTCCCTAAGCCTCTGAGTCCTCTCTGTCCCTTCTGTGCCCAACAAATAAGCCATTGAGACAACAAAGATAGGTGTCATTTCGTTGAGCCTGCATGTGTTTCTCCCAGACCAGGCTGTCTGATCCAGATGTCCTCCCAATCCAGGTTACAGTCAGGTCCTGATGTGGGGCAATCCAGAGGCCAAGGGCCAGAAAGGTGGGTTTGCTTTCCTCTTGCCCAGCTGTAAATGAGGCCCCTCTGAATAATGCGAGTAACTGGGGATAATTCTTTCTAACCTCTCAGAGCCCACACAACCAGCTCCGGCTTGATCTCCCCAAGGTGTAAGGTGATCCTCGGCAGCTCCAATCACTTCCATGTGCCACCTTCTTTCTGCACTTCGTCTTTGTCCTCTCTATGTCTTATGGATTCTTGTGCAGGGACTACATCCTGTCTGTCCCTTTACAGTAACATGGAGTGTTGGGGAGAATCTCTCCCATCTGTGTTCTCTCTGAAAGCCCAAGTAGAAGCACCGCAGCGCTCAGATCGGGAGCTCCACCACTCACTGAGGCTGCTGCAAGGATCCAGGCACAGAAAAGCCACCACTCTTGGCCTTGTGCCTACTCCTCTTACCTAGAAGATGAGAACCAGTGAGACCATCCGCTTTCCTGATGAGACAATGGAAGGATCAGTTGGGCTTTCCTGGGTACAGTGCCCTGAGATTTGGAGGTCTTGTGCAGGGGTTAGCTGTGGTTATTATTAGCTGGGAGATGTTCGTGACTCACAGGATATAATTAGAGACTAACCCCTGCTGTATCCCATGTCCTGAGCACAGCTGTGGTGAAAACAGGCCACAAAGAGGCCAGTGTGATGATGGAGCAGAGGGACCATGGCAGGAGGAGTGGAAGGAGGACATGGCAGAGCAAAAGCCAAGGGCTGGGGTGAAAGTGGCAGTGTGAAGGTGTTCCTGACCTGCATGGTGTCCCGTCTGTGCAGCTCCCAGCCTGGCACACACCACACCTGCCATGGACTGCCTCGGGCAGCCCAGCCCTGGAGGTATGCGTGTTTGTAAACTCTGAGCTTGAGGATTTCCATTTCAATTTCTTTCTAGAGTGAAGCACAAACTTATAGAGCTATATTAGTGGTTGTGAGAGGTCTGGAGAACCCACGTGGCTGTGAATTCAGTCCCCTTTGCCCAGTGAGTGTCCTCAAGGAGGTAACCTAATCTTCCTGTGCCTCAGTTTCCCCATCTACAATGTAATCAGAGCACCAGCCTTATTGGGTTGTAGTCTTTAAAATGAATTAATACATGGGATCCCTCTCCCATAGGGTCTGGCACAGAGTACATGATGGTTATGGGACTATAATGAGGCACAAAATTAGATTTATACCCGTGCATGAAGGTCTTCAGCAGCAGTCAGGGCTGTCAACTCTCATGCTCCTAAAACAAGTGCGGCTGCCTGTGTGCCACAGATGAACACAGAGCAGGTTGTCATGATTCAGTCAGCAAACACCAGATACATGTTGTGGGCATTGTGCCTGGGCCATGATAGTTGCATGGAGGAGTCAGAGACCCCCACTCTCAGGCAGCCCCAGGCTAGTAAGGGCTTCAAAAGATGCTGTGAGGATGGGAGGTGCAAGGCTGGTTAGAGAAGGTGGGCCCTGGCATATCTGGGCTGCATATTCAGGGGAGTCCAGCTGCCCCAAGCAGATAGACAACTGAAAGAGGAACCTTCCAGCTCCACCTCTGCTCCCTGCATTCCCTGCCCAGGCTGTTGACCTTCTCTGCACCTGACTCTTCAGGTCCTGAGAGGACTAAAAACCACCTGAGATGAGGATGAGCTTTGCAAACTGCATTGCTCTAACCAAATGAGCATTGTCACTGTAAGGAGGGACTGGCCAGGCAGGCTTTCTGCTCTCAAACCTTTGTAGAAGATGAGATAGATTAGTAGCCAAGCCTCCTCCCACATAACCAAAACCAAGGCAGAGGAGCACAGGTGGGAAGAGCTATGCACAAACAATGGAGAACCCTTCCCAGCCAGCTCTGCTGGGAGAATCTAGAATTGTTTTCTGCATTTGAGCTGGTCCTTGATCATGGGCCTGATATAAAATCTGCAAGTTAAAGGAGGAAAGGTGAGAGGCATTGCAGAAGGCAGCACTAGGAAAGGAAGGATGAAGCTCATCTTCAGGGAGCATTTACTAATCCCTGTGCTTATATGAATACCTAACATAGTCAGGCACATGCAGACATGTGTAAGTAATGGCCCCTATGCCCAATTCCTACTGAGCAGAACAATGAGATGGAGATCTCGATGGTGACGCAGTGGGGCTCACACAACACAGACTGAGGCCCACAGACAGGGCTGGGGGCCAACGTCTTGGTTTGCTCAGGACTGCCCCAGTTTTAGCATCCAAAGTCCCAGGTTGTGGGAAACCCCTCAGTCCCCTTCAAGACAAGGTAGTTAGTCCCTTTACTTGTGGCTTGCTATTATGGGCTGAATTGTGCACCCGCCCCCAATTCAGATATTGAAGTCCTAACCCCCAGTGCCTCAGATTGGGATTGTATTTGGAGATAAGGTCTTTAATGTAGTGATTAAGTCAAAGTAATTTTATTATGGTGGGCCCTCATCCAATATGACTAAAGTTCTTAAAAGAGGAGCAGGTTAAGACAGAGACAAGCACAGAGGAAAGACCATGTGAGAACACAAGGAGAAGCCATCTGCACACCAAGTAGAGGGGCCTGGAGCACATCCTTTCCTCATAGCTCTCAGAACAAAGCCACCCTGCCGATACCTTGATCTCTGACTTTCCAGCTGTCAGAACTGTGAGGGAATAAGTACCTGTTGTTTAAGCTACTCAGCCTGTGGTATTTTGTTATGGCAGCCCTAGCAGACTAATATACTCGGCAAGAGGTAGCCTTGAAACAAGAGGCAGTTGTCATTCAAGGAGCCTAGCATGTGACAAAACACACAAGTGGTGTGGTTTAGTGAAATGCCAAAATAGGTGGCTAGGGTGGAGACACATATGGGACTCTGATAAGAAGGCAGGATGTGTGAAGTGGGGATAGTCCTCAAGGTGAAGGGGATGCTGGAATGTGAAGTGGGGCCTGAGATGTCTGATCAGGTTTGAGTTTTAGCCAATTACTCTGCCAGGTAGAGTCAGAGGCGAAGGGGCCTGGAGAGACCCAACAGAGACCCAGCGGCAGCTAACTAGCCACTCAGAATCCTGCACAGTTTCCCTTTCACCTTTTTTACAGGCACCTGTCTTAGGCAAGTTCCTGATGGCCTTCAGTTTCTGTAGAAGTAAACAAAACCGTAAGGTGTTGCTTCCACTGCCCACCACCATGGCATGGGTGGGGTTCTGCCATGGAGTTCACCATGTATAATGTGAGGATAGGATCACAGAAACCAACTTTTTTATCCAACTCTCCTCTTCTCCTCCTCCCAAGGAAGTACAGTGGGAGGGGACAGTTTGAGCCCCACCCGCAGCGAGCCCACGGGGACCACTTGGCTGCCTCCACTCTGGTAACTCCACCTTACTCTTGGTGACGAGATGCTACAGCAATCGACACACACACACTCGAACATATCACACAGACGCAGGACCCTGGGGAGGGCCAACACATTCAAAGACGCAACGCAGGAAAAGGAGGTGACAGCTGTCCTGTCAGGCCACTCTGGCCCCAGCCTGGAAGCTGAGCATACACAGAAGACATTTGTTAATGGGGAAAGTTCTCTGACCTTCATTCTTGGCTCAGAAAAAAGAAATTGTTGAAAGAAATTAGGGAAAGATTTGAGGAAGGTTCTGGCAGAGAAAAACAGAGACGTTCCCTGAGACATTTGCAGGCTGGACTCTTTCAGGGGGCACTGTGTCCCACATCTGGTCTTCTTGAGAGCAGCCACTTTCCCTTCACTTCTGTGGTCTCTGCCCAAACACTGGTTAATGCCCTGGGCTATGGGCTCATGTTGGAGGGCAGGCAGCTGTCAGATACAACACTATTCACGGTACGTTAGAGATCAGGCTTTGCCACATGCACTCCTTAGTGGCTGAACATCCACTTGGCAGGGTCTGTCTGCGCTTCCACAGGCCCCAAAGGCCAGCTGACTACACACTGTATAGTGACTAGATCATTCGGCACTAAATGGCAAAGTTGTTCAATAACCAGTCTGCAGAGTTACAAAAAACATTTAAAAATTATTTACTAAAGTCTCCAGCAATTTACATTGGCTGGGTTGGCAGGGCCTAAGAGAGCTGTAGAAGTTGGGGCTCCAGGGAAATGGGGCCTCCATCTCTTCCTGATAACCCCACCCCCAACCCCCAAATCAGGCTGTCCAGAGGGGGCCATGTGCTGACTACCTCTGCCTTTCCTTCATCAGAGAATTACTCTGTGACCCAGTGTCCTCAGGATCCCTAGTGTAGCACACATCTAGTAGGAACTGCCGAACAGTAAAGAGCCAAAATAAACATGATGTTGTTGACAAACCTGTATGTTTGATGTGTTCATTGCATTAGTGATTTGGCAAATTAATTCATTACTTATTGGCTTTCATTACATTAGAAGAACAGCTAGGAGCTGCCCAGAAAAAGAAACATGAAATTGGCCACACTGAAGTGGGGAATTGGGACAGAGATGGGAGAGAGATGGAAGCAACAGGGATGCATGAGACCAAGGCATGGTGAGAGTGGCAGCGAGCAGGGGAAGAGCAAGAAGCATTAATTCAGACTTCCTGTAAGATGGTGGAATAGACAGACGCTGTGCCGACTGCCTCCAAGGGTCACACCAAAATTACAAATAATTGATAAGATATTCAACCTCGGAAGTTCCCTGGACCCTAGATGAGCAGTACCTCTAAATGAAGGACTTAAAGAGGAGGCCACGTCGACTCTGGTAGGAGGGGCAGAGATGAGAGAGTGCGAACCCCGTGAGGGACACCTCAGCAGTGGGGAGGCTTCTCCGGTTGGGGGAGAGACCTTCCGGCCCCATACCGCACTCACCACCCCAGTTACTTTGACAGGAAGAGGAGCTCTACGATAGCTGGAAGTAGAAAATAGTGAGGACTCTCTTTGCTCAACTTGGTGAGGCTGAGGGCAGCTGGAGAAC
The DNA here is from genome assembly GCF_001890085.2 of Hipposideros armiger. Classification (NCBI taxonomy): domain Eukaryota; kingdom Metazoa; phylum Chordata; class Mammalia; order Chiroptera; family Hipposideridae; genus Hipposideros; species Hipposideros armiger. The sequence continues at coordinate 678,302 of NW_017731840.1, forward strand.
CAGTGCAGCCGGCAAACCAACTTGCTCGCTGGTGAGCACTCACCCAGTTCCTGGTGGAGGGAGTAGCTTTGTGAGCGGGGCCCAGGAGCCTCTGGGAAGGACTGAACTGAGTGCTTTTGGTGCGGTATCTGGAGGTGTTTGGGACCATTGTTCCCCTGGTGTGGAAATTCCACACTAGTAGTGCACAGGAGAGCGCCATTTTTTCAGGGCTGGACCCTCCTATAGAGGTTCAGGTCTGGGACTGCATTGGTCTGCTGGAATTAGCGCAGGAGTGCGTGTGTCCGTGTGTGCGTGCATGCGTGCATGGGTGCGCATGCGGCCTTGGAGCCCCACCCTCCACACTGCTTGTGCTACGTAGCCAGGGAAATGCTGGGCAGGTGCCCTCCGACTCCAACAGACTGCGTATTGAGACGCGGGAGTGCTTGAGTCGCCTTAGGTCCCCGATTTCCGCACTGCACGTGCAGAGTTGCCTGGGTGGCGACTGGCTGTTGGGCTGCTCGGCCTGATCTTCGAGCGGCTGATTGGGACAGGCTGAGACTGGGAGTTTTCCTGGGAGTGTTGGGCTATGAGCTGTGCACCTGCATGATTTGCCCGGGCCTTTCCAGGTGAGTTGGTGTGGGCTGGCAGCTGATGCAGAAGTACATGCTGCTCTGACTTGGTGGGGGCCACTGACCACATCCTGTGGTGCCTTGGGGTCCTGCCCCGCCCACCTAGAGCTGTGTTGCCAGGGGCACCCTGAGACCCTCGTCCCTGGCTCCTACCTCTGCAGGCCACAGAGGGTTATTTTTGCAGCAGCAGACAGCCTGCAACAACCTGTGAGGATTTTTGGTAATGAGCACAATTCCAGGGCACACAGCAACTAATTGTGGGAAGCTTACTTCAAGTCTAGAGGGAGGTCGGCACATGACACACTGGGCCCTTCCCCCAACAGCTGGTGCTGAGTCACCCAGAGTAAC
>NW_017731840.1:681195-683026 GCF_001890085.2 Hipposideros armiger
AGTGGGTCAAAACTGAGATTAAGGAAGAAATCAAAAGCTATCTCAAGACAAATGACAATGAAAACACAACAACTCAAAATCTATGGGATGCAGTGAAAGCAGTCCTAAGAGGAAAATTCATAGCGATGCAGACCTATGTAAAGAAACAAGAACAATCTCATATCAACAGACTATCTTTACGCCTAAGGGAACTGGAGAAAGAACAGCAAAACAAGCCCAAAGGGTGTACAAGGAAGGAAATAATAAAGACCAGAGCAGAAATAAGTGAAACAGAGGCCAAAAAAGCAATACAAAAGATGAATGAAACCAAGAGCTGTTTTTTTGAAAAGATAAACAAAATAGACAAACCTTTAACCAGATTCAGGAAGAAAAAGAGAGAGATGACCCAAATTAATAAAATCAGAAATGAAAGACGGGAAGGACAACAGATGCCACAGAAATACAGGAAATCGTAAGAAACTACTACGAGCAACTATATGCCAACAAATTTGACAATCGGGAAGAAATGGATACATTTCTAGAAGCTTACAATCTACCAAGTCTGAACCAAGAACAAACAGAAACTCTGAACAGACTGATTACTACCAAAGATATTGAGTCAGTAATCAACAAGCTTCCAACAAACAAAAGTCCTGGACCAGATGGATTCACAGGCGAATTTACAAAACATTAAAAAAACATTAATACCTATTCTCCTCAAACTATTAAAAAAATACAGAAGGAAGGAAGGCTTCCAAGCACATTTTATGAGGTCACTATTACTCTTCTAATCCCAAAATCAGACAAAGATATTACAAAAAAAAACCACTAGAGGCCGATATCCCTAATGAACATAGATGCAAAAATCCTCAACAAAATACTAGCAAACTGAATTCAGCTTCACATTAAAAAGATCACACACCACGATCAAGTGGGATTCATTCCTGGTATGCAAGGTTGGTTCAGTATCTGCAAATCAATTAATGTAATACATCACATTAACTAAATGAAAAATAAAAATCATTTGGTCATATCAATAGATGCAGAAAAAGCATTTGACAAAATCAGCAGCCATTTATGATAAAAACTCTTAGCAAAGCGGGAATAGTGTGATCATATCTCAACATAATAAAGACCATATATGATAAGCCCACAGCAAACATCATACTCAATGGGGAAAGGTTAAAATCTTTCCCCTTAAAATCAGGAACAAGACAAGGCTGCCCACTTTCACCACTTCTATTCAACATAGTTCTGGAAGTTCTAGCTACAGCAATCCGAAGAGAAAATGAAAAAAAAGGCATCAAATTGGAAAGGAGGAAGGAAAATTGTCATTATATGCAGATGACATGATACTATATATATAGAGACTACCAAAGACTCCACCAAAAAACTGTTAGAACTGAAAAATGAATTTAATAGGGTAGCAGGATACAAAACTAACATTTCAAAATCAGTTGCATTTATATACACCAATAATAAACCATCAGAAGAAGAAATCAGGAAATCAATCACATTTGCAATTACTTCAAAATCAATAAATTACCTAGGAATAAATTTATCCAAAGAAGTAAAAGACCTGTACTCAGAAAATTATAAGACGTTGAAGAGAGAAATCAAATAAGATACAAATAAATGGAAATACATACCACGTTCATGGATAGGAAAAATTAATATAGTTCAAATGTCAATACTACCTAAGGCAATATATAGATTCAATGCAATTCCTATCAAACTACCAAGAACATTTTTCTCAGAAATAGAACATATAATCGAAAAATTTTAAGGAATCATAAAAGACCCCAAATAGCCACAGCAATCTTGAGAAATAAGAACAAAGCGGGAGGTATCA
>NW_017731840.1:685162-761739 GCF_001890085.2 Hipposideros armiger
CTACCGTGTGTAGCCAGCAGCCAGCGTGAGCGGCCAGCAGCCGCAGTGAGCGGCCGTCCAGAAGCCGGCGACTGATCTGCCTCGCCCAGGAAGAGCTCAATGATGGTGCCAACTTGGACCAGTGAAGCAATGTCCTCCACAGCTAGACTGAAGAACAAAACAACAGCAACTTGTCTGTTCCCCTTCCCCCAATTCCCCAGCGCTGTTCCCATCCCCCCAATTCCCCAATAAAAAATCTTTAAAAAAAAAATAGGCCTAGAGACATGGTTTTCCAAGATTACAAAGTTAACACTTTACAAAACTTAGAACTAAAACTCAATTCTTTAGACTCTAAGATATATGTTCTGGTCTGTCTCACAGATGAACTGACAGTGAAGGAAGAAAGACCCGAAGGACAGAATGGGATTGTCTAATTCACTACTATGATATCAGTGCCTGCACACAGTCGGTACACAGCAAATATATCTTGAATAAATTAATAAATAAAAATGACGATGCTAACAAGGATGATAATAAAAATAGCTAACATGTATTGAGTATGCAGGAATTATCTCATTTACTTTTCAACCATATGTGGTAGATCATATTATTAAAACCAATGTGCAAATGTGGTTTAGAAAAATCAGTGGGCTTCAGGCTGAGTCAACAGATCTTGTAATGAAGCATGAGGGAAAGGCCAAGAGAAAATGCTTGACCAAGCAATGTATTCCTCCAGGCAAACTGCAGAGATTAGCTTGATTGCACAACAGGAAACACATCTGTAACCCAACCCCTGGGTTGTCAGTTTATACCCAGATTCCTGAGCCATGCAGTTTAAATATTTAGAGATAATCAGGAAAATTCTCACTAGCCGCCTGTGCCTGCCTGGGAGCTCCCTCTTTAGGGCTTCCACTCCTCACCAGTCTCCAAGTCCCAGGGCTTTGCCTACCTTGCCTACCACTTCTGTCCCTCCTCCCTTCCTCCCACACTCATCCCATTGTGCATTTCCTCTCTCCTGGGGACAAGTGTCTGCTCTTTCATTTCAGCCAGCCCAACACACCACAACTAGGGTGACCTGCTGTAAGAGCAGTTTAGGTCACATTACCCTCTTGCCCCAAACTGCCAAGAGATTCCTCAGTAACTGGGAGCAGAGGGCCTCAAACCTGAATCTGCATCAGAATCACCTGCAGGGCTTATTAAAATACAGGTTGCTGGGCCCCACCCGAGTTTTGGGTTCACCAGTTCTGGGGCTAACAGTTTGCATTTCTTGCAAGTTCCCAGGTAATACTGATGCTGCCCATGCTGCCCCTGCTGCCAATCCAGTGACCACACTTTGAGAACCACAGATGTAAATGAAAGCAAAAGGCTTTGACATAGCATTGAAGCACTTTCATGATCAAGTGGCAGGCTACTTCTGCATTTTCTTCCATGAATCTTCTGCACAACTGGCTGTTTTTGCTAGGGCTGCCATGTGTGTTCCTGCCTTTGCAACCCACTCATCTTGTGTCTCTTCCCAGGATGTTCATAACCCTGCATCCACCCCCAACACACCCCCCCCCCAAGCTTCTCTGCACAGCCTCACACAGACCCCTCCCACTTAGCTCCAATCTCCTGCTACAGGAAGCCTTTCCTGGCCTCTCTTAGCAGGACATGTTTGTTCCTTCTTTGCTCTTGGAACCACTAAAGAGTTCCTTTCTTCTGGTGCTTATCAATGTCAGTCTCAGTTCCTGTTCCGATACAGCTCTGTCTTACATCCCCTGCACACAGCATGAAGGCTCAACGCAGAGGCAGGAAAGCACAGTGGTTTAACAGAGGCTTTGGACTCCGATTGAGCTGGTTTTAGGTCTCCCCTTTCCTACTTACTAACTGTGAGGACCATCATGGTCAACTCAGCCTCTCAATGTCTTGGTTTCCTCATCTGTAAAATGAAAGAAATAAATACTTCCTGGTATGGTTTTTAGACATGTCTGAAAATGCTGTGACACTCCTCCCCTTGATTATGGTTTGGCTTTGGTAACTTGCTCGTCACAAATAGAATGCTGTAGAAGTGATGCTATATGATTCTGAAGTGAGGTCATAAGAGGCCATACAGTTTCTGCCTGGTTCTCCTGGAATGCTCTCTCAGAATCCAGTCACTCTTCATGAAGAAGCTAGTACAGATATTTCAGCTGACAGCCCCAATTGAAGCCCCAGTCAATCCCACATCAACAGCCAGATGTGAGTGAGTGACCCTCAAGGTGACTCCCACTCCCATCTGAGACACACCCAGTGAGAGTCACACACTTGAGCCTGATTACCCCACAACCACAAAAATGGATAATGAAATGACAGTTGCTGTTTCATGCCACTAGATTTTGGGATGATATATTCAGTAACAATAGCTAACTACTTTGTGTACTTATTTTAAAAGTTAAATGAGACAATGAAAGAATTTCAAGTACAACCTGGCATGCAGTAAGCACATTGGGAGGAGCTATCTTGTGGCTCGTGTACATGGCCATTCCGTTAACCTAACCCACATTAAAATGTTAGATATTGTTGTACACCCTCTTCCAAGCTGACTACACTCTCAAACAAATATTTAAATCCATGGTCCACATGCTACAGGCTTCTCCCAAAGCTCAGGGCAAGGCAGCAGTTCACCTGGCAGCTGGTCTTACCTGAGACCTAGGACAAGCGTGGCCTTGACCACCCCCTCTTTGGTCTCCAGTAGGAAAATTGATTCAGAGGCCATGCAATGGTGCCAGGGCTCTTAGCACGAATGTACTCTTCAATTTGTTCTTCACCCAGATCCCTAGAAAATTATTAGGAAACTTTACTTTGTGTATGATCCTAGTTCTTAAAAGTCCATTGTGAAGTTCACAGTGAGCAGGTTGTAAGACATGGACCCTTATTTCTCCGTGCTCCTCCTGTCAGGGTGGGCTACATCCCCTCCCCCTGAGTATGGGTTCAACCAATAGAGCACGGAGAGATGATGCTCTGTGACTTCTGGGTGTCAGCCCAAGTAGGCCTGGATGCTTCAGCCTTCATCTCTTCCAATAAGCTCTGTCGAGATTGTCTGTCTTGTGCACACATGTATTGAGGTTCACTAGAGAAACAGAACTAATAAGATTTTTTGCATGTATATATATATAGATAGAGATAGCTAGAGATAGAGGTAGAGATAGAGATAGAGATAGATAGAGCTAGAGATAGAGATAGATAGACATAGAGAGAGAGACAGAAGCAAAGAAGGACAGAGACAAAGATGCATTTTAAGGAATTGGCTCTCATGATTATGGAGGCTGGCAAGTCCCAAATATTCAAGTTGGACTGGCAGGTTGGAGAAGAGAAAATCCGATGCTGCAGTCTCCGGTGCCAGGGCAGTCTGGAGGCAGAATTCCCTCTTTGTTAGGAAAGGTTAGCCTTGTTTTCTCTTATGGTCTTCAACTGATTGGACAAGTCTCACCCACATTATGGAGGGTATTGTGCTTTATTTAAAGTTTACTGATTTAAATGTTAATCTCATTTTTAAAAAATGCCTTTCACATTGACATCTCGACTAGTGTTTGACCAAATATCTACATATCGTGGCCTAGTCAAGTTGACACTTACAAATGACCCTCATAGGCCATCTCTCTTGGAGTCCAGCACCATTCTGTGAACCATCTAACTCACGTGAAAAGGCAAGGAGGAGGTGCTGTGGTCACAGTCACAGCAGAGCCTAGCCTGTCAGCTGTCCAGCCCACATGCTGGACACTGAGTGAAAGCACTTCCCGATGTCTCCAGTGCAGCCCCAGCTGTTAGCATCACTCCTGTCCATTCAAGTCTTTCCAGCTATGACCCTAGAGATCATGAAGGGGAGGCAAGCCACCCCCTCTGCCCTGTTAAAATTCATGACCCACAGATCTTGTCATCACAGTGGAATGGTGGTGGTTTTATGTCACTGTGTTTGGGGACGGTTTGATAGTGATACACAGCTGGAATAGTAGTCTTTAGGAGAAAAATTCTGATGTAGTCCTGAGATGCATGTGAGGGAGGATTTTGTTGGTATGGCTGAAAGCTACTGCTCCTGAAATAGTACTCATTAAACTAAATCATAAGGCTTCTCACATCTTCCTGTCTTCTCTTTCTTGGTTTTTCTTCCCCAGAACACCCCAAGAAGTCCCAATTTTAAAGCATTAACTTCCAGTTCCCCATCATTTCATCTTATTATGGGTCATTGAACTCTCCCCAAACTAGGTCAATGGGATGGATTGGTGTAAAGCTTTAAAAAATTCAATTATGTATAGGCTATAGGATTTTCATTTGATAAATAACTTAGCTGAGGATACATTGGGGGTTACTCTAGTAACAAAAAGAAAGTAATGTCACAATGACAAGAGTGAGTGAGTGATTCTTTCCATCTACTGGGGCTCTCTTGTGAATTTCAGGGTTAGCCCTGAGCTGGTCCAGAGCCACCTATAATGACATGGGGAACACCACTGATAATAAGGTTGCTTTGGAGGAAAATGCATTTCTTTAGAAAGGAAAGAGAACAGACTGAGTTATTTATTTCCCATTCTCCACTGCCCAAGCTGGTGAATGGAGCCAGGCCCTCTTTTGCTGCAGGGAAGGGAGGAAAGGGATGAAAAACCAGGCTCTTGGTCTCCCAGCTGCAGAAGGGCTCTAGGTTCCTCCAGACCCTTCTCTTTAAACTTTTCTGGGAAAGAATGTTTGAAAAACTGTCATGGGAACCTTGGCATATCTCTCACATATGAAAACATTGATGGAACTGAAAGACAGAATGCAGTAGACAAAGTGGTCCTCCTTTCCACATTGGACATAAACGAGTCACAATCCAGCTGAGAGAGGCAAGGACAGCTGTCAAATGGATTACAGGGAGGGGAATCTTGAATCCACCTTTTCCCCTGGGATCTCAGAGTCCTGCATTCTAGTCCAACCCAGCTCTTGGTGCCATTTATTAAGAGGGGAAGAACCCTGAGCTGCTGAAAGCATTTGAGATGTTTGCCAACTATAGACACTCTGATCAAGACTGAGTGCATCAAACTGGGAGGGTCCAAAATTCACTTGACTAGCCCAGAGAAACAGACAAAGTTTAACAAAATAAAAGTCCAAAGAAGAAATCTGTGGGATTGAACATGTGGGATTCCCCAACCCTAATAGAGAAGAAAAGGCAGGTGAGACCTTGGAAGCACCCATGTAACCATGGATCTCAGGGCTGCCTTGAAGGTTACTGAGACCTTGGGGCATGCGGACTAGCTGAAGTCCTCAGAAGACATGCACAGCTCTCCTCTTCACTGCTTGGGGCCCAGCCCTGTCACTACCATGTTCCAGAGACTATAAGTGTGAAAGGACAGAGTCCCAGTGGCAGAGGACAGGGTGTCCTGAGTGCGTGCACAGTTAAGAGTGCCTCTGCAGGTGCCAACCACACAAGTACACTGGCCTGGAAGTTGCCCAGACCTAGCTTCCCTACAAGACCTACCATGTCTCATTTCTTAGTTACTAACAGAGAGTTGGGATATGACTTGTCCTCACATTTAGCATTCTGTTCTTTTCTCAAAGGTGGGTTTGGAAGCACCAAACTACAAAGTAACACAGATTCCTCTGGATTTCCTGCACAATTGTTAAGTTGTCCCTGGGGCTCTTTTGGCGAATAATCCCAAAGCTTTTTCTTTTCTTTTTTTTGGGGGTGGGGTGGGGTGGGAGGTGGGGTCACTCTCAGTAGTTAAAAAATGCATGTCCTACACTTTTAAAGATAAATCTATCTGTCCTTATAGTTGGGCTCATTCCAACCACTCATTCCGCCTAAAAAGTGGCTTTTTAGCACAGGGCCAGTTGGAACCTGACAGAACACAGGATGTGCTTTAAGATTTTAATAAACTGGTGTGAGAGAGAACTTGGAGTCCAGGGTCTTAACGGAAATGGTAGTAGCATACCTGTGAACTCTTAATTACTGTATTGAATTTTAAAGCTATGATTATTTTTAGTGACCTGGAATATGAGTCCAAAGTTTTAAAATACCAAATTGCTTAACTGGGAATAAAGCCATAGTGTATATTTGAAGAGCAATTATTTGTTTCTCTCTGGAATTCTTACAAGAGTTTGAACATACTGACCTCCTTGGGCACAGGCTGGTGAGATGGAGGTATCCTCCCAGACACAACCTCTCTTTAAGGAAGGTGAATGGTGGGCTCTAGGAGTAACTTTCCATTTGTCATCTACCTGGTGCTGCTGAGAAGGCAGCAGGAAGAACTGGGAGGCCTCCTGCAGTTTGATCAGGCAGGGTAGGTACTGCTGTCTGCACCAGGCCTGAGAGGCACAGTGGTGCAGTCAGGACAGGAGTGTGAAATACTGGGTACACAGTGAAGTCACATGGAATTATTTTCATAAAGAGCTTTCCAGTATTATTTGACCTTGGCCCTCAACAACGCATAGGATTCAGACATATATGGAAAATGACTCTTGAGGCAGGAGGAAGCGCCAAGGTGAGCAAGGGGGAAGCAACTCTGAGGAGCTAAGCTGGCAGATAAGGGGGAGGTCTGCCTTGAAAGAAGGCTGGGCACTGCTGGGAAAGTCCTGGAATGTCAGATTGAAGGACCTATTAGTATGCTTGCCAGCTTTGGGGAGAGTTACTAATGTTTGGGTGAGAGCCTGGGAGAACAACGCAGTGGCCAGTCAGTGTTCGCTCCCTGCTCTGTGCTGGAAGCTGTGAGGAGATGGGGGGAGGGGGCGGTGAGCTGATGTATGTGAGGAGTTTTGCACAAGGCCAGGCGCACAGCAGGACCTGTGTTTATATGTCAAACAATACCAAATTTGACTTGGGAAATATTTAAGCGTAAAGTGGATTGGAGTGGAGGAAAACTGAAAGGGGGAATAACAAATACATATCCTACTGTACAGTGTAGTTCACAGATGGTGAGAACCTGAATGAGTGCAGCAGAGAAAGACCAGGGAGAAAGATGGGGTGGGGCTCTCCAGGTTCCACCGCTGAGTGACTTCCAGTTGGGTGGATGGTGGTGTCCTTCCTCAGTTCACTCATCCAGTCTGCAGTTGTCGTACACCTACTGCACACAAAGAACCGAGTAACATGTGAGGAGATGGGGGGTACTACAGGGAGCAGTGTTCCTCCTATTTCTTATTTTTGCTAAATTCACCTGTATGCATGTACATCACTTGTTTCTCAAAGGCAAGATTTGATTAAGTTTGAAGTGTCAGTTGGGCATCCAGCTGGAGGTGGCAATAGAAAATGTGAGACTGAATTTGAAAAGTAAAATGGAGCCAGAGTGGTGACTGGAGAGTGATTTACATGGAAAGGTTGGAATAGATGAGCTCTGCAAGAGAGGGAGAGTGTAGGGAAGAGGAGAAGAGGGCTGGAGAGAGCCATCAAGGTTGGGGCTAAACCCCTTTATCTTCTTCCCCAGCTGCAGTGCCAATCGCCCTGCAGGGACCGCTGATTGTCCTGTGTACCCATAACCCCAGCCTGCAGCTGGCTGGTGCACTGGACTGAGCAGGACCTGTGGGGAGGGTTTCCTTTGCAAACACCCTCAGTCTCAGGAGCTCTAAACCCATCACACCAGGACCTACACACATTTCCCTGCTTGGCAGCCACAAAAGTAATTTTCTTAATTAAATTAATTTTTTCTTAATTGTTAAACAAAATACATGTGTATGTTTAAGTGGGCTTGTACACTGGTAGACTTAGAAGCTTCTGTTAGCATCCATAATGGGAGTCATACAGGGCTCAAATACAACCCAGAAATGCATCTCCTCTGCTGTCACCACCTCCTTACCCCACTCAGGCTAGAAGGACATTTATAACGGGCTCCTGATGGAAAGAACAATGGAGCATCAGACTCAGAATAAGAAGAAGGCAGAACAAGGACCAGGGTTGCCTCAGGGTTCAGGAGTCCCTCCAGCTCTCCCTTTCAGACACCAGCACCAGAAGGAATACCATCCTGCTGTGTTTTCTGTGCTTGTCTCTCTGCACTTGAGGGTCACATCTTCCCCGGGGCATTCCTCAGCCCAGCTTGGGAAGCAGGCCCTCAATTCCCAGCCCCCACTCCCCAGTGAGACCATGGACAGGATCAGGGAGGGGGACAGATGATTCTGCAAAACAAAGTCTCTATGCTATAGGGAAGGGGAAATGGATGCTGGGAGATTGAAAACAGCCACATTCACTGCAGATATTCAAGGAACTTGTCATAGGTACTCAGGACCCTGGGCAGAGCCAAGGGCCAAGGGCCCTCAGTGGCCCAGATACAGAAGTCTTCAGAAAGGACTGCAGCAGTCAGAGCTTCAGGAAGAGTGTGTGAGTGTCATAGAGACCCCCAAGGAAAGCCCGTGCTCTGAGAGGCAGTCATCTTAGAGCAGAGGTTCTATACTCACTGTGCAGTGCCAAGGATGATTAGACAAATACCATGGCCTCATTCACTGGAGCTCTTTTAATTCCCTTCTGTAGAATTTTCGGTCACAGCAAACCTCTGAGTCTTTTGATGAGACATTGAGTCAGCCATAAAATTGTAGCTTAGAGATCACTGTTGTGGTCCCCTAAAAACTGGTGGCTTCAGAAGTGCGGCTAGGATCTGGGACATTACCCAGGCCCCCTGGGAGCCCTATGCCCTGGGAAATGGGCTCTGCTAGAGGAAGAGAAGGCCACGGACCTGGGACACAGGCCCCAAGGCCTCGGAGCCTGAGTGAAGGATGGGTTTGCGGTCTCCTCGGGAAGCTTGGCCAGCTGGTCAATACCCCACCACCCAGAATCCTCATCTGAGGGGCTCTGCATTGCTGCCAGGTGAATGCCAGCCCTCAGCTCACCCCAAAAAGAAAGCTCTGGGCTATTTACCTGATCCATGGCCAGTGTAATCAGCTATCTTGAGGAGGCTGTGGGAAGAGAAGGTTTGGTTTGGCAGCTCTCCTTTAGGAGACAAGCAGGTGTAAATAATAGATATGAATCTATTTGGCAGGTCATGGCAGAAAAAGCATCCCTTCCCTTTACTTGTTTTAAACTGAATTCTAGTCTTATTCCTCCCCTTAACAGGACAGACGAGATACCCAGAATCAGTCAGCCTTGTGGCTCAGCCTGAAGTGCTCACAGTCTTCTAAGCAGAGGCTGCTGTCGGCTCTCACTGAGCATGCTCAGTGTCAGAGGCAGTCCCCTCTCAAGCCAGGGCACCTCATCTGGACTGTGCATTCTCCCAGTCAGGAAGGCCATCATTAAGGTGACAAATTGCTCCATGACTCTCAGAAACCAAGGAAGGACTTCAGGTACAGTATGGAGAAATGAGCGTTTACATTTGTGCTTCCATTTGGTACTTAGCATTATTTTCCTTCAAAACACTTATCCCTTCCTGACATTACACTCTGTTATTTTCTGTGTGCCCTCTGTATTTGAATGCATGTTTCATTGATGCCTGCCTGGCCTTTGTCTGCTTTGTTCTTTGCTTTATCCTCATGCCCAGACCAGGCCTCAGGTACTATTTGTGGAATGAACAAATGCTGTCTCAGTCTGCTAGGGCAGCTATAACAAAATATGCAGACTGGGTGGCTGACACAACAGAAATTTATTTTCTCACCATTCTGGAAGCTGGGAAATCCTAGAGCAAGTTCCAGCAATGTTCGTATCTGGAGAGAGCTCTCCTCTTGGGTTGTATACGGCCACCTTCTCACTGTGTCCTCAAATGGCTTTGGTGCATACATGCTGAGAGTGAGTTTCTGGTTACTCTTCATGTAAGTACATTAATCCTGTTGGGTCAGGAACCTAGCCTCATGACCTCATTTAATATTAATTATTTCCTATGTGTCTTATCTCCATAAACAGTCACATTAGGAGCTAGAGTTTCAACATATAAATTTGGGGACAGATACAAACATTTAGTCCATGTTAAGTGGGTATGGAATCCTGTTTCCAGGGATCAAAGCACAGGCCAAAAGAAATGACCACATGGTTGAGGATGCCCAGAACATAAAGATGAAAAAAAAAAATCAAACAACAAACAACAACAAAAATACAAAATTAAATCCTGCAGAAAACAGAATATTCTGGCAAAAGACCTTAAAAAGAACAAAAATCACCAGTTAGTAGAGCCAGAGACTTGAGAACATATTTCATCCACACAAAAAGTAAAAGTAATATGAAAAACACATTCAGATAATAAGTAATAACTTTTAAACATTAAAAATATAATTACTAAAATAGGAGGGTGGGTGAAAGATGAAGACCTAAAAAATAGGGTCAAGAAAATCTCTCAGAATATAGACTTCTATAGCAAAGAGAAAAAAAAATATGAGAGAAAAAACAAAGAATACTGAGCATCAGGACAGAAGGTTCATTATCAAATTATCAGAAAGAGGAAAATTAACAATAGAGAGGATAAAATAAAAAAAGAAGTGTTCCCAAAGCTGAAATAGATCTTAAGTCTATATACTGCAAAGGTCCATCAGGAGTCAGCCCACTGAATGATAAAAAAGTCATACCTAGACACATCCTGCCTGGTCACATCAGAGTTATGAGGAACCAAAAATAAACTTTAAGGATTCCAGAGATGAACAAAGAAAACCAACCTACAAATGAATGATATTCAGACTGCCGGCAGATACCTCCTTTACACCCAGTCAAAGTATCAGTTAAATATGTGGGTAGAATAAAAAGCTGTTTCCTAACAAGACTCAAAAAGCTTATTTTCCATGCATTCCTTTTTTAGCTATCTGTGTAAGAATGTACTCCAGTAAAACAAAGGAGAAAGTCAAGACAAACAACAGGGATTTATAAAACAATAGATGAATGCAAAAGGAAAACTCTAATATAAAAACTATCTCGAAGGCCTTAAGTTCAGCTATCTCAAATCACAGCAGGAAGACCATTAAGAAAAGCTATCAGGGAAAATAACTGTTTTCAAGTAATAGGTAGCATGAAGAGTGGATGGGAAAAATGTGAGGTCATGATAGAGACACATGAATCTGTCTTCAGCAACAACCAACCAAATAAACAAACACACAAATAAAACTAGCAACTCCAAAGGAAGGAAAACCCATACAAAAAGTATCAGTCCAAAATTAAATGAAAGCAAACCAAAACGTGGCATGATACGAATATAAGTAAATGACACTATTTAAGAACAAAAAATATATGCACTTGATTCTCATCTGAGTCAAGTTGGACCTGGAGGGAAACAAATATAATCCTCACCCATAATCTGGCCTGGGAGTGAAAATGTTGACATTATCATAATAATTTATATGCACTCTATTATTGTTTAATTTTAGAGTCAACCTGTAGCAAAGCACTACAGAAACTGTGGCTATATGAGTATACAGGTGACAACTTAGAGCCTTGTAAAATGTCAGTGCAAAACTGCAGCTGTTAGAACAAGAAGAGAAGGAAGAGGATGTGAATATCCTCTTACAGAGTGATGAGTTGAGACCGTGAGTAAAGATTGAATAAGGAACCAAGTATGATATGTGTTTTTGTGTGTGTATGTTTTCTAATCTACAAATATAATGTAAAAATTAAAATTAACGACTTAACCTTCTAACACTGACAGAAGTGAGAAAAGGTTAGTAGAGTGAGATAAATCCTGGGGACCAATAGACCTTGTATAAAGTTGATTAAACAAGGAATAAACATACTCGAAGAAGTAGAAACAGAAATGATAGGAAGAGGCTGCCTCAAGGAGTGGGCCACTTCATGGCTCACGGGGCAGAGGCAGCTGCTCTTTATTGTAAGCTGTGCTATACCAATTGATCTATTACCATGTCCACAGAGTACAGAGTTTAACAAAATGGCATTCCTCCCTGTGTTACTGAGACCACCTGCCCTAGCCTCTCACACTTGGACATCTTAGACAGTTTCCGTGATAGATGATCCTACTACTGCCCTCTCAATGGGTCCAAAATGCCAAGAGGTGATTACTTTCCTGGGGGAGGGAGGTGCAGATTTAGACCAAGACAGCTATAGACACAGTGACACATTGAAATGACTCACCAGTCAGTGTTGTTCCAAGAGTTCAGCTGAGCTTGCCCATTGCCTGCTCCACTAACACTGTGACATCGATAATTTACTTACCTCCACGCTCCTAGCATGTTATGCTGTGGCCATTTATAGCCTCCAAATTTGTCTTCTACCTCGATTTGTATTCCCTCCAACCCAGTCTTCTGGTTCTCAAGCACAAACTGTATCATGCTATTCCCCTGCTCAGAAAATTGTCAGTGTTCCTCATAAGACAAAATTCATTCTACTTTAAAAAAAAAACAACAAAAACATTTACTGAACCACGGTCCTGAGGATGCAGAGATGAGAGTCGTCATTGTTACTTTGGGGAACTCAGTCTAGAGCAGCGGTTCTCAACCTGTGGGTCGCGACCCCTTTGGAGGTTGAATGACCCTTTCACAGGGGTCGCCTAAGACCATCGGAAAACACATATTTTCGATGGTCTTAGGAACTGAGACACCGCTCCTCTCTCCGTCTCCAGGCGGGTCCGCCCACATGCAGATACGCCCACATGCGAGTATCCGGCTTCAAGACAAAATTTCATTTATTTGTAATTAGAAATAAATATTTCACAATATATAATTACATATTGTTTTTGTGATTAATCACTATGCTTTAATTATGTTCAATTTGTAACAATGAAAATATAGCCTGCATATCAGATATTTACATTACGATTCATAACAGTAGCAAAATTACAGTTATAGAGTAGCAGCAAAAATAATTTTATGGTTGAAGGTCACCACAACATGAGGAACTGTATTAAAGGGTCGCGGCATTAGGAAGGTTGAGACCCACTGGTCTAGAGAAACAGACAATATGCACAATGCATTAGCCAAGTGCTGTGGAAAGACTGACACAGAGGAACACAGGGACCTGAGAAAGGTATCTAACCTTTCCCCAAGACGTGATTCCTGAGTTGTTCAGCTGAAAAGGGGAGAAATATGTTGGTTTGGCCTGCCCAGCATCCACTCTCTCTTTTTGCTAACAGAGCCCCCACTTTTCCTCTGACCAATGTACCTTCCCCATTCATGTGGTCTTTAGGACATTGTCACTGCAGATGCCAACCACTCCCACCATCCAGGGCTGAACATATGATCCCAGTCTCATGGTCATCATGTCCCTATCGCCTGGCACAGTGTCTGTCCAGTGATGCACAAGAGACCCAAGCAGGCCCATGAGACCCTTGCTGGAATTATGCTCAGTCGGGTGTCAAGATGGAGTGCGGGGGAGTTGAGGTTGGTGCTGACCACATTACCTCCACGTACAGGAGGCCACACTGTGGTAGGCCAGTGAGGTGTGCTGTGAGGCGGACAGAGCAGAGAGATGGAGAAAGAGCACTGGAGCCAGTTGTTCCTAAAGCTCTACGCACCCTTGTTGGTCCAGCCCTCACTGGCCAGCACATGCCCTGGTATTGCTTATACTAGAGGACTCGATGTCTTTACTTCAATAGCAAACCTCCAACCCAGAGGTGGTGAGGGCCCAAGCAGCCACATGCACAGGGAGAGAGAAAGAATGTGGGAGCTCCATGTGGGACTGAACTGACAGGACTGGGTGACACTTGATTCTGGACTGAGACTGACTGGTTAGTGGGCCCTTGCTGGGTCAGGAGCCAAGGAAGACCAGGTTGGGGGAGATATGTAATTTGGACATGCTCAGTGTGAGCAGCTTGTGGGACATCTGAGTGTGGGAGGAGGGAGAGTGATAAGCTCACTATGGCTTGAAGCACTGCCTGGATTCAAAAGGTAGTTCCTCAACACTTCAGCGGCGTGACCTCGGGCAAGCATACAAAGTTCTTCTCTGTGCTTCTGTATTAGGGCTCCCCAGAGAAACGGAGCTGATAGGACACATATACACATATACATACATATATAGCCTACATATGTGGGTGCATATACAGAGAAAGAGAGAAGAAGAGAGACAGAAAGACAGAGAAAAATATATTTATTTTAAGGAATTGGCTCACATGCTTGCAGGGGCTGGCAAATCCAAAATCTATGGGGCAGGCCAGCAGGCTGGAAATTGCTGCATGAGTTGAGGTTGCAGTTTGAGTTCAAAGGCAGCCTAGAGACAGATTATCTTTCTCTTCCAAGATTTCAATTTTTTACCTTAAGTCCTTCAATTGATTAGATGAGACTCACCCACACTACAGAGGATAAGTTGTTCTACTCAGTCTACTGATTTAAGTGTTAATCATATCCAAACAATAGCTTCAGAGAAACATCAGGGATTAGTGTTTGGTCAAACAACTGGTCAACATGGTCTAGCCAAACTAGTACATAAAATCAACTGTCACAACTTCCTTTCCTTATATGTGAAAGGGGCTAATAATAATAGTACTTCCTCCTGTGGTTGTTGGGGAAATTAAGGGAGCTACTTACTCTCTGCCAAGTGTTCAGACAAGTGCTGGCACATATCCGTGCCTAGTAAGCATTATTGGCTTTGCCTGTTACCATCATCCAAGTGGAGATGCCAAATGGTCTTGGATATACTGACTGACAGTTGTGTGGGCACTGATGTGGGCTCATCAGAGCAGTCCCTGAGGCCAGGTGGAGGGTGACCTCTCAATGCATAGGTGGGCCTCCTTGCCTGCACCACCTTCATCTGCCACTTAAATTCCCTGTTTCTCCCAAAAGCACCAGATTTCCCCTCCCTTGCTCCTTGTACCTCCCTCCCTCAAGGACCACATGTCTCCCACCCTGTGAGGTTGCTCCGCGGTGTGGGTGGTTCTGCAGGCCGGGCATTGCACTCTCATCCACCCCCATGACACTCATTGCACAACGTCTTGCTCATTTTCAATCTATTTTCTTCCCACTTCCCAAGGTTCCTGAAATTCAAGAATGTGTCTTTTTTTCTTCTGAGGCAGCTTCGCATGGTGGTTATGAGCAAAGGCTTGGCACTCACCAGATGTTAGGGGGCTCTGCCACCCAATGACTGAATGGCCTCTGGACTTGACTCAACCTCACTGAACCTCAGGTTCTCCGTGTGGCAAATGAGAAAACACCCATCATAGAGGATTGTGGGGGGTTAAAGGAGACAAATGTGTAAAGCAAGTGGTTAATAATCTGTGGCCCGGCATGTACCAAATGCCTCATTTGTGAAGCTCAATAGATTAATCTTGAAAACTTGGGAGACACAGCTTTGTTCTGGGCTGGGCACTTGGAACAGGTGGAAAGTTGGTCAAACCACCCTTCTAGGCAGGGAGCACACAGGTTTCCTTTGGTCCACTGGGCATGTGACCTGCTCAGATGGGCCACATAAGGTAGATGTCTGTCGCCTACAGGCCATTTTGTGGTCTGACTTCCCTGGAGGCACAGAATGTTCTGTTTACAGATATGTGTCCTTGCCTGTTCCTCCTGAGCTTTGACAATAACTGTAAGAAGTCAATACTCTCATTCTCCCCATTTTACAGATCTAGAAACTGAGGTTCAAAATGCTGAAGGACTTCCTGAAGGTTATGCAGCTAGTTACTAGCAGTGTGCTCTCACCTGCAGGAGGTGTTTCTTTTCACCCTTCAACATTGCCATTTTTGCATGGAGAACAGTTTCTAGGACCCACGTAATCCCAGAATTAACAGCCCTAGCGTGGCAGAAACTCCACACCTGGTGGTTCTCAGGGGATGAGGGACCTGGCTACCCTTCCGCCATCTTCCCCCTTCCAGGAGAGCACATGCTAGAAAACAGGATTTCTGATGAGACACAACTCTTGAAAGAGTGCTTCTGACTTGCATATTTCACAAACAGGCAGTCCACAGAAGTTCCAGCCTATGAAATCTCACATGTCTGTCCCTTCAAAGTACCACTAGCTTTTAAAATTTCCATTTTGTTTAGTTGGTTTACTTTATAGAAATTATATAACCACTCAATATTTTCTTTGCCTCTTCCCATGGGTCTCACCCTTTCCTTCCCTTTCCTCTTCTTATTTTATTTTCTTCCCTTTCTCACCCTTTTTCTCCCTTGTATTCCTATTCCCTCCCTCTTTTACCTTCTCCCTCCCACCCGCCAGAGCCTGGACCAACCTCCCACCGTTGCTTGGAAACGCGTTAGCAATGCAGAATCTGCACCCCCCCACCCCCCACCCCCTTTCTCTTTTGTGTGGTGGTGATTGAGTCAGGAATGAGAAAAGTATAGAATTTGTTTTCCTGCACCAGAGCTGTGACTTCAAACCAATAGACCAAAACTGTTTGGGAGAAAGAAACCTACAGGGATTTAGCAGTTATCGAAGCACATCAGCGTCTGGGCCTTGGACTTCCTGTTTATACAGTGCTCCTTCTCCCTAGAGGCTCAGCTGAGCCTGGCCAGCTGTGGCCTCGGCAAGCCGCCGAGCTCCAAAGCCCAGGCTCCTGTCAGTGGTGACAGGCCCAGCCTCATACTCTTGGCCTCCTGAAGCCCCAAGTGCCCATGTCTCCCCACACCCAGTGTTCCCTACACCTGAATGTTGGCTTCCGAACCCACTCCTCACACATCTCCAGTCTCCTTCCGTCAAGGGCACGTGGGCCTGCACTCTTTAGGAGGGCAAGCCAAGTGCTTCCCGCCTCTGTTAGCCCTGTGTGCAGCAAGTCCACAGCAGCATGGCTACACAGCCTCTCTGTCCTGGATCCAGGACACGCATCTCTACATGGGAAAGACACCTGGAAAATCATTCACCGACCAGCCCTCACTTATTTATTAAATACCCACTATGTCCTCCACATTCTTCTAGGTCCCTGATGACATGGATGGAAAAAGTCAAGGTTCTCTGCCCTTAGACACCTATGTTCACAGACACTGTCAAATAATGATCAATGGTGTGGGAGCGGTTAGATGGGTACAGAGACAGGGTGGCGAGGAGGAGGAGTCCACTTGGCATGACCAGGGGAGGCCCCTCTGAGGGTGTTTCTTTAAGTTGGGGATGAACAGAGCACAACATGGGAAGATGCAGGGGACAGAGCTCTAAACCAGGGGAACAGTCAGTGCAGATGTCCTGAGGAGGGAGTAAGGGGACAAGGAGCAGGGAGGTGGGCCACAGGCAGTGGTGAAGGGGTGGCTTGATGAGTGCTGTCAGGTGACCATGGTGAGCTCCTTGGACCTGTGGGCTCCAGAAAGCTGTTTGGGTTTTATTCTAAATGCACAGAAAAGCTGTTGGGGAATCTCACTTGGCGAGAAGGCTGTGAACTACGTTATGTTTGAATGATCACATGGGCTGGTGGGCACTGCTGGACGCCTGACAAAGGGTTCAGTCCCATAGACAACCCCTCTTCCACAGGCCAGAACCACGTGGTGGAGACCATGAACTGAGCCCAGGTTACATGGAGGTGGCACAGGTGACCTCCTCAATCCTTCCTGGGAACAGGGCCCTATGGAAGCAGAAGAGAAAGCTGCTGGGTTGGACAGAAACAGAGTGTGGCATAGTCTATAGGGCGTCACTGTTTCTCGAGTGTCGTCCAGAAAGCCTCCCTTGCAAGCCTTTGCTCCTGGACCTTCTGGGGTAAATGAGAAAGGGGCTTCGGCCAGGGGACACAGGTTCAGGTTGGTGTTTCCCACCTCCACGGCTGGTGAGCCCCTTACGGTTGGCATGGAACATATTGTGCTGACTCAAAAGCATGAGTGGGGCCCTGTCACAGTGAGCAGAGTGGTTGGATGGATAGCAGTACAGGGTGCTGTTACCGAGGAATTGTCCCTGTGTCCTTGTAGGGGCCCAAGGGGGGCTCAGCTTGAGCTTCATTTAGAAAAAGACTCTTTCTAAACAGCAGACACTAAAAATGGCCCCAACACCACAATAAGCCAGCCACAGGGCCCTCGGGTGAACAACAAGCTGCCTGTTTCAAATCAAGCATCTGGCCTGGCAGCTGGAGCTCTGGGGACCTCCTCAGAGGGACCATTCCTCCTCAGACATCAGGTGGAAACACCTTTGTGCATGAAGAAACCTCTGAATGATGGCAGATGCCCAGACTGCAGGTTTCCTGCCAGTGGTGACAAAGACTTTTGCAGGAAGGCTTGGTACCACAAGGCAAAGCAAATTGGGCCTCAGGCAGTTTGGGCCACACAGTAGAGGATGGACGGAACAGGGGCTGAAGATCATGATAGGAGCCCAGGCTGGAGTGGGACAAAAAATGCCCTCTTGCCATACTTGCCCTGTGAAAAATAAACTAGAAGTAGCTATACTATCACCTACCTTACTATACTCATTGATTGCTCTATGCATGAAATAGCACTTTTAATGAGAATTGTCTCCATGATTTGAGCACTTACTGGGTGCTAGTTATGCTAAATATCGGAAACATATTATCTCAAAGAGTTCTCCCCACAGGTAATATTCTGCCAATGACAAGGTTGGGGCTCAGAAAGTTTAGGTGACTTGTCTGGGGTCACACAGGCTAAGCCTGGACTAGAGCCTACCCAGGTCGGCCTGGGCTTGTAACCTCCAAGCTTGATGCCAACAGTGGAATTAAAGCAGTTACAACGTTCTCACTGCACAGTGTGGATTGAGTTGTTCTCAGCAAATCCTTTTGGCATCATCCTAACTCACTGACTTAAACTCCATGCCCTCCAGGTATTTTTATGCACAGACTCTGTGCTGGGTCAGCTCTGTGTTCCTGTTGGGGTTGAAACCTGGGCCCAGGCTGAGCCAGGTTAGGGAGCAGCCCCTGCCTGTGAGTGCACCTAATGCTGCCTTTCCTTGTTCCTTGTCCCTGCTGTGTATTTTTATTATACCAGTAACATGGGCTTATTATAAGAAATGCAGACATCATGGGAAAATATAATCTGACAATGTGAAAGTGAGTGTAGTAATCAGGGTCCTAGCAGAAAACAGATGGCACAGTAAAGTTATGGTCATTTCAGAGGAGTTTAATAAAGGGATTCCTTACAAAGGTGGGGGCAGGGCACAGGGTTGCCGCCTCTCCAGAAGGGGGCAGGGAGGGAGCAGCCACCAGAGGCAAAGTCAGTGACACCTCTGGAACAGAGCTCCAATCTTTCATCAGGATAAGCCTGAGTTGCCTAGTCTGAAGGTTCCAGGCAAGAAGCATCATGACCTCACCTTTCCCACTGTCCTCCCCTCCTGCAGGTAATGGAGACAGCAGTTCTGGCCAGGTTGGCCCCAGGAACTGAGATTGGGTCCGCAGAGTAACAGAAGATACTCTGTACAAGCCCCCAAGAATCCCATCCCATAAAGTAACCTCTTTTGATGACACTGTCTATAACACCATGTTAGGGACTGAGTTCCCAGCACACTCACTAAAGCTGAATTCCACATGCACACACATAGGTCCCTGCAGCCGGCTGCCCTCAGCTCTGCAGGGAACTGAGTGAATAGGATGAAGTCTGCTGAATATACTCAGAGAATCACATTAATTGAATGAGAGCAATGGGAATATTAATGGGGGTGGAGAGGGTGAGAGGTCGCAGCAACAGAGGCTGGGTGCACAGGGACAGGCTGGGAAGTAGAGAGGAGGAGGGTACCCAGGCTGGAAGCAGCAAATGAGCAGGATACCTGCCCTGCCGAGGCTCTAGGGCTGGTTCCTCCCTCCACCTCTGGACACCCCTCCCACCCCACCACTTGCCAACACTGCTTGTTCTTCCTATACCCACTGAAAGTTCAGCCAGGTGAGGCAAAAGGCAAGGGCAGGTGTGATCAAGTGTGCAGGCCCAGAGGGCTCTAGGAAGCAGTTAGAGAGTTTAAGTTTGATTTAGTTTCTAAACAAGCCCTGTGGCTTTGCTGGTGGGTTGGATGGGGGTGGGGGTGTGCAGCTGAGGAATCATGGGTGAATCTGGTGTTTGGCTGGAGCACCTGTGCGATGCCTAAGATAGGAAAACTGGGAGGAAACCACTAGACCTGGGCAATGGGGTTGTGAAAATAAGGATTTCGGTTTTGCCCATGCAAAATTTGAGATGCCTTTAATAGCCAAGCGGGTAATTGAATAAATGAGTTTGAAACTCAGTGAGAAACCAGGATGGAAAAGACACATGTGGGTTGTTTTTTTTTTTTGGCTGGGTACAGTGAAGTTTATTGATGGTGCACGACAAGGTAGGGCTCCCTCAGCCTCTCCCCTTCTTCAGGGGGTCTGGGATGGAAACTGGAGGTCAGGAGATTCTCAGTGTGTTAGGGGTTCAATTTGGGCAAAGGACTCCCCAATAGCTGAGGGCCTCTCTTCTTGCTGGGGCTGGTGGTCCAGGGGGCTCTTACTCCTTGGAGGCCATGTGGACCATGAGGTCCACCACCCTGTTGCTGTAGCCAAATTCATTGTCATACCAGGAAATGAGCTTGACAAAGTGGTCGTTGAGGGCAATGCCAGCCCCAGCATCAAAAGTGGAAGAGTGGGTATCACTGATAAAGTCGCAGGAAACAACCTGGCCCTCAGTATAGCCCAGGATCCCCTTGAGGGGGCCGTCTGATGCCTGCTTCACCACTTTCTTAATGTCATCGTATTTGGCAGCTTTCTCCAGGCAGCAGGTCAGATCCACAACCGACACATTGGGGGTAGGGACACGGAAGGCCGTGCCAGTGAGCTTCCCGTTCAGTTCAGGGATGACCTTGCCCACAGCCTTAGCAGCGCCAGTAGAAGCAGGGATGATGTTCTGGGCGGCCCCTCGGCCGTCACGCCACAGCTTCCCAGAGGGACCTTCCACGGTCTTCTGGGTAGCAGTGATGGCATGGACTGTGGTCATGAGTCCCTCCACGATGCCAAAATTGTCATGGATGACCTTGGCCAGGGGGGCCAAGCAGTTGGTGGTATAGGAGGCATTGCTGACAATCTTGAGGGACTTGTCATACTTCTCATGGTTCACACCCATCACAAACATGGGGGCATCCGCAGAAGGGGCAGAGCTGATGACCCTCTTGGCTCCACCCTTCAAGTGAGCCCCTGCCTTCTCCAAGGTAGTGAAGACACCAGTGGACTCCACAACATACTCAGCACCAGCATCACCCCATTTGATGTTGGCGGGATCTCGCTCCTGGAAGATGGTAATGGTCTTTCCATTGATGACAAGCTTCCCATTCTCAGCCTTGACTGTGCCTTTGAACTTGCCATGGGTGGAATCGTACTGGAACATGTAGACCATGTAGTTGAGGTCAATAAAGGGGTCATTGATGGCGACAATATCTACTTTGCCAGAGTTAAAAGCAGCCCTGGTGACCAGGCGTCCAATACGGCCAAATCCGTTCACTCCGACTTTCACCATCGTGTCTCAGGATCGTGCTGGCACTGCCCAGGAAAACGCGGCTGTCTGTCGAACGGGAGGAGCAGAGAGCCATGTGGGGTTTGCAGCATATGGACATCAGCACCTGGACCTTAGTTTTAGGGGTGCCCACCCTGAGGGTTTCAGCCCTGGGGTTTGCGTAGGTTCACCTTCTTCCTCGAGTGGAATCTCTCTCTCTCTCTCTCTCTCTCTCTCTAGCAATCCCAGGACAAGTAGAATAGGAAGCCTGGGGGGGGGGGACACCAAATGGTTCCAGGATGCCATGTTTCTGGGCATTTGGGACAGAACAAATGGTGTGGAAAGAAACCAGAAACAAAGGAGACTGGCAGCAGCTTCCAAGCTGGAGCCTGGGGTCTGTGTTCACTGATAAGACTGAACCAGGGCCCCTCACCAGACCTCTGGGACCAGCCCTGAGAAAGTGTGGGGTCAGCCCCATCCAGCCCCACAGAACCCTTTATTCCACAAGGTGAGAGAGAGGATGGTTCAAGGAGCCAAGGGGTTTGAGGTTGCAGGTGGGTTCCTTCAGTGATAAGGACACTACCCAGATTCTGGCTGCAAAGGCATTTGCAGGTCACCAGGGCTCAGCAAAAAAGAGGGATTTTATAGGGTCTTACAGTGACAGAAACAGTTTCAAATTTTAAATATTCCCTGGTGCCCAACTTCACACGACTCTCCCTCCCAGTCCAGTGTACCCTGTTTGGTGTTGGGAAGGCTAGTTAGAAAAGGAACATGTCACTGGGGCTTCCCTCCTGGGGGACAAAACAGAGTTCGAGGAGAGGAGGCACTGGAGCATGAGCAGACTGAGGACAGGCCTGAGTGGGCTGGCATGGGCCAGAAACCAGGGAACAGCACTGGCAGTCCATCCCAGAGGCAATGGGGAGACGTTGAGAAGCCAAGGTGATAACTGCCCTGATCTTCACATCACCTGGCTGGCCGATGCTGCTGTTACTACCAGGTGTGCTGAGACCAACACATAGAGGTATGGCTGACCGAACTCAGCTCCATTTAAGAGAGGATTCCACAACAATCACATCTGGGAGAAATGTTCTGGACTCTCCTGGGAGAAAGGGAGCTCCCTGCACTGCAGAGGACGAGCGTCTGTGGAGAGGTGACCAGCAGGCAGGGGTACACTGCAGAGTCTGAGTGTGCTTTCCACTCCTGAAGCCTTGTGGTTCTCATGGCCCCTGGGATAGTACATGGTCACCACCTGTGCACCATCCAAACCTTTTAACAAGGCCTAATTCCTGGGGCCCGAGCACAGACTCTTTTCTCTGCAGTCCTGAACCTGCAGCGTATCACTTGGTAGAAATTCATCTGCTTAGGTCTCGTTGAGCCAGAAGCTCAGGGGGTGCAGGGAGGAAACCTGTGTCCTGGGAAGCCCTTGGGCCATTCTAATAATCGCTCAAATCTGAGAGCCTCTTGTCCAAAGCTGTGACTTCCCACCGTGAGATTACCTATGCAGCAAAAAAGTCCGGCCCCAGGGCTTCCCCACACACACACTCTAATTTCACTGGTGACAGCCTGGAACTCAGGATCAGAAGAGCAGCTCCAGCTAAGAGCCCTGCCCAGGACTTACCCAGGATCACACCGTTGCCTCTAGACTTGGTTTCCATGTCTCTGCGTTTCTGTATTTCTTTTACTAAATCCACTTTTTTTTTTTAAAGATTTTTTATTGGGAAATTGGGGGGATGGGAACAGCGCTGGGGAATTGGGGGAAGGGGAACAGACAAGTTGCTGTCCTTTTGTTCTTCAGTCTAGTTGCAGAGGACGTTGCTTCAGTCTAGTTGTGGAGGACGAAGCTGGCACCATCATTGTGCTCTTCCCTGGCGAGGCAGATCAGTCACCAGCTTCTGGACGGCCGCTCATGGTAGCTGCTGGCCACTCACGCTGGCTGCTGGCCACACACGGTAGCCCATGGCAACCCACTGCAACAGTGGCTGCAGCCTACGCTGTCGCAGGCGACTCACGGCAGCCCAGCTCCTGGTTGAGCTGTTGTTCAGCATCTTAGCTGTAGAGGGCAGTGTTACTGGCCCTCATATGTGGGATCCAAACCGGGGCCCTCTGGCGTCCCAAGCCAGCTCTTAACCATCGTGCCACTCAGCTGGCCCTAAATCAACTTTTTAGATTTGCTTTTTTCTCTTTTATTTACTCACTGAAAATGGGTTAGGGAGATAATCTCTCCAAATACTTATAGGGGAAAAAACGCTAAACAAGGTAGATGCTTATGAGCAAGTCCTTTGTCTGTGGGCTTTGCACAAGCATGTTAAAAACGGTGCATTACATTTTTCCGAATGCTTCTATCTGTAATCCTGGAGAGTTACAGTGTTCTATATTAAAATTGCTAAACTAAATTATTTTAAATAAAATAAATATAATACTTTATGTAAATATAGTATATATTAACATATATTGCAAATATAACCACATGAAAGTGTTTAGAGAGATATTAGCTTGCCATATTATTATGATTATGATAATTTGACTAATGCAAAATTCTCAGGGCATAGGGACAACAGCAACAAAAACCAGGAACTTCTCTGTAGATACTTAACATATGGCAGGTTTGCTGCCTTCCTTCTTGGAATAGGAAATCAGGCTTTGACCAAAAAGAAGGCAGAAAAGGTTGGGCTTGATGGCATGATGGAAGAAGACTTCTGGAGAGGAGAGGCTAGAATGGCCAGCTGCCCTCAGAGGGTGTCCCAGCAGGGATGGCTGGGTGTGGCGTGGAGGAATCGGTCTTCTTCCTGGAGCTCACAGCCAGAGGGAAGAATGGACCACAGACATGTGTGCAAAAGAATGAAGATGGTGCAGAGGTCTGTGGATTAGGAAAGAGATAGGGGAGGCATCTCGGTGGACAGGAAGGTCCAGCTGAATGATAAGGGGAGTTATGGGGCTCTGGGAAGGTCTGGGAAGAGGCCTTGGGCAAAGGGAAGTTGCATCTGAGGACCCTGAGGGAGGTAGGAGTGAGAAGTTGTGACTGAGAATGAGGAAAGGAAGTGGGCTGGAGATGCTGGCCTTAGGAAGTTCTTGAAGGCTTTCAAACAGAGGAATGGTAAAATCTGTATGGAACATTTTTACTGAGTGTCTCCTGTGAGCTCACACTTTATTGGGCACAGGAGGAGAACCCTGAAGCAAGGTGAGGCTGATCTTTTTACTCCAGAATCTAACACCTTACTACCTTTGAGGTACTTTCCAATCTTCTGTGAGGAAAAAAATTGATTACATTCAAAATTCTAAATAATTCTAGACATCATGAAGGTTCTCCTCACATTGTTTAAAGCTGAATGTTTTATATTGTTTTATAAATTCTATTTTCCACCCATTTCAATTTTTGTTTGTTTGGTTTTTTCTTCTAGACTCTCCTCAAATCTCTGCATATCTCTTCTTACCATGGATGATTTCCACTGGCCATGTTCAAGAAGTCAGGAAGCTTCTGCATTTCTGTTTCTGGGTGCTGGGAAGTGCAAAGACCAGGGAACCTGTCTTTCATTGCGCTAAGCATTAGAGATATGCCTGAAGAGTTGCAAATCAAGGCCGCAGCTGTTGCCAAAGGCTGGCAGTGGCCCCGGGTCATGCAATGTTCGGGTTTGGCTGGGTCTCTGTGACGGGATTTTTTATAAGTGTCCTTAGTTTCAAACCCAAACGTGCTAGAGATGCCTCTTTCTGTCTTGTTTTGTTTCACTTTCATGCTGAATGTTGTGAACATATGAACAAAAACAATGGGGAAGAAGAATTTCAGTGCGAGGAACCTCACACATTTGTTCCATTTTGATCTGATTTCTGTATAACAGCTCATTGTGTGTATTAAGGGAAGAGGAGATGGAAGTCTTATTTTCAAGCTGCATGGACATGTCTGTATAGCCTTCTAAGCTGCTTATAGGTGGGGGCCATACTAAGAGGCAGGTGTGGGGGGACCCTGGTGAGGATTCTGTCATCAGTTCTATTTTACTTGGAATTTTTTTTTTTTGGATGGGAGACCATCTGGCTGCTCAGAAAAAGGATCTCTGTCTTGCTTACACTGGAGTGAGGTGGTGCTGGGGCCCTGGCAGCACAGCTGGTGGAATGAATTTGCTGAAGCTGAAATACCTGGGAGTGAGGGCTCAAAGTCGGGCACTGGAGCGCCCCAAAACACATATGTTCAAAACTGTGCAGATTTGTAGTTTGTGAACCACTAGTAAAATTAAGAAAGGGTGCAATCCAGACAAGAGATATTTAGTTCAGAAGTAAAGGAGCAAAAATGATTTTCAAACTAAGTCCTTGGCAGCAGATGTATAACTGGATGTGCCCCATGTGCCAGAACCTCACAGGCGGGCCGCTGTCAGAAGCCCCTGGGTCAGGGGCCTTCTGAAGCTGCAGGTCAGGGAGCAGCAGTGGGTGGCAACTGCATAACTTCAGGTGTTTGTTTAAATATTCAGTTCAACAAGTAGTTAAACTTTTTTGCAATGGGTTAGTGGTAGCCCCAGGATGGAAACTTACAAGCTGGAAACTACCGTGAATCTGGGCAGAGCTGGTGACTCTTGCTGACAGACCCAGGACCAAGGAGAACAGAGCCCAAAGCCCCAGATGAAGGCTGAGCTAGGAGCTAGGGTCCCTGAAGATGGGTCTGCAACCCAAGCAGACAGCAGTGTGGAGATGGGAAAAGGAAAGGAAGGCAACAGGCTGAGCCCAAGGTGGGTGGACTATGTGCCTGTGTATCCTCAGACCAAGATCAGACCCCTGAGATTCCTAAACCCAGACTCCATGAGAATGTCCTGTCCTTGGGTACTTCAAAAACCCAGGCCACCCCACCAGGAGCTGCTGGGAGAAGGGTCTGGGGCAAAAGCTGAAGTGAGGGGACTCCTGTTCTCTATCCCAGCCTGGTCTCCAGCAAAGAAATCCTCAACATGGATCGCGGGCGGGACAAACGTCACCGGGAGTGTCTGGCACTTCACTAAGACCTGGGTTTGATTACCGATGGAGGGCAGGGGCCAGCTCTGAGAAATGAGGGATGAAGCTGCATGTTTGCAGGTGTTGAGAAGCAAAGCAGGTAGAGAACCCAACCTAGTATTGCACTCTCTGGCATACAGTACACCTAGCCACAAAGCCCGGTCACTAGCCTTGGAACCAAAGCCATCTGGAGAGGATTGGGTCCAGGTCTGCTCCTGACCCGGAATGGCCCTGAGAAGTCACTCTCTTCCTCCCTGGTATGCCAAATTGGTGACGTTGTGCTTCCAGAGCAGCCAGCACCTGGGGAACACATGCTGGCATTGTGTTTAGGATTCTTCATCTAGTCACTCAGTCAGCCTCTGCCCTGGCTCCCTCCTCTATGCCCACTGGCCAGGGAAGTGTCTCCTTCTCCCTTTTTCCAACTCAAAAATGCATTTCTTGAATACACAATGTGATATATAGATAATATATTACAGAATTGTACACCTTAAATCTATGCAATTTTGCTAACAGTTGTCACCCCAATAAACTTTAATAAAAGAAAAATGTATTTCTTTCACCCAACCTCCTGAGCCCATGGCTTTTCATGACTGGAAGTGTGTCTGTCAACACCGTCATATCCACGGTCACACTGACACTTCCACAAAGCTCCTGTGTGCTAGACAAGCGAGTCTGTCGTGTCGCCTTTGCACCCCAGGGCAGCCCCCAGCAGATGGCTTGGAAGTGGCCAGTGCCCTTTAGAGTCAGTGACTCCCTCAGGTCATCACAGCCCCACCCTTCCCAACACCTCCCTTTTATCTCTGGGTGGCTACAACTGAGACACTCAGGAAGGAGGGCTAACTGGTGATACAGAGGGCGCAATAAGAAATGTGGAGACTCAAGGTCCTGCTACTTTTACATACATGTTTTTGGAAAGTGCTGTAACTTGACTGTTTTCTGGTTTGCAAAACAGGAGTACCACCTCTCTTGCAGGGAGCAGGGAGCATCAGTTAGTATGTCTCATGGGCCCAGCTCTTGGAAGGGTGCCATTAACTTTAGCTTGGTATCCTTACCTGCACCCAGGCACCAGCCCTGACCTACCTCCAGGGCAGTCTAGAGCTGTTCCTTCTCCAGGTTGTGAGCTACAGATGAGGAGACACAGATAAGGAGGCAGAGCTCAAGGGGGCCCAGAGACTTCCCGGGTCTCAGGTGTGGAGTGCGACAGGGTGGGCACTGAGTGCAGGTCCAGTGGCCCTTCTCAAACCTGGATTCTGAGCTCTCCCTCCTGGGCCAGGCTCCCAATACTGCATCTGGTAGGATGAGGAGCCCAAGGCCAGGCTGGACATTCGCATGCCCCAGAAAGCGGCTCCAGGTTTGGGTAGGGGGGGAGATGAGGGACATGGAGCTGAGGCTGAGGTCCAGGCTCTCCTGGAGGGAGAGAAGGGGACTGAGGAGGCAGAAGGTGGGAAGGAGCAGAAGGCTTTGCCATTCTAGGCACGAGCTCAGCAGATTTCACAAACTTATTCATTCTTTGATTAGGTGGCCATAGAGTTTATAATCAAACTAGGGCATTGTGAGAAAGAAAGGGAACTATTCATCATTTTTCTGAGACAATAGGCAGACATTGGAGCTCTCCTGGCACATTGGGGCACATGGTTCCTCCATTCTTTAAGGACTTTGAAAAGGTATCTAACAGCATCACTGATACCGGTGCTTGCCCAGGGGACAATCCCCTCAGGGGGAATCTTGGGGTCTAAGTCCTCCCCTTTCTTGGACCCCAGGCCCCAGGCCCTTGCCCCTTAAGGTTTCCCAGGTACAGACTCAGCACACAGGTCCACAAGGACCGGGCTTGCGGAGGTGCTCCATGAGTCCTGCCTCATTGGAACTGAGCTCCCTAAAGAGGCACAGTGGTGGCAATTTGGTCCTGGCCTGCTGCCACCTGAGGACATGGGCCTTGGCAGCTACAGGGAAAGTATCCTATGGGTGAGATCTGCTTTGTTACTCTAGACAAGCACAGAACAAGCAAGGACTGCCCCCTTCCTGGGGTGGCTCAAACCTGGCCTTTCCCAGAGAGCACACTGGTGGGCTTTGAAGTCAGGGATCCTGCTCTTGGGTTCCAGAGCTGCAGCCCTTGTGCAGCACCAGGCACCACCTGGACCTCTCTGAGCCTCTAGTCCTCACCTGGCCTCAGATTAGTGGTATCATCATGATGCATGTTAGTCAGATGTGATATCAGAGCACAGAGCAGGAAGCCCCAAGTAGCGTACTGACCATAACCATGGTGCTCTGGTTCTGAAGTATCATCATTTAACTGTAAAGCCTACAGCGCTTTAGGAAAGAAAATAAATAGCCTTTAGAAGTATACTGTAATTGTAAAATGTATCCTTATTTTTGAGCCATTAGAATGTTTTCTAAACTCATATTAAATCAAGGAAACCTAGTGTTACCCTCTAACTTCTTTCCTTCTACTCAGGGAAGGTGAATCACATTCATCCTTGTGTTTTATGTATACAAGGGCAGTCTGCTTTTTTTTTTTACCACAGTCTACAATGAAAATTGCACTTGACATTATAAAACACACACACACACACACACACAAATTGCTTTACCCCTTGGTAGATGTGACATATGCCAATGCTTCCCACACCCTTTCTTTTCTGTTCGATGCTACCACATTTTTTTCAAGTCACTGCTTCTGACAAGCTATACTGATTGACGAACCTGAGTTTGCCCAGCATTTCCTCTAGATGGACTCTCATTTAAACTCCAGAAATACTCTTGGGCCACACAGGGCAGACCTGGAGCTTAGCCCACCTCTGCCTGGGTCACTGCTTTGCAAGTAAGAACAGGTGGTTTGGCCCAACAGCCCAGGGCCAATTCTGGCCCCTAGATGTCCCAGCTCTGAGACATGGAAGATCTACAGCCGCCTGCCCTGGGCTCCTCTCTGTGTCTATCACACGGGAGAGGGCTTCTCTCTTGTGGAAATGTTGGGCAGGTTGAAGACAGCCTGGAAAGTACCTTCACTGGCCTAGAAGTCACAGGCTTCCCTGGAAATGTCAGCTGAATGGAAAGCGCCTGACCAGGGTGTTTGTTTATCCTCGCTGGGAACTCTGTCCTACTGACTTAAGGAACCATGCAGTGAATGCATTAGCCTCCAGTCCCCTTTTGATGTCTGAGTGTGGGGCAGGCCCTCACAGCCACTGGCCAGGTGCTCTCTCAGAGGAAGAACTGGACAGAGCTGATCCCTGGCAGGCCTGATTCCCAGGTGCCAAGGCCCCGACATAGCACTGGGGGTTCCCATAGTGGCTGAAAGGGGAGCCGCATCCCCTGAAGCTCAGGAATGCCCACAATAGTTGCTTCCTCATGGCTTACAAGCCCATGTGACCTGGGCTGATAGTCCCATGTTCCAGAAAATGCCTGGGATGAGGCCAGGACAAGGTGAGCCTGTGGCTACATCTGGGGCCTTCCTGGCTGGCCAAGACCAGTCCCTCCTTTTCCTGAGCAACTTCCCCAGCTGTAGTATAGAGCTTGGCTAATGTTTCAGAAAGCTGAGCACAGCCACTGCTGCATCCAATCCTTCCTGAGTTATTGGCCCCGCCCCGCCCCTCCTCCCAAGAGGGTCAGCTGTTCCTCCCAGGTCTGCTGTGAGCATCTACCTTTAGGCTAAGCCAGCAGCAGCCAGGTGGGCTGAGGCCTCTGCCTAGGCAAGGCAGTAGGAAAGGCATGGGGAGCCCTAGAAGTGAGACCAGAGATCCTAATGGGTAGGGCCTCCTGTTTGGAGCCAACCAGACCTAAGCTGAAATCCCCACTCTGCCCTTCCCAGCGGTGTCCATTTGTGGGAGGATAGAGTCTTGGTTTCCAGTAGCTGATCCCGTTGACGGTTCTTTACCACTTGGTGGTGACCCTGGACTTATGCTCCTCTAGGGCCCAGGCTGTGCTCTAAGGCCTGACCAGCAGCCCACTGCCCCAAGTAAAGTCCGTGATGGCAGCAGACATCTCATCCTGGGGACCTGTGGTAGCTGTGGTTGTCCTCCCCCTACACTCTGGCCCAGCACTGACCACCCTGTGGCCTGCCCAGGGAGTATGTGCAGGTCCCTAAGAAACAGGGCCTTGTTGTCAACCCCATAATAGAGGCCTCTCTGTGTCACCAACCTCACCTTTTCTTGACCTACCTATAGCTTAACAATAGATCATCCCCCTGCAGCTTGAGCTCCGAATGTCCCCTGTCCCACCCAGTTCCTTTTTTTAGAAAATTACCCTGAAACTTGTGATTAATACACTTAGGCTTATTGATCACAATCTCAGTGGTCTACGGGGCTACTCCCATCATTGTTCCTGGGTTGCTGATTCCATCATAGAATCATGGGGTCACAGGGGAGGCTCCATGCAGACCCCTGGAGCCCTCACGTAGCCTCTGGAGGAACGCCCAGATTTCCCCTTTAAAAACTCAAGCTGGTCTGAGAACGTTAAGGCAGTTTTTGGAGGTGTTAACCCGCTGCCTTCTCAGACCACAGGTGCTCTGCTAATAAAAGCTTATTCTATGACCCAACTCCTGTGTCGGTCTATTGGCTGAGAGGCACAGGCCGCACGAGCCCCTGGACTTGTTTGGCCTCTGTTTTCACCTACATGAGGAAGGAGCACCCAGAAGCAGGTGCCTCTGGGAAAGGGGTGATCCTTTTTCTTCTCCAGTTTTATTGAAAAATAATTGATATACATCATTGTATAAGTTTAAGGCATACAGCTTGATGGTTTCGTCTACATATATTGTGAAATGACTACCACAATATGTTCAGCTAACATCTATCTTCTCATATTGATACAATAAAGAGAAAAGAAAAAAAGGAAAACAAAGTTCTTAAAATGAGAACTCATAGGATTTACATTCTTTAACAATTTTCCTATATATCACAGAGCAGTGTTAGCTATATTCATCATGTACACCACATCCCGAATACTTACTTATCTTATACTGGAAGTTTGTACCTTTTTAGCTACCTTCCTCCAACCTCTGCCACCACCCTCCCACTCCCACCCCACCTCTGGAACAAGGATTCTGATTTCTTTTACTATGAGCTTGTCTTTTTGTTTTTTTTTAGATTCCACATATAAGTGAGATCATATAGTATTTGTCTTTCCCTGACTGACTTATTTCCCTTAGCATAATATCCTCTAGGTCCATCCACATTGCTGCAAATGGTAGCTTTTCTCATTTTTGTATGACTGATTAATTAATATTCCATTGTATATACAGATATCACATCTTCTTTATCCATCCATCCATTCATGGGCACTTAGGTTGTTTTCATGTCTTGGCTGTTGTAAATAATGCTGCCACAGACATGGTGCTTTTTATCTTTTGGAGTTAGTGTTATCATTTCCTTTGAATATATTCTCAGAAGTAGAATTGCTGGATCATAAGGTAGTTCTATTTTTAATTTTTTGAGGAATCACCATGCTGTTTTCCATAGTGGCTGCACCAATTTGCAATCCCCCCAACAGTGCACTAAGGTTCCTTTTTCGCCACAGCCACCCAGCACTTGTTATCTCTTGTCTTTTTTATGATATCACCTTGATAGGCATGAGGTGATATCTCATTGTGGTTTTAATTTACATTTCCCTAATGAATAGTGATATTGAGCTTCTTTTCATGTACCTGTTGGCCTTTCATATATCTTTTTTGGGGAAATGTCTATTCAGGTCCTTCGCCCATTTTTTAATTGGGTTATTTGACATTTTGCTATTGAGTTGTATGAGTTCTTTATATATTTTGGAGATTAACTACTTATTGGATATATGGTTTGCAAATAATTTTCCCATTCCATAAGTGTCTTTTCACTTCATCGATTTTTTTCCTGTGCAGAGCTTTTTAGTTTTATATAGTCCCACATGTTTGTTTTTTATTTTATTGCCTGTGCTTTAGGTATCATTTAGGGGTGGCCTTGAGAATGTGGACAAATGCACAATTTTGTTAGGTGAGTGTAACTATTTTTATTTTAGAGATGACCAAAGAAATGTCCAAAAAATCATTACCAAGACCCATATTAAGGAGCTTTATTTCTACATTCTCTTGTAGGAGTTTCGTGGCTTCAGGTTTTAAATTTAAGTTTTTTAATCCATTTTGAGTTATTTTTTATGAGTGGTATTAGGTATGGGTCCAGTTTCATTCTTTTACATGTGAATATCCAATTATCCCTGCACCTTTTATTAAAAAGACTGTCTTTTCTCCATTGAGAATTTTTTGGCTCGCTTGTCTAATATGAGTTGACTGTATATGCTTGGGTTTATTTCTGCACTCTCAATTCTATTCCATTGGTTTATTTGTCTGTTTTTATGCCAGTACCATGCTGTTTTGAATACTATAGCTTTATAGAGTAGCTTGAAATCTGGAAGTTTGCTGCCTCTGGCTTTGTTCTTCTTTCTCAGAATTTCTTTGGCTATTTGGGGTCTTTTGTGGCTTCATATAAATTTTTAGGAGTGTTTTTTTCTACTTCTGTAAAAATACCATAGGGATCTTGATAGATATTGCACTGACTCTATAGATGGCTTTCAGTAGTATTGACATTTTAACAATGTTAATTCTTCCAGTCCATGAACATGGGCTACTTTTCTATTTATTTGTGTCTTTGATTTCTTTCATCAATGTCTTGTAGCTTTCAGAGTAGAGATCATTCACCTCCTTGGTTAAATTTATTCCTAAGTACCTCATTTGTTTCGATGTTATTGTAAGTGGAATCAATTTCTTTATTCCTTTTTAGAAAATTCGTTATTAGTGTATACAAATGCTGCTGATATTTGTATCTTAATTAATCTTTAATTAATACTGAATTCATTGATTATATCTAATATTAACATTTTTTGGTGGTGTCTTCAGGATTTTCTATGTATAAAATCATATCATCTGCAAATAGAAATATTTTTACTTCTTCCTTTCCAATCTTAATACTTTTTATTTCTCTTTCTTGCCTCACTGCCCTAGCCAAGACTTATAGTACTATGTTGAATAAAAGTGGTGAGAGTGGCACCTCTGTCTTAGTTCTGATTTTAGAGGGAAAATATTTCACTGTTGAGTATAATGTGGAAGGGACAATTCTTTCATCTGGGCTCATGATGGAAATGAACCATTATCATTTTTCATGTTTTGGGGACTCCAGGGAGAAGGATCAGGGGATTCTAGGAAAGGGGCAGTATGTGTGATCACAAATATATAAACACTGGAGTAAGATAAATTTGGGTCCACATAATGACTTATCAGTGTGACTTTGAGTATGCAAACAAATGCACAACCTTGTGAGGCGAGCATTGCTGTCTTTATTTTAGAGATGAACAAAGAAATATTCCAGTGTGTTAACATTTTATTGCTTTATCAGATAATCATTCAAAAAACATTTCTTTAATACCTTCTATGTGTCAGACACAAAGCATAATTAGTGAGCAAAACAGACCAAGCCCCTTTCTTCCCACATAAATATTAACCCTCTTGTGTGGGGAAGCAGTCAATAAACAAGTAAACATGGCCAGTGGCTTTGGAGGAGGACAGCAGAATAAGGTGGCCAGGGCATGGTGGGGAGAGGGGAGTGGGCTGGGGCAGGGAAGGGAAGGGAAGTCTGCAAATACTTTTATGACAAGGTGATGGTGAGCAGAGACTGAAGGAAGAGAGGGGGTAAACCATGTGGTATCTAAGCAGAGACCACCTAGCACAAAAGTCCTCTGCCAGGGATGTGCCTGGCCTGTTCAAAGAACAGGAGGTCAGTGTGCCTGGAGCAGAGAGGTGGGTAAAGTCTGAGAGGTGACAGGGGCCAGCAGGTGTAAACTCTGTTGGCCACTGAAGGGTTTGAGTAGGGTTTCCGTGGCTGGGCACCCTGACAGGCCATTCTTGCTGCTGTGAAAGGACACCCAGGACATGAGGGTGAGCCAGCTCAGTGATTCAGTGAGGGTTTGGTGCAGTGATTCAAGTAGGAGACAGCTACTACTAAGGGGTGGTAGTAGTGAGATGTGATTGGCTTCTGGATATATTGTGAAAGTAACTAATTGCGTTTGTTAATGCTTTAGCTTAGAGTTGTGAGAGAATAAAATAAGTCAAAGATGACTATAAGGTTTTAGGTTGGGCAACTGAAAGGAATGGAATTTTCATTTGCAGAAATGGGGGTGAGCAGATTGGAAGGAAAATAAAAATTAGGAGCTTCATTTCGCATATGATACATTTCAGCAGAGGAGCTGGGTGTACCAGCCTGGAGTCCAGGAGAGAGATCACTCTGGCTTTCTTAATCTTCACGTGATGTTCAAGGTCAAGGGAGTGAGTGGGTCCACCTGGAACTAAAGAAGAGTGTCTGGGGCTGAGCCCTGAGGCGTTCATGCATTTAGATGTCTGCAGGATGAGAAGCAAACAGCAAAGAGAAATAAGATGGTATGAAGCCAAAGAAACAGTCAGGGGTGGTCTCCTGACAGCCAACCAGAAAATGTGTTTCAAGGATTTTGAGTAATAATCCAAAGGATGCTGAGAGACAGAGTAAGCTGGGAACTGATAACTGATGATTGGATTTCCCCAGAGGGCTCAGTGATGTCTTTGACAAAGAGCAGCTATTGTGCACTGCATGGAAGGGCCAAATTCTGATTGCAGTGGGTTCAAGAATGGCAAGAGAGAGGAGGGGATAAAGCAGACATCTCTTTGAGAACCTTTGTGTGAAGAGAAGCTGAGAAATACTGCAGAAGCTGTAGAAGGACATGGGGTAGAAGAAGAGAGTATAATGATTTTTATTTTTGCTTTGTTTTGTTCTCCATGGGAGATATAGCATGTTGGTGTATTGATATAGAGAGTAAAAAAAGTATGGTGCAGGAGAGGGGCAAGCCAGGAGTTGTCCTTGGGCAGGTGAGAAGCACTGGGCTCCACTTCCCACTGCAGGGCAACCAGGAGCACAGTGTGCCATGAGCATGACATCAGGGAAGGATAGACAGGCAGTGGATGAGAGGGGAGGTCCATGGAAATCCTCTTTGCATTGCACCATTTCATTCTGGAAGTCAAACTTGAGAGTGCAGAGGAAAAGGATGAATATTTAAAGAGACAATGAAGTGTGGCTTGAGCACAAAGGAGAAAGAAGCAAACAGGATCAGCTGCAGAGGTGCAAGCACGGCATGGCCTGAGTTAGTTAACTGAGGATGGCTGCACTGCAGTGAGTAACTACTCTCTAGCACTGCAGTCCAGGGCTTCTCCTACTCAGCTATCCATCCGTCTGTCCATAAGCACCTCTCACCACTCCACTCTCCTCCTCCTTTCACGGGAATAACAGAAGGACCAGGAGTGTAAGAGGCTTCATCTAGGGCTTCACTCCGCTTTGTTTTTGTTTGGTTTTATGGGCCAAGAGTTAGATGCAACTCATTTGCTCTAAAGGGAATGTTAACTCCCTTTCAGCAAACCAATGTTCAGCAAACCAATGTCCTTGAAATTGAAGTGGCTCGCATGTCAAGTAGGAACACCAGGGCTTGGCTGTGGCTTGCCCGGAGGCTGCAGCCCTAGGGCCTCTCAATCTGAGGACATCAGCTTGTTCATCAAATGCTTGTTAAGGACCCACTGTGACAAGTGCTCTTCTGGGCAATGGAAACAAAGCTCCCCCACCCCCAACAAGACATTATGGAGTTTACAGCTTGGCAGGGGTTGCCCTAGGGGTGGATGCATCTAGAACTGCATTGTCTGGGTTTGTTCTTCTCATTGGATGCACAGGCAATAGGGAGGAGCCTCGCTCCCCCTCCACACATGTGGTGCTGGGCTGGAGCTCTTCACAGGCTGATGATGCCCAGCTACCTCACCACAGTTGATGTTGGGTTGGCTGGAGGGTGCCTTAATGGAGAGAAGAGCATCTAGGCTGTAAACAGAATCTGTGCACTTTTTATGCATGGAGGAGCTCAGGGCATGCCTCTGGGACCTTTATCAATCCTAACAAGGTAGCAGGCACAGGCCTAAATGGTCTTTCCTTGGAGTTCAAGCTGAAGTCAAGGGAGAGGGCCCATAAACTACCCCTGGGGAGACTGGGGAGGGGAAAGGGAGTAGGTCTTCAATATAAATTGTGTGTGCCAGCCCACTGCCTCCTTGTTCCCCAACTGCCTTGCCCACTCTGCCTGCCTAGTTGTCCTTAGTGATGGTTATTTGGGTGAAATTAGCAGAAATCCTCATTTTAGGTCTCAAGCAGGATTTATTTAGAATACACAGACTCAAAGAGCAGAGAGTACAGCTGGACCACATAATGGAGCTTTCCAACTACTCCTGTCCCCTGTGAGCTGCACATCTCACTCCTAGAGATAACAAATCTCTCATCCCCACTTTTCTCTTTGAATTTGTTTCATCCTGTTGTAGTTCCTTCTGCTTCTCTGCCTCCCACTACCCACACTCCTGAGTGCAAGGTTTTCAGTCATAGGCACAGAAAACCCCTGAGGACCTAATGAGGTTTGAATCACAGCTCTGTGCTCCTGGGACAGAAAATTGGGTTGACCAGCCTGGGCCGGAATCTATACCATCCAGTCAGTTGTTCTGATGGGACCCCTTCATGGTGCTTCCCAGCTGCCTGGACCCCATTCCCATGGGCAGCAGTTCTCAGCTGCATCCGTGAGGTTTGTGCCCTACACAGGGGTGCAGTGAGGGGACTGAAATCCAGTTCCCTCTGCCTTCATGCTGGGCTCCCATTTGAGCTGCATCCCTGGCAGAATAAACTCCTGTTTCCAACTCACAGCAGGACCTCACAGGGGCTCTCAACTGCCATCTTGTGTGTCAGTGGATCACCCCCAGAAGAATCTACATCTCTCAGGTCCCTGCTTTACCACTACTTTTAGGAACCCTTGATGGTGCCCTCACTTCCTGACCCCTGTCCTACACTTACTATGCTTTAGGAAAATGCTCACTGAATTGTAAGCCAGTCCCCCCAGAC
This sequence comes from Hipposideros armiger, assembly GCF_001890085.2. NCBI lineage: Eukaryota > Metazoa > Chordata > Mammalia > Chiroptera > Hipposideridae > Hipposideros > Hipposideros armiger. The sequence goes on from NW_017731840.1 coordinate 722,107, forward strand.
TACAGGCTCCATGAAAGCAGGGAGCCCACTGTCTCGCTTACCAGTCTCCATACCAATTAGTACAGGCCTAGCATCGCAGATATCAGCTGACTAATGAGGGTCAGAGCTATGTAGAGCTCAGTAGGCCATAATCTTTTTGTTTTGTGCGACATCATTGTAAAGAGTCAATATCATCCCTAAAAATGAACCCAGAGGTTGTTAATTCCTAGTGTTACAATAGTAGTAGAATGTGTGGAACCAGCACTGCACAGGCAATTTGATCTATAAGACCCCCACCAAGAGGCTTCTCCCCACCTTTCAGTGGAGACGGAGAAGCTCAAGTTGAATGACTTGTAGAGCTCCAGTTGGTGTTTGAGCTTTGCTGACAGTGTAAATAGAGGCAGGTGTGAGCTGATTCCAGCTCTGTGGAATGCAGGGAACAGCAAGTGGAGATGGAGCCAAATGGCTTCCCCACACACTATTCCAATGAATCGTCCTGCCTGCCAATGATGCTAATCTTCAGGGTCAGAGCTGGGACAACTGAGACTCACCTTCATGTCACACACATCTCAGCACACCCACATGCCTCTCACCGTGGCCTCAAACCCTTCTTTCTTCCTCCTGTCCCTAAGCAATCACCAGCGGTCACCCTACAGGTAACTGAGAGGTTCTGAGCACAGTGGTGACCTGGTAACATCTGGACCTGTGGGCAAAAAGGTCAGAGGACGCACTAGCCTGGACTTGGACATTGGGGGTGTTTGTGTGGGCCTCTCCTTTCCAGCGTGGCTGACTGCAGACCAGAGAGAATGTAGTAGAAAGTGTGAAGGGCTGACCTCTGTGAGCTGGGTTCATCGGTTTGCAGTGTGCAGGACAGGGCTGGCTGGCAGCAGCCGAGAGAATCAGCTGCCAGAAGGGCCTCTGCACAGGACAGAAAAGGCCCAGGGAGCTAGGTCCTCACCAGTGCCTTCAGGGACAGCCTCTTACCTTCCACAAAGCCTGACAAGTACAGTGTGGAGGTGTCTTTCCCCACAGCTGTCAAACACCTGGCCTCGCCCAGAGCTATCCGTCTGGAGCAGAGGGCTGGCTTGCCTTTAGGAGGGGTTCCAGCCAAACCGTGGACACGCAGAGAAAAAGGTATGCTTTTCCCAGCTCCGCATCAGTGGACCAGGAGAGGCAGGTAGCGCCTAGAACCCTTGCTCATGTTTCAAATTACAGTGGCTTGTATTCCAGTAACCATTGCAGCTGGGATCACACACCCTTCTGTGTAGGGTTTGAGGGAGAAAAACCAAGTCTGGAAAATTCCAAACAGTAATACCAATTCAACTCATTGGCAGCTATATTTGAATACATGTCTTTATTAGGACAATTATAAGTGCATATACATATTTTTATTAATATGACTTCAAAGGAGAAATTGTTTCTCAAAAGGAGTTGTTACTTGTTAAAAAAAGCACACTGCATGTAGGAAGCTGCCTTCTCCTGGACCATTTTCACATTATTTGGGAGATGCAATTTAAACAACACAAAATACAGTATTTATCACATTTAACACTGAACCTGTCACTAGTCAGAGACTGAGAGTCCAGCGAGGTGGCAGGATAACACTTTTCCTGTGGGGTTCTCAACTTGGTTGTCAGTGGTCTGCTGAGGGGATATGGACGTTTCTAGGGAGCATTTCCCAGGGATGGGGTTCCCTCAGAATGGGTCAGGGGAGATGTGTAGAGGGATCAGGACCCCACAATTCTCATCCAGCTGCAAAAGGCGCCACACCTGGGAAAGGTGATGACGTCCCTGCCAGGGAATCCATGGCGATCACACCAGGCCATGGTCAGAAAAGGAGGGTGAAATGAGATCAATGGAAAGGCTTAGAAACTCTTCGGACTGCACACGGAGGCACCGCAGCCTTTGCTGCTACACAGCACCTCTGCTCAGACAAGCAGAGGGCCCCTTGTGAGGCTCCTCGCTGGGGTCTCAGCACCTGGCCTGAGCGAACAGGACAAACAACAGCACAAACAACACAGGGCACAGATTCCAACACATAGCACATCTGCGACCCCCATCCCCCGCCCGAAGCAAAGACTGGCAGCAGAGGACTCCCTGGAGGTTACACTGAGCCCAAGGGAAGGTTGGGGAAAGGCGGCACCGGGCCTGGAGGAACAGCTGAGTGACTCCTAATCACCTGAGGCACTTGACTTGTATTTTGAAAGCAACAGGGAATGCCTATTCCTTTGCAAATGGCCTATTTAAATGCATATTTGCTTTAGCTGAGAAGTCACCTTTTAGGAGCAGATTGAAAGTAGAGGAATTGTTACACAAATAATTTTCCTCACAGTTTCTACTCTTAGCTATTTTTCCCCTTATAGGGGACAAACAGAAATGATTCTTTATTTAATTGTAGTTAAGACTTAGGGGAGTATTTATTTCCTCAGAGTAACAGATTAAATGGTTCTGGTTCATGGATTTCAGGGGAAGATGCTTCCAAATTTTTCACCAGATTTTTAAATATCTTGGATTGTCTAGCAAATGACCCTCCCACTAAAACGTCAATAATTTCAGGTACAATTCAGGAGCTGTGTAGTGACAGGTTAATTTCAAATGAGGATTTCAAAACTAGTTCTGTATCTCTTATAACTAATAAAAGTCCCATATATTTTTAAAAAACCATTTTTTTAATATAACAATATAACATAGTTTGGAGGAGGTTAGTTTTTGTTTGGTTGGCCTTCTACCATGAATATCCAATTTTAAGGAATACTTATGGAAATACCTAACACATGTTACTAATAACCCAAAGGTTACTGAATCTAAAAACACCTACAATTCAAGATAATTTTACTATAAAATGCTTTCTGCATGTTATTTGCACTGTCCTGTCAATTGATCCATTTCCTTGTTTTGCCCTTCTTTTTTTATACTTTCTTAATTTTAAAAATTTTACTGAGATCTTTAACCAAAGGAGCAAAGTATTAGTGAGACCAATTGAAAAACAAAACAAAACAAAAAACCTTCAAGTGCCTACCTTTTTAAAAGTGAAATTTTAAAATTGTTTAATGTAACTCTACAATTGCCCGAGGTAAGAGAAACACCAGAAACATTAGGGTCCTTAACCAGCTGTCCCAAATGTCCCATCATTTTCTAAGAGGAATGGTCTGCTGGATGTCCTGAAAGCACAGGATAACAGCAGCACAAGGGCACGGCAAGGTCCAGGGGCCACTGTGTAAGGTAAGAGATGATGGGGTTGCCAAATGGTGACAAAAAATGAGGTTAGATTTTAATGAGGAGGAAAAAAAAAAAAGCCCAAGTTGGGTTATTTTATGGATCGGGATTTCGAAACCAAAAAAAGTTGAGAATTCTTTTCTTGTTATTTCTGTTAGTCCAAAATAATGCTGGACTTGACACAACAAGATAAAACTTACTACAGTTCTGACATATCAGCATCTATGGAAACAGTGAGGGTCAGTGTCCTCAGAGGTCAGTGCTGCTGCAAAGCAAAGTCCATTGGACTCCATTGATCCCCTTTGGCTTTGTGATCAGTGGGGAAACAAGGTCATCCACCCAAATTATCATAGCCCTAGTCAGGGGCCTGGTCAAAGACCCGGAGGGGCATGTCCTCACTCTCAGCCTCTGCATACGTATGAGGAACTGACAACGCAGCACTGAGGACACTGGCTTTGACCATAAGCACAGGATTGGACAACACACAATATTCCAAACTAGACACAGATGTGCACAGTGTTTCCGGGACTTGATAACAGAATATGTTTTGATTTGCTTCTTGGTGCCCAGTTTAAATTAAAGCTTTCGTCTTGAGAGAGTCCTTTTCCGTGGTCATGGAGATAGTATCAGATGCACATGATGATGGATGAGAGAGAGAATGATGAGAAGAACGTGATGGGATGCAGAGGAGAGCTCGGATGAAGGGTGCATCTTGCCCTGCTCTGGCCTCACATTCCTGCCTGCCGCGGCTCAGGGATGCCCCTGTGATCTCACTGAAGGAAGGTGAGCCTCCTGCCTGGCCCTCCACCACCCTCTGGGGCACAGGGCGGCCTTCACTAGGGTTTGCCCATGCTGACTGGTCCCAACTTGATGCCTCTGGGGGGCTCTCCATCCCAGAACTTGATCATGTGGACAAGGCTCCCTCAGGCTGGGATCCCAGCCTGTGCAGCTTAGAGGATCATAAAACTCAGGAACCCTAGTCAGACCAGGGGCTCCATGGGAAAGATATTATAATAATGTAAAATAATGGTTTTACTCTTAAGTTCCTGTCACCAGTGACATTGTGTAATCAAGCTAAATAAAAAAGAAACAGAATATATTTTGCTACATAATCAAATTGTGAAAGTAAGGCAAACTGTGCAAAACCAAGCCCTGGGAAATGCACTGGCCCTCCGGGGCTAGGAGCCCTTCCTATCACTGGTCTCAGACCTGGCCTCCTACTGTAAGGTTTCCTCAGGCGTCTGACCCAACCTGCGCCTCTCACATCTTGAACCTCCTGTTAACAGAAGAGAGGGAGACACCATTAAGGCAGGTTCCCGCAGCGGCCAGGCCTCACACTGAGACGCCAAGCCCGCCCGCTCCAGCAGGCCCCCCACTCCTGACCTCTTGAGTCCCAAATCGCCACGGCTGCATCTCCCTTCAGAGGCCCTGGGCAGGGAGGCTAGTAAGAGAGAGCATGGCCAAAGCAGAGGGATGGATGGCAGGTTGGAAGCGGAGGGGACAGGCTACAGCAAGTTCAGGGCATGGCGGATGAATGAGGACACGGAGCTGGCCTGGTACAGTGGTCACAGGACAGGGCAGGGCACACTGCCTTCTCCCAATGCAGACGTTACGTCCAGCCTCACCTGGAGCCCAGCGCAGGCTGCTGGCTCATCCAGGGCCTGGGTGCCACCCACTGCTTCCCCCACTACTCCCAGTCACCCTGGGAACTCTCAGTTGCCTGGCCAGGGGTAGCCCTGGGGCTGGGTGCAGGAGTGACCCTCTCACTGCTCACCTGGCACGGATGTGTGAACATTGCCCAGTTTCAACCCGCCACAGCATGAAGGTCTGGCTCTTCAGCTCTTCCCCAGTGACCCACTCTTTAGTGGGGCTGAGGCTATGCCCACTTGTCAGACACAGTGAGGCCCAGGGCCAGTGAAGTGATATAAGGGCAGGACTATGCTTCCTAACATGTTGCCAGCTCTTAGTCCCTGCAGCCTCTGCACCCCCAGGACAGGTAGGAGACACTGTCTCCCTGAGCATTGCAGAAAGCAGTTTGTAACCTCAGGGCAGCAATGGCTTGACTGCTGCTAGAGGGCAGTCAGCTGTCCTTGGTGCACAGGACGGACCTGTCACCCTCTCTAGGCACAGATATGCCTGCTCCCACTGCTCCCACAGTGTTAAGACTGAAGGACAGCATGGGGCACAGGTGGTACCCTCTCGTGGGTGCTTTTGTAAGAATTAGGACTAGCCCAGACATGCTCACACACACTGGACTTCTGCGCCTTCCTCAGAAAGGACAGAAGCCCTGGGCAGCTCAGCTAACATCCAGGTGCCTTCAGAGGTGAGAGGGCAGGATAAGTGAGCCCCCCCCCCCCCCCCCCCCCCCCGCCATACACACACAGCAGGCCTGCTACCCCCAGTGCTGGCAAGAGGGGCCCAGGCTGGGAGCCAGCCAGCCAAAAGGGTGGCGGTGAAAAACAAAAGATCTTCGGCTGCAGGGCCCTAGTGGGGTGCTTCTCCAGTGGAGAAAGGCAGGCTGTAATGCTCCATGCTGTAATCACAAAGGAGCACATTAGAGCTTGAGGGGGACACAGTGCTGTGTGGCTCAGGTGAATCTGACACGCAGGGACCTGCAGTTCTCGTCTCCTGAAATCCATCTGCTTTGTCCTCCATCCACTTCATCTTTCTGGATCCATGTACTGAAATTATAACCAGGGGTCTGGGGTGCAGGGTGTGTGTTTATGTGTGATGGGGGATGGGGAGAAGAGTGGATATTCAAGGCATCCTTTTTTCAAAGCACTGCTGACATCAGGGCCTTGCTCTCCCTCACCCTCCCTTGTGATCCCCCCTTTCCAGTCCAAATTAGAAAGACTTGGCAAGAAATCTCACACATAATTCTGTAGGGAGGGGAATGAGAAAAGTTCTAGAACTTGAACCATGTTCACTTTAAGCAGATATTTCCCATGAGTGAAGACTAAGGCAGCTGCGTCCTGAAACCTAATTGCACGGGATCATGGAGAGGGAGGGATAAGCTAGGAGTCCTGAAGCTGCAGCCCCTTCGCCAAGTTCCTCCATGTCGTCTGGGACCCGTGTAAGGAATCTACAAAATGAATTACCCAGCGAGGAGGTTCCCTGAGAAACACTTCACTCTCTGGCAGCGCAGGACTCATCTCAGCTCTCCCTGCATGGTCTGCAGAAATCCACCCTAGCTTGGAAGTAAGCTGCTCACACAGCCCCCAGCCCAGAGAAGAGAGGGGGTGGGAGGGCTGCAAAAGTCCCACTCCAGCAGGCAGAGAGGTGGAGGGCCAGGCAATGGACACTTGGGAAAAGGAGTCAGTTATCACCTGCAAATGTAATGTCCACAGCCAGCTCTGCCCCAGAAGGCCAGGATGGGTAGTACCAGTAGGGACAATGAAAGGGCACAAGGCACATGCCCCCTGCTGGCTGAGGCTCTGCTGCTGGGCTCACAGACTGCTCTGGGCAGTCACCAGGCGGCCACATGCTAGTCTCAGACAGGATGGTGGATCTGTCTTCTAAGGATTCAGGGCCTTCTAAGAGAGGAAACAAGAGGGCCAGAGGTGGGGGTGGGGGTGGGGGCTCAGTAGTCCAGGGCAATGCTGGAGACCCCAGCCACTCTGCAGAGCTCTGGGCCATTCTAGAGTCCTGAGGTCTTCTAGATAATCCTGAGCACAGTCTCTGAGTCTCAGGACCCAATCCCAGTCGCTGTACAACTACTTTCTTCATAACTTAGCAGACCCAGAGGAACCTTAATAAGCATAAATGCAGGAGCCAGTGTGGGGACAGGGGCTGCAAAGCGCTGCTCCCTCTGGGAAGTCTGAGGGCCACTCAGGAGGCAGGGTGTCTGCCCAGGGAGGTGAGAGCAGATTTACAAAGCATGGGGACAGGGCAGAGTGCACTGCAGTCCATCTCCAGGTGGTAGGTAACTAGTTTTTCCTTTTCTGAGCAGCCTTTCTCTTCTTCTGTCGCTTCTTTTTTCCTATCTTTTCTTTTTTCCCCACTTTTTCTTCTCTGCGTCCCCTTCGATAAAATTAGTAGAACCATTAATAATGTTGAAATAAACAAGAGTCTGTCTTAGTCTGCACAACATTTAACACTGGCCCGTGTATTGGTTTCACTGTCTTCAGTCTTAGGCCTGGAGGCCCCTGGGCAAAGCACTATCCATCCATACTCCATAAAATAAATGAGACATTTGCCCCGATTTAAAAAATGTTAGACGGGCTTCCACAACACCTGTGAACTGGTCACAGCAATTGACAATTTGCTGACTTGACCCTGGCTTTCCTATAGCCTGGGGCTTCCAGTGGAGGAAGGAATTCACAACTAAAAGGGTGTTAAGGCAGGCCAGCTGGGCTGCACACAGCTTCTATCTCACCCCAACCTGCTTTCCCCGGCTTCCTTCTTTCTCAAGGCAGAGCTGAACTCTGCTTTTTCTGAAAAATCTCTGCATTGCAAATCAGAGCTGGAGGCCCAAGGTTCAGAAGGCTATCCAGGAGCCGGGAAAGAAGGCGGCCCACATCACCTTCTCCTTTTTGGATGCCTATGGAGATCCCCTGGGCACAACTGGGATTGTTCTGGAGAGCGAGGAAAGAGCTGGTTAGCAGCATTTTATGAGAGCAACTTTCTCATGACTGTCACATTAAAATGATTCAAGCTGAATGGTATTTCATGATTTATGGGATAAAACCACCTGTTCCTGAGAAAGCTTGATATTAACCATGGGTTGGAATTATGGGATTTTTACATGGGAAAATGTGAAAGCTGGGTATTACCAGGGTTGAGTCTCTAGAGATTACATGGGGATGTTAGGAGAACTGAGGAGAAGGAAGGGGAAGAGGAATTAGTGAGTCAAATATTATTCTTCAAAAAACTAGTACTGCGGCTTCCACTGGGTTTAAAAAAAAAAAAGAGACACAAAAACTTGAGTTGCAAATCTAACTGCCTGCCCCTGAGGCGGCCCATGTACTGTCACATGTGACCTCGGCAGAAGAGATCTACAGCAGCTGATCACAGGCCAGCTCATCTTCATAAACTCAGGAAATGTCTAATAACTAATGGGTTTTATCATAGGTAAATAAATTCCCACATACAGTAGGATGTTTATATCATGAAACAATTAGCATTTTATTGCTAGTGCATATAATGTCACATTTAATACAATTTTAATACAAGTGAAAAAATACACTGTGGCTAACATTAAAAAGCTGCAATCACATTTCTATGTATATGTATTTCTTTACAAATTGCCAGTAGTTTAAGATAATAGAGAAATGTAACCTACTGACACTCGTATGGCTCCACTTCAAATGTATGAATTGATCGACTATAAATATATTCTGAAATACATTTGTTTTCTAAAGAAATGTTTAAAAAATTGTGCACAAAAATATATTAAAAAAATGCCTTGCAAGAAGTTACAAATAGCACCAGGCCCATCTGTGGATCACATTTATGCGTAGAAATTTCATCTTGCCAATATTTCTGATTGGAACCTGAAACCCTGTTGTGGCTTCAGGAGCAAGGATTAGTAGCAAGAGCCTTGTTCACTCACTTATTCTTTTCACCTCAGATTTCAGAAACCTCAGTGTTTGTAGAGCCTCTGTAGCACACAGCAGCTTCAGGGCCAATCACAGAAACCAAATTCCTCAAAGCAAGCTCTCAGATTGAAAATTGCATGTGATTCTGCAGAGGCTTGTCTTTTGTGGGAAGGTGATGGCATGGTGTTCCATGCCCCAGAAGGCCAGCCCCAGTCTGGAGGAGGCCAAAACAGATTGTCACAGAGGGCCTGAGCAGGAAGGAGGGCAACGGGAAGAGAGAGCGGCTGCAGGGCGGGAGCCCCAGCGGTCATGCTCCTCCCGGAGCGAGTGCACACAGACGTGAGAAGCAGAAGCAAGATGAAAGCATGCTCTTAGAGGTGGGAGAGGCTGAGAATGGCTGGGAGAGGGTCTCTGAGCACAGTCCCCAGTGAGGGTGGCTTTCGCATGGAGCCCACAGGCCCACTCACTGGGCTTGATGGAAGAGGTGCAGGTGGTGGCCGCTGCCTAGCATAGTCAGTGTCTGAGTCACCCTGGGCCTTCATTCCAGGAGGGGCGCACCCGAGGGGCCCGCTGCGGTCCTCCCCATACCTCAGCGTCTGGAGGAAGGACACTTGTTTGAACTCCATGCTTGGCCATCACCTGACTGTGCCCAGACTCCCCAAGAAGAAGAGGAAAAACTCCAAAACAAACCAAATACAGATCTTGAAATAATCACTGATTTAAAAAAAGATAATGAGAATGATGACGATTATGATGATCATAAGGGAAGTGACTGCTAGAAAACGCTGTTGAGATAATACAATTTCGTAGAAAAACCCCAGTTATAAAACAGCCAATCTGCGAGGGTTGGGGGCGCAAATGCACATAAGCTGTGATATCGTACCATATGCTATAAATGCAGCTGTCGACACACTGGGCAAACCTCCCACCGTCCCCAGGTAAGTGCCCTGCCCGCAGGCACGCCTGGCTCTCACATCGAGGCCTTCCTCCCCCCACACCTCCCCTTCCGTCTTTCATACAATTTTAGCTTTCCTCCAGTGGCTCTAGTGGAAAGTCCTTTTTGGCTGTGTGCTTACTTGTTTAAAGCTTTCTCCAGGTATTCCTGAATCCACTTCAGTTTCGGGTCAATGCACACTTGTCTGTTGTTGCTCTTCAGCCTTGCCCTGCCAAAACAAGAGGTGACAGTGTGCAGGTGGCCGGGAGGGGAGGAGGCAATGCTACAACCTGTGCATCTGCTGGTCCGGCATCCACATCCAGGACCCTGACTGGAACCAGGGTCCCACTTGGCAGGCTCAGGGTCAGAAGGAGCTCAGGTGTGCTTGGGAACACAATGTGATCAGTGTGGCAAGCTTCACAGCAGAGATATGGGAAGTGACAAAAGTCTGTAGGGGGCACTCCATGGAGAGCTCCCATAGGGATCATTCGCATTGGACACCAAAGGATAAGTAGGAGCTGGGCAAGTGACGTAAAGGGGGCTGGTGAAGCAGGAGCAAATACACCAGCGGGTAACAGCACACAGAGGGTGAAGGGAGAGTGGGGGACTGGATGCTCGAGAAGCCTGTGGCAGATGGAAGGGCAAAGGAAAAGGGCTCTGTCTGCAGGATTATGGGAACGTGTGAGACTTTAAACTGGGGCGTAACAGAAGCAGATTTTTATTTTGGTATATCATCCTGATAGTACATGGAAGACACACTTAAGTGTAAGCCTGGGGGCAGGAGGCCTGCAAAGGGAGAAGGGGATAGTCTGGAGAATGGGGGAGAGGTGGGAGTGCAGTGAAGACAGGCCGTGTGGGCTGGGGGAGGGGTAGTGTAGGTAATTTGCCAGAAAACGGTTTCCAGAGAGATTTTACAAGTTCACCGAGTGTCCCATGGTCTCATTTGTTTTCTAAAAGTTTCTCGCACTTCTCACCTCCACTCACAGCCTCTCTGACTGAACACTCCAGGAGGACCTGGATGCCTGGACAGGGCATCCCTCTCCCTAAAGCCCTGGGTACCAGGTAATCTCAAGCAGCCTAAGGACACTCCTAGCCAGCCACTCACAGGTCTGTGAGGACAACTAAGGCCAGCACAGTGGCTCTGGGACACCCACAGGTGTCTGCACACAGCCTGCCTGTTAGTGAATGAGGCGTGCAGAGGGGTGTAGCTTGAAGCAAGGTGGACAGAAGTTCAAATCTGGGTCCTGCTGTTTATTAACTTTGTGTTTGCCCAGACCTGAAAATTATATTTGACTTCTTCAACTTCAAGGTGCATCTGTAGGCAAGTGATCCAGCATAATCTGTATGGTAAAGTAGGCCCATACCACTAATTTCAGTATCTGATCAACACCTCTCAAAGGACAGGTAATATTTTATTATAAGCAAAGCAAGTGAAAAGAACATGAATCTCCTTGTGCCTTAAAACATTTGTAAATGACAAACACATCACGGCAGCAAAGGCTAGAAAACAGGACAATGAAAATCAAATCTAAAAACAGTTGGCATTGGGCAGAAAAGTCTTTAGGAAGTTGCAGCTTTCATTCTATTGTAACTGCTGTATCCCCATCAGTTAGCAGCACTGGGGCTTTTCAGGAGGTGGGCTCTCCCCAGGAGACACACAGCATCTCCTCCCTGGTGTCTGGACACACAAACGTGCTGTGTACAAGCACGAGTGCTCAGGCACACTTGGGGGCCAAGTGATGGGTAGCTGAGCGTGCTACCCACCTCGTTTTTTACACACCTCGTGCAGCCTCCTGCACTGAAGTTCAGGCGATCTCTGTCTCACGTATGTGTGATTTTGGTTTGTCTCCTTTCCCACATGAATGCAATCAAATGTTAGCCACAGCAAAACCAAAAACTCATGTGTTGTGTTTGAGAAACTGCAGTTAAGTGAGATGATACTTTTGAGTTTTACCAAATGCTTAAAGATGACTACAACTGAATTTGGGTCTTGTGAGTTTGCGCTTTGTGAGAAAGGATTCATTGAGAGCACCAGAGCCCTAAAACTGGCAGGACAGACAGAATCATAACTAGTCACGGGCTGGCTAATTTACTTAAGCACAGACTGGTGAAGCCTGTTTCTCCAGCCGGAGGTGCATTCAAATGGGCTGCCATTACCTGTGCTGCAGGGAGGCACCTGGAAAGAAGAGACAGGACCACGGTGAGCACAGCAAGAGCCCAAGGGTCAGGGTGGCTTTGAAAACTACTGCCTGTGGTATACTCAAGGTCCTTGTAGTAATAACAGCTGCCTCTAATTTTGCCAAGTTCAAGTCTGGACACTTGACATGCATCATTTCTCTAGCTTTACCAAGTCTGCCCGTTAGGTGATACTGTGCCCACTCGATGCCGCATTCCTAGATGATGCTGCTCCAACTTACACGATCTGAAGGGCACAGTTTGGAGTGGTAAGGATCTTGATATGCTTGACGTTGGCTCTGGCAACGTGGCTCTCGAAGAATCGGCAAGGACATCTGTAGCTCAGGCTGACTGGTTTCCCTAGAAGAGATAATGAGAACAAGGCGGCCTCTTACTATCTTGCCAGGCCTCAGAGATATACACGTGTCTGGCTCTGTAGCCCAGGGAGAAGCTGGTGGAATGATGGGAGGATCGACAGCAATGGGATAAGTCATGAATGCGTCCTGGCAAAGACCTTCTCCTTGGACTCAGCTTCTACAGGGCAAAAGGCCAAAAGGATCTATGGACAGACGAACCCTAGGAGGGAGGGTGGGGAAATTAAAATAAGAAGCCCCTGATCAGATAGATTTCTTAGGATACAGGATGTTAATCACAGGAGAGAACTGTTCCAGTCCAAGGTACTGGGGTTGCTACTTATTCTTCGCAAAATTAACCCCTCCAGGGCCAACTAAGAAAACAATTCCTAATCAGAACAGAGGGGGCATAAGGAGGCGCCAGGCTCCGCTCCTCTCTCCTGGGCCCAGGCCTCATCCCTGGAGCCACCCCACCTCTCCTGGGAATGCTGCCCTCCCCCACCTCCCCCACCTGCAGACTTCTTGCCTCATATTCACCTTAAGCCCAGGTATCCACAAAAGAATACAGACTGGCTTCCAACCTGGGAGTCCCCAAGGGGCAGGCCAGGGGTCCATTTTCTCCCCAGCACTTCCCAGAAGGCACAGAGATTATCAGGGCTGGAGTCAAATGTGGCTTTCATTGCCTGTGCAGAGACCCTACAGCCTCCTGGGTTATATTACCTCTTTGTTTGCTAATTCACTAGTTTGCAAAATGCCATAATTGACACTCATTAGTGTAAATTAGCAAAGGGCTCCTGCAAAACCCACTCTCACCCTTTTAGTCTAGAATTGCAAACCCTGGAGGGTTGGGACTTGAGAGCGTTTTTCCTGCAGATTTTATCCAAGTCCTACTTAATAACCCAAATTATTTGAGTTTGTGGATGCTTTCATCAGGGATTAAATGTATGTCTGAGAATCTTTAGTCCAGAGATTTTTTTTTTTCTTAAGTGCTCCTATTTACAGAGCCCCCAGAGGCCTCCTGGTGGTTCTGAACTTCTGTACTTTTGGGCAAGAGAGCTGGGGAAGCTACAGGAACACTTGCAAGTGAGGAACTTCTTAATTATTTTTTCCCTAAAGGCTGCATTCAGTTGAGAGATGGCATGGCCTGGGTACAGCAGCCTATTTAGCCACCAAGTCCAGGGATAAAGCAGACCATCCCTCCTCCCCAGGACCAAATTTGACACCCTGAAAACCAGGAGGAAGGAGGCCTGGCTTGGGGCACTCGGCTGACTCACAGTGCTGGACAGCCCCTGAGCGCCTTCGCATGTACCCCGATTTAACTCTCCACTGGGCCTGGCTTTTGGCAACTGTACCCAGTGCCTGCAGGGAATGCCTGTACTGCCCTGTAACCAGATCACCTGGGAAAGCCACCCCAGGGCTGGGGGCTGGGCAACCTGAGTAAAGGAGGAACCAAAATCTGGCCTTCGAGTGTCCAGCCTCCAGGTTCCCCTCAAATTCTCATGGGTCCTCCTGAGCTGAGCAGGGACTGGGCTGGTGGTGAGGAAGAACAGGCCCCAAGCGTAGACCAACAGGGAGCCGGAAGATACAGGTGTGAGTGCTGTGGCCGCTGGGGGCTGTTGCTCTGCAGTGTCCAAGGAGCTGCTCTGGCTCCACTAACCATGCAGTGGGGATCAGGCCAGAAATCAGAGCAGAACCTGAGCTCAAAACACAGGCTTTCTCTTTTTCTCTTCTTCCCCCCCTTCATCCCCTGGGATTATCCATTCTTTCAAAAGCAATTCTTATGCCTGCTCCCAGGATCCAGTTGCTTGCCTATCAAGTGGGGAATTTCAGCAGGTTTTTTAAAGTGACAGAGCCCCAAGTGCCCTCTCCAAGAGAACTCGGCACTGAGTCCACCTGGTGTCCTTTCCTCCAGCTTTCTGTCAATATTACTAACTTCTGCAACTGGATGTGGCAGGAAAGATACCTGATTAGCCCAAATGTCACTGGGGGTTGGGACCTGGTGACCTTGGCTTTTTTTCAGAGCAGTAACCACAGAACTTTCTACTCTAATGGAGAGACAGGAGACCAGCAGGCCTGGCAGGAATGGGGCCCACCCTGGGTTTAACCTCTGGAAGCCCAGCCACCCAGCGGCCCAGCTGCTTGGCTGAGGTCAGCCAGTGGAGGGAGGGCAGGAGCCCTAGTGTGAGCCTCAACACGGGTGTTTCCGAGGTGCAGCTTTGGGCCTCAGCATGGGTACACTGGCTCCAGGAGTTCAAAAAGTGCACTCTGGCCTTGGCATGCAAGGAGAACCACACTAGCGTGGAGCCTAGGACCCTGACCTGGCCACCTGGCTGCCAAGAGGAGCAAGCAACCACCCCTTCACAGGCAGGGTCAGGAGGAGTCTGGGGATGTGCTGCTACCAGGTCAGCTATGCCCAGGACTCAGTGACCTGGGTCCCTGCATTTAGGTCCTTTCTGCAGCTCCCCAGGGGAAGGAGAAGCTAGGAGCAGCACCATTTCCCCAGAGAGGTGTGCAATGACACCTCCACTCTCACCAGACCTCTCAATTGTTAATGCCCAAATCAGAGTGCCCCCATGACCTGGGAGTCACTGAGGAGACTCAGCTTAGGAAACTTTTTCAGCTCCGAGAAAAACTCTAAGTTATCTTTGATCTGGTCCCTCTGCAGATCTGACCAATTTGCTACACTTTTAAAGAACACTTCCCAGGGGTCAACCAAGAATCCCTGTTAGCCCAGGCTGCACTGCCTGGCCCAGTCCCACGCATGCTCATTTTACCCACACTGGTTTCCTGACCACCACGGGACAGAATGCAGCAGGGGTCTTACCGAAACCCAGTCTCCTGCTCCAGGAGGTCTGGCCCTGCACAGACCTCAGCTGCACCAAGAGCACTCAGAATGTCCTTCAACCTTTTGCAGAGTTTGTTGGAAACTTCACAGCCAAGAACAGAACTGGCAGCATGGCCTAACTAACATGGTTTTGTTTTGTGTGTTCAGAAGCAACAGTTTATTTTGGTTTGCAGCAGCAGCGGTATCCTGTGACAGGGCAGTGAGATTCTCTTAAGCTTCAATAGGAAAGAAAAAAAAAAAAAGCTGTCTCCCTCTCTGCGTGAAATTGGACACCACCTTGCCCAGTGGCTCTATGGCCTTGGTGAATGAACTTTGCGGTAGTGCTCATTCTGAGGTGGAGCACTAGCTTGGCTGGCGACAAAGGCGCCTGTCTGCAGGTGTGTTTGCAGGGCTAGGGCATGCGCGACCCGGACCGACCCTGGGCCTCTCTAGGGTGACCCCGGGAAGAGGCCCAGAGGCAGTGGCTGAACGGCCCCAGGTACGTCGCGTCACTGAGGACCGCCAAATTGAGCAGAAGACGGGCCGCGTGGGGAGTGCGAACCCGACAGCTGCTGGGTACATCCCGCCCGCGGAGCCTGGCTTGAGGACTGCAGAATGAGGGCCGGCCTTGCGTGGAGGGGCGGCCACCGGGCTGCACGCCATCGCACCGCCACCACAAGCACAAGGCGATGCGAGTCAAACTTTGCCTGGAGATCCCTCCCACATCAACCGCGGATCGCATCTCCAGCTCCGTGCGCAGCGCAACCTCGGGGCCCATCCGCCTCTGGAAACCGAGCCTGGCGCGGGAAGGCACTAGCTGTCGGGTCTGCCGGCAAGGGCCAGGGACCCGCGCCCTCCCCCGCCCCAACCCCCCATTCCAGGGCTCCGACTCAAGAAGGTGCCCAGGGCGTGCCCAACCAGTTATTCTGCGGGACTTCGCTCTGCAGCCGGCTCTAAGTCTGGCGGCCGCACGGCTGTCCTAGAACTCGAGACTGGCTGTGGAGAGCAAAGCCTTAGTGTTGTGGCGCTGCGCGCGGGGGTCCGGACGCTGCATCCCTAGGGGGTGCGCCCTGAGAAATGCGCTATGTCGCCCTATGCAAAGCAGCGCGAATTGGATTTGCTCGGGGCAGCGCGGGAGCAGGCGGAAGAGCCGCGGCCCTGCACAGAGCCGGGAGCCCGAAGCCCGGGTCCCGCTCAGCCTACGGCGCCAAGCGCACTCACCGTCGCTGAGGCAGAGCGCAGCCAGCACGAGGGCCAGCACCGCGACGACCTTGGCATCCATGGCACGGGCGGGCGGCGGCGACAGGAGAACCAAAGACGGAGGCTGAGCGAACGCAACGGCAGAGAGTGAAAGTGCGGCGGCGAGGAGAGAGCGCCCAGCGTTTTAGAGGCGAAGCGGGGCGGGGAGCGGGGAGGGGCGGGGCGCGCCGCGAGGGCCGGGCCTGGAGCTGAGTCCCCGGGATGGCCAGGGTCTCTGCCCGGCGTCCCTCCCCCACAACCCCCCGCGCCCCCAACAGGGCCTCTCCAACTGTCCTCTCCCTACCACCCCTCCTCCGTGCCAGGGGCGCTCCTGGGGCTGTGGTGTGCTCAGGTCTTTGGCCTTCTCGGGTTCCATTGGGCCCTGCTCTGTAAGTTTGACTTGCAGTGAGGAGCCAAGCCCCACAGTGAGGATGGCCTGAAGGGCTGGCTATTGTTCCCATTGTCCAGATGGAGACATTGATTTCCATAGGCTAGAACTGAATGAGACGAAGGAAAAGCAAAGTCGGTCTTAGGGGTGAGGGCTGATGGGGGGTGGGCAGCATCTGAAGTAGCTAACAGTGTCCTGTTTTCAGAGTATAGCACCTCGATGTGACCACCGACCCAGGCTCACTGGGCCATGGCCCCAAAGCTCTGCCTACAATGGTATGTGATAGATCTTTGCAGTAAGAACAATTCTGATTCCAAGCCAATACTATCGCTTTACTAGCCAAGCTTCAGTTTCCTCAACTGTAAAACTGGGGCTCTAAAATATTATAGGATGCTGTGCCATCGAAAGGAAGCAAAAGCAGTTCCTTCCTAGGCTCTTAGTAAGTTTAGTTAGCCCTTTGTACCTCTGTTTGTCGACTGTGAAATGGGCTAATCACAGTTCCCACCCCACGGGGTGAAACTGGGGGAATTGAAGGAGACTCACCACCGCACCGCGAAGTGCTCAATAAGTAGAAGCTAGAAATAATTGTGTAAACTTCAGTGCTTTCTCCCACTCCCCAGGGAATGCTCCGAGGGACCTAGAGTGCTGAGCGAACTCTTCTCTCCCTGCCCTCCCTGATGGTGCTTCTGGTGTAGGCCTTCCTGGTCCAGAAAACAGCACAGAGACAACCCTCAGTGGTGTCTAGCCCTCCTGGCAGTTCTCTGGACACTCTGAGATGGCCTCAGTGGAGGTGGGAGGGGCAGGAGTGAAAACAGCGCCCTTTTGGGCCTTACTAGTGACCACAGGCTGCTCCAGCCACCTCTCCCTGCCCCTTTCGTGTAGCCAGACAGTGGAGTGGATTCTGTTCCCATGTCCCTCGAAGGTGCGAAGGTGCATAAGATGGACAGGTCTCTATCCCTGGGGAGTCCCGGAGCCCCAGTCATTGAGGGAGTGGGCAGGGCCCGCAGGGCCTGGGTTCAGCTGCTCCAGCTGGGGGCCACCCGTGGAGGCGGTCCCAGTGAGAGCTCTGTGACTCCAATCGTGGGGATGGGTGTTTTTTGTATCTATTTTTCCAAAACTACATTAGCATCCAATTAGGTGCTCTGTGAAACTACATTCTTCATTCATTCATTCACTCACTCCAGTGCTGAACCCTCTTCTGGGCACTGGAGGACATAGAGCTGGGAATTCCACTGACTTGGTTCCTGCCTGTAAGGAACTAACAATCCAGTGGAGAAAACAGTCCTCCACCTTTTCGCAGGAGAGGTGCGGCCCTCCTAGCTCTCGAGCCCCGCAGGGCAGGCTGTGGACACTTTAGAGCGGCGGCTGGGCTCGGGCGCCCTCTGGTGGTGAAGTCTTCCACCCCTCTTCCTCCAGCTCGCCCACGCTTGGCGTGCTCCCGCTGCCGCCCGCCCACGGTCTTTGTGGACCAAGGCTCAGGCTCTCCTCACATTTCTGAGAAGCCAGGTAAAGCTGTGGGCTCCGCCGTAAATGGGATGGTCGGGACTTAGGGCGGCATCATGGGGTCCGGAGCCTGGGGGAAGCCGCTTGGAGCCTTGCCTGCTAGCCTGGCCAAAGCAAAAGTCAAAGCCTCTTGCTTGCTTTCTTCTTGCCGCAAAATCAGGTGTTGCCCCAGCAGCCCACGGGAGCCACTAGTAGGGGCCCGCGTGG
Organism: Hipposideros armiger; assembly: GCF_001890085.2. NCBI lineage: Eukaryota > Metazoa > Chordata > Mammalia > Chiroptera > Hipposideridae > Hipposideros > Hipposideros armiger. The sequence goes on from NW_017731840.1 coordinate 740,462, forward strand.
ACTGGGAAGGAAGGGAGCCAGGCCTTCCTACCTAGAGGTGCCTTGAGACCCAGGACCGACATTATTGTGAGACACGTCAGAGCCCACCACTTTCACCATACATTTACTAAAATACTAAAATATTGAACACCTGCTATGTGCAACACACAGGCTAAGTTCTGAAATATTTATAACTCTGTACAAGCCAACATTCTGGGGGCCAGGAAACATCAGACTGTACCTTTGTCACCTGGGCTCAACCAAATTACCTCCCAAATCCAGAGCAGCAGAGTCCCCACACTTGCTCCTGCCCTTCACTTATACCACCGTCTCTGCTGGAAAGACTCCACCAAGCTTTTCTTCCTCTTTCAGGGAGCTTGGTTTCCCATCAAGGCCCAAAGAAATGCCACCTTCCCTGTGAGATCTCCCCGATCTCTCACACCCAGCATTAGAGCTGCTGCTCCTATGAGACCCCTTAGTCACATGCAGTTCAAGGTGGGAGGGAAATCAGGGCCTGGCTGTGGAGTTAGAAGGCAGGTATATCTCCATGGCCTGACTGGGTGTTATTGTTGCGAAAGCTCTGGTGCCCTGTCCAGTACCTGACCATGGCCCTCTGCCCAGCATGGGCCATTCACTCTCTCAGGGCTCAATAGTTTGGCTTTTAGGGAAGGAACTCAGTACAAGATCGAAGGTTTGCACCAAATAATTGTTTTTTTCAAGCGTGTAACAAACAAGATAACTTTAGGTGGTACTATGAAAACATTCTTTTTAAAAACATAGATTTATATATTTGTTTAACAGTAATAAGATGAAAGTATAACTGGCATATTAAAGCAGATGTTTCAGATATTGCTCAGGATTGATTTCATTCCATATTATATGATTTAAGATTTAAAGAATAAGTAGATTTAAATAACATAGCATGCGATCATATAGGTGGTCGAGAGTATGTAAAAAATCAGACAGCAATACAAAAAGATCCAAAGTTTGAAAATGCTGCCTAAATGAAGAACATTTTTTGTATTATTTGACACTTTCCTTCCCTTTTTAAACAAACCATTTGGCCCCAAAGCAGTAAAACAAAATCATAGGAGGAAGGGATGGCATTTTCTCACTCTTGTCATCCAGGTGAGGCTGGAAAAGGTTCATTAAGGAATGCTCCAGTCCTAGAAAGAGTGTGGGGACATGTGAGATCCTGCGTCCCACCCCTGGCCCTGGACATCATGTCCCTACCACTCTGACTATGAGTCCTATGAGTCCTCCTTCTCCTAGCTTTGCTGTAGCCAGGAGGAATACAGCCAAGAGATAGCTGCATGTGCTGTAATCACCACCCGCCCCCCCCCACACACACACCAACCTCTGCTCTCCCACCTTTAACATCTTGCTTGGTGTTCACAAGTAGGTGTCCTAGCCTGGGGACCAGGAGGCCCTGTGAGCCTCTGTGCTGTCATCTGTGGAGTGGGTGTACTAGCTCTCAGGGTTGGTACTGGGATATGCAAATATGAAACCACTTGACACAGAGAGGCCTTCAGGAAGATATTTACATAGAGCTTCAGCTTGCTGTCTCTCAACTTGTCACATTTGGTTCTTACAAAGACTGAACTCACAAAATAAGCCCTTATATCTCAGCTGTGAAGACAAGGAGCCCACACTCAGGGTGGTTGAAGGCCTTGGCCAACATGGCATAGCTGGACGGGGCAAAGGCACAATTCTCTGGGACCAGCGCCTGGATTCTGTAATATCAGCAAGGCCTGGGAGCTTGTGCAGGGACATAAGTCATAGACATCTAGGGTGCCTCCTCTTGGAGTCCTATACTCCGCACCAGGACGCAGAAGCTGTAGGATTGGCTATGTTTTCCTTAACTGCATCCCAAATTGGCATCAGGAGCAAGTTCCATGAACCCCAGGCCACTACAGAGGGAAGGAGCCCAGGCAGGGCTGAGTGCAGGCACCTGGCTAGCTGTGGAGCATGGCTCACCCTAGGTGAGTGTGCACACCCAGCAGGCCAGATCTCTGTGTAAGGTGGCTGTGCTCAAGGCTCCCTCGACTGACACTCCAAAAGCACGGGTGGTCTTTTCTGGGACTTCCACCAGGAGCATGGACTATCAGGGCGAATGTTCTAGGGCAAATCAGGGCCCTGAGGGGTCAAGGCTGTGCCCCCAACCCCATACCAGCTCCCACACATCGACTCAACTCTGCCTGCACCCATCACCAAAGCAGTGGAGTCAGGTCCAGATTGGCTTTGCCATCCTAACCCTACCCCTCTTTCCTGTTACCCTTGCTGCTGGCCAGACTACATCTGGGGATCCTTGGAAGTTTCTAGAATTGGAGCAGGCCTCTGTCACTACCATGAAACCCAGGTGATAGGTAGTGTGAGCCCTGGGAGGACATATAACATTTATAAAGGAATTACTCAGTGTTGGATACCTTTCACCTCTTTTATCCTCACATCTACCTATGAGGTGGATTCAATGTTAACCCCAGTTTCCAAATTTGAGAGTTAAGATCACACAGCTACTCCTTGGCAAAGTTGGGATTAAAATCAATTCAGCTTGGCTCCAGAGGAGGGCTATCCCTGGTGAAGAATAGAAGGGTGCATTTGTCACATAAAACACAGGACACCCAATTAAATTTGAATTTCAGATAAACAATGAGTCTTTTCAAAAATTTTTATTTTATTTTATTTTTAGTATGAATGTGTTCCAAGTATTGCATGGGACATGCTTATACTAAAAAGAATCATTGATTGTTTATCTGAAATTCAAGTTTAACTAGGTGTCCAAGATTTTTATTTGCTGAGTCTGGCAACCATTTTGCAGAGTCTATGCTTTTCCCATCACAAGGGAGCCCCTCTCTGTGGGCTTTCTTGCTGGGCCTTCAAGACATGTGGCAGAGAGTGGGAAGGCTACTGGGAAGGCAAATTCTGGAATCACCCACTTTCTCAGTGAGGGGATTTCTTGAGTTTCATTACAACAGAGTTTTGTCATGCTGGAAAGTGTTGCAGTAAAGCAGTACGGGGATGATCTTTTTTACTCTCCTTTCTGCTGTCAGGTCACAGCCCTGACTTTCCAGAAATCATTCTGGTCATGCCTGAGGAAAAAGAGGCATCCCAAGCCTCAGCAGCCTTCCTCGCCCTCGGGTCAGGGCAGGTGGCTATGAAGCCCAGCCTGACGCCCTTCCTTCTGTTACAGGCAGCTCGCGCACCGTGTGGGGGGAAGAGGAGGAGCCATCGTCCAGGAATGCACATCAGCAGTATCCGGCTCTGGAGGGAACTGCACACAAAGAAAGAGGGCCAGAGCCGCTGCGGTTTGTGAAGGAGGAGCTGGGTCTGCTGCCCGCACAGCTGGTCCTGCGGGCTTTTGCATCTAGAGGACGGACTTGTACTTCTTTCTCCTCCTGTGGCTGGGAGTCTGGAGTCTTGCTGCACAGACGCACTGAACAAGACTGCACACAGAGGCTGCCCAGAGAGGCTTTCAAGGCCAAGTGCAAAGGCAGGCCCCACTGGCAGCCTGGCCCAGGGGACTTAAATGGGAGATGAACTCAAGTGGGGAGCTCAGTGCATCTAAGGTACCCATCCCCCACCCCAGCAGTGCTCTGAAGCAGACTGGGGAGGTTAAGCAAATTGATCATTGAGAGGTATTTTTGTTTGGTGATATTTTATCAAATAAAAACTTTGAAAATTAGGGTCTGTGCTCCTTCCCTCCCTCCCTCCTTCCCTTCCTTCCTTCCTTTCTTCCTTCCTTCTTTTCTTTCTTCCTCCCTTCCTCTTTCTTTGACAATGCAATCCACAATGCTGACTCAGAGTTTGGGCTTCATCCATGAAGATTCACTGGCTTCCAGCTTCCAGTGACATTTCAGTTTTTACATTCCCAGAATGAAATTTCTGTTTGCAACCAGGCTGATTGATGACTGCTGCCCCCTTTGTCTCTGTGGAGTACCCAAGTTTTGCCTCCGTGTCACAGAGCCCTAGGCTGTGTCACCAAGAGGTGCTATACTGATTCCCTGAATCTGCAATCTAACCTTCCATCCATCCATCTACACTTCCACCCACACATTCATTCATCTGTCCATTCTTCTCTCCAACCACCAATTCATCCATCCATCCATCTACCTATCCACCTTCTCATCCATTTGCCTATCCAATCACCAGTCTGTTCACACATACAGATATCCACTTACCCACCCACCCATTCATCCATTCATGCGTCCATCCACCCACCCATTCACTTGGCTCTCCCCTCTGACCACTAATCTCCAGGTGCTCTAGCTCTGAGCCTTATTTCCCCCAGGAACAGAAAGACATGCCTCCTATTTTCTGGACCACAGGAGAAGAATAATCAAGCATCAAGATGCCGAAACTCACAGCTCACACAGCAAGCCCTCACCTTGAAACAGACTGAAACCTCCCCCTTCTCCTCACTGAATGGCAGGGAGAGCTTCCTGAGGAATGCCTGCCTAGGCAGGAGCTGAGGAAAGCAACACCTGAGCACTCTTCACCCTCTACCACCCAACCTATGATTTTCTTTCATTAATTACAAAAAAAGCAAAAAAAAAAAAAAAAGCAAAGAAACAAACCTTTATTTCTGTGTTTACTCCTCTGCATTTAATGAGCAGTTGTTAACATGACTGAAACCATCTGATGATTTTTGCCAAATGCAAAAATCTCCCTACAGGGGCAATAAAACAAATATTTAGGAGAGATAGAGGCCGTCATAAAAGCAATTACCCAGTTGTAAACAGAAGCGAGTGGTGGTGATGTATTACCCCTGCCTCAACAGCTTTCAACGAAGTTCTGAGATTCCAGGAGGGGCTCTGACCCGAGGCAGTATTTACTTCTGTGGCTTCTTCAGCAGGCAGTGTGGGTATAATTCTGTCTACCAGTTGACTGGAGTTGAGATTTTGAGCAGGAAGCCCAAACCCCAAGTCCGCATAACTCAGGAGGTATCAGGCACCCCTGCCCAGAGCGTGCCAAGAAAAGCACACAGGGGTGTCCTGGCCGGATAGAGTGAGGACCCTGCACATCCAGGCCATAATCAGCCTGATGGACAGCCTCAGCTTGCATCTGGGCTGGCAGCACCCCTGGTTGGTGCAGTTATCGGCTGTGATTTATCCCCAAGCGCTCCGAAGGCCCGTCTTTTTGATATAACACCACGCAGACAGTAGTCATAGCTGTATGACCATGCAACCTTGGTAGAAAGAGCCTATTCCAGGCGGCAAAGACCTTGAAGTCTGAAGGGAAATCAAAGCTTAGACTTATGCAGATGAGCATCTTTCCCCCAGGGCCAAGTGCCAAGCTGCCTCTCGAGGCAGCCACAGTCAGCCTGTAGGTCCTGTGTGCCGTGACAGCTGCAGTATGGCCTAATGCCAGACAGACCTGGATGATTGCATGGACAGGGCATACCTCTAGCTCATCAGGCTCCCCAGTAGCACTGTAGGTAAGCGTGCTCGCCCCACTCTTCGGATGCAGACTCCCAGGCTTGGAACGTGAAGGGACTTCCCAATGTGGTGTGAGCTGGTGGTGCAGACTAGACTCTGACCAGGGATCACAATAGGGCTTGTGTGTTTCTCTCCCTGGCCCTGGTCTGCGTGCGTAAGTGCCTGGCATTTAGCTGCTTTGGGCGTGTAAGTGCAGACTTTCTCTACCCCTCTACCCACCGCAGGTACATTAGCTGGTGTGGGGCATGAGTCTGTAACGTCACAGTAACGAGTCTGTAAGATCTGCCTGACAGCCCAAAGGAGGCAATTTCATAATCCTACAGAATAGCTGACCATGAAGGTCAGAATGAGGCCTGGGTCCCTTTGATCTGTGTCTGTGGCCTGCCATGGGGTCTGTAGGACCTCAGAGGCCCAGGCTGGCTGGGAGCTGCAGGGTGGGCCCCAGAATGGGCTCTCCCACTGTTCCATGCCCACCAACATCTTCCTGGGTGACTCCAGGCATGGCTCTCTGGGCTCCTGATGAGGGGCTCCCTCATCGTTGCCCTTGCAGACCCGAAATCCTCACGGCCAAGGGCACGCCCAGATGTCAAGTTCTTAGAATGGAGTGATTCAAATGGGCTTGGATCTTCAGAGAAGCTGGAAGGGGGGCAGGATCTTCTCTTCCCTTGTGGTGAAGTGAGAAGCTCTGAGGGTGACACTTTTCTGTTTTATGTAAGTGCAAGGAATACTGGCATTTATTGTTACATAATTTTAAAATGTTTGACCTCTTCTCAATTTATAGCTCTTGTTGGGTTACCAGGCAGCAGTCACGTGCATTTCTCTCTCCCTGAACTGCAGTAAGGCCAGGCTGTCATCCCCATCTTGCTCTGAGGCATCCAGGACTCAGAGATCCAGGAGGTTGCTCAGGTGATGGGTAGAGATGCAAGATGCTGGGGGTTGTCACATCCTCAGCTGCATGATTTCTACAGGCTGCTGCAGATGTTGAGGGCTGAGAGCGGCACCAGGAAGGACCCACTCATCCAGGGGTGGATTTAACCTTAGCAAGACACTGGAAAAACAATTTAATCCCAGTTGTCACTGTCTGGCTCCTGAAGACTCCCTGTGGTTCTGAAGCCACCTCAGTCTCAACATGGGCTTTTCAGCCAGGTGTCTGCACACAACTGGCCCCAGGGACAGCCCTGAAGTCAGGGAAAACAGGTTTTGAGCCCCTCTGCTCACCCCTACCCCTTTGCTGCCTTCAGCTTGGTCCCTTAATAGGTTCTGAAACGGGAGTTTGTTTTCTGTAAGCTCCAACCACTGGAATTTGAGCAATTATGGTTTCCAAGAGAACCAGCCTGTCTGCAGGCCTAGGATCCATGGGAGATGGGAGCAAAGATAAATTGGTCTCTTTACTCAGGATCAGCTCTCAATTAGCATTGGGGGAGGGGAAGAGGAAGGTAGAAAAAGACAGCGGGAAGGGCGAGGCCTGAGAGAAGGTCCAGGGAGGGAATAGTTTTCCAGGAGCAACATCTTGGCTGGAGGAAGAAGGGGCTTGTGTGTACCTGCCAGTCTGCCTTGTTGGGGCAAGCCTCTGATTCCTGGACCCCAAGGAGACCAGTAAGGGCAGGGCCAGGCTGGGGTGGGGAGGTGCCTCCTGCTTCGTCCTCCATCCCTGAACAAGAGCAGTCATCTCCCTCCCAGGCAGCAGACGTGACACCCTCCTTTTTCCTTCTCTCATTCAGTCAGCCCAGGTGTGTGCCTGTTCTTGCCCCAGAGTACATCTGGGCCAGGAGGTAGCTCAGGCTGTGAACAGCTAGATTAATTCTAGGAATGACAGGGGACCAAATAAAAATATTTAAAGAAAAATAAATAAAGAACTTGCTTACTCAGGCAGAAATGTTCCATTTTTGCAAAATTTGAACTCCATCTCCCCAGGTTGCCAGATGGTAGATGTGTTTAGTTTGCAGATAAGAAAAAGGAAAAGAAACTGCACTGGACAGAGGGCTGCCCGTCAGCCATCACAGTGGCCTGCTTCCCATTTCAGGCTCAGAAGGGCATGGTCCTCTCCCAGAGAGGAGGGACACCAGTGGGTGTCAGCGCCGAGTGCCCCAGGAAAGTGCCTTAGCCTCGCTAGCCTGCCCACTCCACCTCCTCAGGTGGCCTGGGACTGCAGTGCCCTCTGAAGGATCCAGTGAAGTGCTTAGCTGATGCGAAGTTCAGTTCAGGTCAATGCCAAGGAGAAAAGGGATGCACTCAGCATTGCAGCCAGCCACAATCTATACCCAACACCCAGCCCCTTGGACGGAACCCATTTGGCTTACGTGGCTGCAAATTTGGAATGCTTTGGAGCCCAGCATGAGTGTGAGCCCCACACTTTCTGCCTCTGTAGATCGGCTCCAGGGGTGGGGGGTGGGGGTGGTGAACGGTGAGACAGGCCAGCAGCCATGGAAGGGTCTGCATTCCTGCCCAGGAAGCCCCCTGCCTCTTGGGATGTGTTTGAGGAAAGGCACCTCCACTCTTGTCTTTGGGTGCTCAAAAGCCTCCTGGGCCCTGTCTCCACCTCATGTATTTGCTTTCCCTTAGTGGCCACACATACAAAGTCATCTTGGCGATGCCACGTCTGTAACCCTAGCAGTCACACCTGAGCGCTGGGACTGCCCCCGTTAGTCTCCAGTGCCATCCTGGGTGCCCTGCATTGATAAGGGGACATTCTCTCCCCAGCTGTCCCCTGGGCTCGTCCTCCTTCCCTTTCAGGAAGTGACTGGAGATCTGGCGGGAGCTGACCTTAAGGATACGGCTTTCATGCAGAAGTCAGAGCGGACACCCTAAACTCCCCAGAGCTCTTCTACTACCTGGAGGGGAAGTCTGTGGAGCCCACCTGGTGCCTATGTGTGGTGGCACAGCCCTCTGTTGCAGACAGACTGGGGGTCAGGGAGTTTATCACCAGTAAGTGGAAAAGATGGGATTTGAACTCACATTTGACCACAAATCCTGGGCTTTCCCTTTTCTCTGTGCTGCACAAACCCTCTCAGGGCAGGTGGAGGGGACATCTCAGTGTGCTGAGCCTGCGGTCTTGAGTTACAAGAATACGCAGCTGTCCCGGGACAGGAGCTGCGGGAAGGGTGGAGGGTGAATGAGACACAAATCACAAGGCAATTTGAACAGTTGGATGAAGGAGGGCATATCCCAGTGAAATGTCAAAGACTGCAAAAGTGTAAAGAGTAGAGAGGAGGTGAGTGGAGGGAGAAGTTTGGGGAAGAAAAGGAGAGGGTAAGGACACTGGGGGCACGTTGGGGACAGCAGGAGCCTGATTTGGCGGAGTAGCAGATGCATGAAGGGAAATAATAGGGCTAAGCAGTGAAGCAGCTCATGACCAGCTCACAGAAACCTTGAGTGTCTGACCGAAGAGTACAGAAGATTTCTTCAGTCTTCCATGTCCCCTCCCTGCTAGCCAGTGGGCACAAATGGGCTTGTATCTGTAGGAAATGGTAACTCTCCCTTTCACTGGAGCCCCCACTCGCAATGCCTTCCCTGCCCACACTTTCATGTCAGGGCCCCATAGCTATTTGAGGACATGCTGACACTGGTCATGCTGCTGGGATCAACCCTAAAGTAACCATCAGTGCCATGGGCTGAGCCTCAGACTTCTCAAGGTACCCATTTTATAGCTGCCAAGGCAGAAGCTATGCTCGTCCCTGTGCTGTGTGGAGTGGCCCTGCCTTCTCACCTGTGCCACCCTCTGCCACCAGGATGACATGCCTCAGAGCTCCCATCTACCTGTACCACCCCGTTTGGCCATCTCAGACTCATGCAGAGGAAACAGAATGCCCCCTGCAGCCCTCCCTTCCCTCCACCTTCAGCTTAATGTCACTTTGCTCTTTTCTCCAGACACCTTCTCAAGCCATCTGATTCCAGCCAGTTGAGCTCTGTCAGAATACGCCCAAGGGGACCTGAACCTTCACAGTTGGACCCATTGGAGCACAGCTAGGAACGCTACTGAGTCCTGGGGGCAAGAGGGAGCCACTGAGAACGTCTGCACCCAGGACCATTGGGATCAGAGACTATGTTTTTATCTGTGTATCTTTTTAACCTACACAAAGTACTCCCGAGGCTAATAAATGTGGGAGGAAAGGAAGCTGGATTGGGCAGAGAGAGAAGCTGAGCTGTGATGCAGCCTTAAAAAGGTCTTCATGGGAGCCCTGACCCTGAGGGAACAGTGCTCTCATGCTTTTTCCAGATGGGTTGCTGGATGCCCCTGCCCTGGGAGCAGTCAATGGCACTGCCAGTGCTTGGGAAAAACAAGTCCTTCGGGCCCAAAGGAAACCTGGTGACCCATCTCTGCATCTACTGCAGTTTATCCCTTGCCTTGCCAAGACATGTCTCAGGAAGGGTTGTCTGTTGGAAGGGGAACTTGGCCAGTTAAGGCACTGGACGTGAACTGGGAGAGGATCCCATGCCCACAGGAGGTTGGTGGGTGTGGGCAGCCAGCTTGGATAAGCTGGGTGGGGGGGACCTATGTAACATTTCAGGGTGCCCAGTGGAGTTTCAGGGGACATCTTTCAGACTGGTGGTTTGGGTTGGTTTTAAATGAAATGTAATCTTAAGAAACTTTTATAATGGAAACAGCAGGAACATAAAAATTCCACCAGGTTGTTAGAGCAGAATGTCTACAAACCTTTTGCTAGGGTGTTTTGTATCAGTCAATTTTTACAGTCACAAGTAACTAAAACTCTACTGAATTAAGTCAGGGGAATTTACTAGTTCAAGGAAGGGAAGGGTAGACTTGCCCCAGGGAAGGTGAGATCGCCCTTTCTCTCCCTTCCATGTATTTGAAATGGGAGAAGAGCAGTTAGTTGCTCCATAGACAGGGTGTGGTCCCCCTCCCATATTTCACCCCTGGGTTTGGCCTTCAGGTACGTGGGGGCTTCAGTGGGCCCCTGAGCAGGCAGAGGGGAGGGACAGCATGGAGTGGGAGGGCGGCTGGGAGCACTCACTGGCTTAGGGCTGTCCCTGGAGACCTTCTGCAGCCCAGCTGCCTGCTGAGGTCCAGACCCCGGTGATCTTGGTGGCAGTGGCTCAGCCAGAGCTGCAGTACATCTGGATTGTATGGCTGCTATCCTGATCCTGATGGAGAATCCTTGCAGTTTAAACCCTCTCCCCTCTTCAGACTCCAGCTCCTGGAATGAGCATGAGGCCCAGCCCAGTGGCAGAACTTGCAACAGCAGGAGCAGGAAGCTGCCAAGGTCGGAATTTGGTCTGGGCTCTCACAGCTGGCTTTCTCCCTCACCCTTACCTCTCCACCCCCACCCCCACCATTTCTTACTGCTGGACTTTTTTTTTAAACCTAGTAGGTTTACTCAGGATTCTGGTCAGAGGCAATGATGGCCTTCCTTTGGGTCAGATGACCTGGCAAGGCCCAGCCTGGGTGAAGAATGGCATTGGGACATTCACATGGCTGCTTTGTGAGGTTTGGAATTCCAGGTCCATACAAGCTTCTCAGTCTTGAGCTCAAAGTGCCAGACAAGGAAGGCATGGATGACACCAGCTTCCAGGGGACCCGGGAGCCAGGTCTGAGTGTTCCTGGCAGTCACACAGTCATGCCAACAAGTCCATTCTCTTCTGGTTACTGTCTTTTAATATTGGTGGGATGCTTCAGTGCATAAATCACTGCAGTGGAGAAAATGGGCAGGTGAACTTAGATTAGGTTTATTGAGCATCTGCTATGTGTTGGCATGCTCCTGGGAAATAGGCATATATTACCTATTTTAATTGACACATGAACTCTACGAAGCAGGTGATTTTATGGCCATTTGTTAATCTAAGAAAGAAATGGGCTTAGGAGACATTAACTTGTCCCACCCTGGAGCTGGTGAGTGGCCAGGATTAAATCCAGACAGTCTGATGGAAGCCTGTGAGGGTACCCTGCCTGCATCTGTCAGGCAGCAACTCCACCTGCTCTGTGCCAGGGATAGGCAATGCTGAGCCTGCGTGACAATGTCCTCATTTACAAACAGGCTAACTGAGGCCTTCACTGCAAGGGATAAGTATATGTAAAGTGTTCTGTGGTGTGCATGGTGCATACTGCACGATTCTGACCTCAGCTGGTCACCACACGGCACTATCAGCATTACCAGGGCAAGTCTGTTTGCTTGTTTTCTACTTACTTACAGTGGCCCCCTGGCATGGGGGTAATGTTGACCCCTCTTCCCACTAAGGCAGCACCTATCTCTTTGTAGAAGCGGCTCTGAAACAGAGGCTCAGAGGTGCCCTAGACCTCACAGTCACTGGGGTATAGCCTCTGCTCTCCCGGTCTTCACACCCCAATGCCCAGTGGGTGCAAAGCAAGGATGACCCTTCTGTAAGGCCACCCCAAGAAGTGCTTGCTAAATGGACCGAGGGATGCTATGGGGAGAGAGGATGGTGACCTGGCTAAAGTCAGTAAGCCGGGGGAAGGGATCTGACCTGGGTCTCCCATGGTCTAGTGAGAAGACCAGGAGAGCTGTTAAAATAGAGGGAGCTAATCCCATCCCCATGGCCTTTTCATCAGCCCTGGCGGATGCAGCTGTGGAAGGACTTGGGCGGAAGTCCTGCCTCCTCACCCAAGCTGCACACACCGAGAGCTCAAAGGCCTTACAGGTGCCAGAGGCTTCCCCACCCCAATGGGGCTTGGGAAGCACGTGCGATTTACTTCTCTTTAAGGGAAAGCAGAGCCCAGATGCACTTCAAGGTAGATATTTCTGTTTGTTTCCTTCTCAAGAAAAGCACACTAAAAGCGCCTAGACATTCCACACCCTCTTTTCAAGGCCCATTAATACGGAGCCTGCGGCCAAATCATAAACATGGCAAACTCCATAACTGCCAAGGCCAGCAGAGAGAGGGCTACATTAAGGGGGGATTTCAGCAAAATGCTGCTCAGTCCCTAAATTCATGCCAGATGAGTTCCAGGAGGTTAAAGTTATTATAATAAAGCCCCAGGGAATCAATCATGCTCTGCCTGTAACCCTGTTTTACCTTGTCATTCACACAAATCAGTTTCTCCAGGCCCTTGAGGACCATGCAGACTCCACACAGTTAAATGTGGCAAAGAGCAGAGGGAGGAGGAGGAGGACAATGTCACCGCTTGGATAGGTTCAAATGGCCCTGGGAGGTCCTGGGCTCGATGTGCCCAAGCCAAGTTGAACTTCAGGTGGAAAAGCTTGGCCTGGTGGGTGGCTGGGTCTGGTGTGCTGTGTGGCTTATTTTGTGACCCATCATAGTGGTCATAGTGGGGGAGAGGGAGCACAGAGGGGAAAGGTGTGTTCCCTAATTCCCAGCCTGCTGAGGCATGTCCCTGGGGTTGATCATATTTCAAACCTTGATAAGAAACAGACTAAAAGCTGCAAAGGCACATTTTAAGTTGTGAAACATGGAGCAGTTCTCTTTGTCTGTCATGCTGCTTTGATGTTCTCACTTTTTATACTTTTTTTTTTTTTCTCAAAATGCCTCTGGGCCATCTAAGATAAATCTCCTGTGTGCTCAGGAACTGTGACCCTTCCTGCTCCAGGACTCCTAACTCACTAATGACGGTGTCTCTGCTCGGAGGAGAGTTCTCTTTCCCCGAAGCCACTGCAGTCACCCCCTTGCTGGTACCTCTGCTCAGCAGTATGAGCCCAGCCCTCATTCCCCACTCCACCTCTGAGACCAGGGGCCAGTGCTTCCCTCCACTCACAGCAGAGTCCCAGAATAATTCACAAAGGAGTTTCCAACCTCCCAGAACCAGACCGGCCAGGAGTGTCTGTCTGGGCACCTGCCTCTCACTCCTAACCTTTCATCCACAAACATCCCAAGCTTGGCTGCACTTTGGTCCTAGCCCTTGTCCCATTATTCACTCCTGCTTCATGATACTGAGTAGGACATTTTAGTTCCTTCAGATAAGACCCCAATCTCAGCCTCATTAATGGAGTTGGACCCAATGACCAAGCAAGATACTGACAAAATTGGCTGACATTGGTGCATTGCCCCACTTCTTTATGCATTCTTAAGCTAATTATTATTAAATACGAGGTCTGACAATTAAGTTCACAAACCTGTTGCAATGGTGTTGCTAGCCTTTTTTGTTATCAGAGGTACAATTCATTATGAATGTGTACCAACTGGATGAACAGTTAACCAAGTTGACTATTTGGAAATGCTGAAAAGGCTGTGTGAAAAAGTTAGACGAAAATGATCTGAACTTTTCACCAACAATTCATGGCTCTTGCATTACGACAATGTACCAGCTCACATGGCACTGTCTGTGAGGGAGTTTTTAGCCAGTAAATAAATAACTGTATTAGAACACCCTCTCTACTCACCTGATCTGGCGCCCAATGACTTCTTTCTTTACCTGAAGATAAAGGAAATATTGAAAGACAGACATGATGACATTCAGGACATCAAGGGTAATACGATGACAGCCCTGATGGCCATTCCAGAAAGAGTTCCAAAATTGCTTTGAAGGGTGTACTAGGTGCTGGCATCAGTGCATAGCTTCCCAAAGGGAGTACTTTGAAGGTGACCATGTTGTTTTTCAGCAATGAGGTATGTAGCACTTTTTCTAGCATGAGTTCGCGAGTCTAATTGTCAGACCTTGTATTATTAAATATTAAGGTAGCATTTAGTTTAGCACTTATGCATCAATATGTGGGACAGTTGTCTGTAGTTTTTTCTGTGCTATCTCCTTTGGGTTTTGATGTCAGAATTGTATTAGCTTTTAAATAATAACTGAGGCACTTTTTTTGTTGTTGTTTTTTCCTATTTCTATTAGGATTTAGTGTTTGATAAGGTTCATCCTGGAAAAGTTTGGATAAGGTACTTTACAGGGTGTTCTTGGACAGCTCTTTAGGCTTTCTTATCTCTTCTTGAATCCATTTTCATCATTTGTATTTTCCTAGAAAAGAGTACATTTTATTCCAGTTTTCAGATTCATAATATGTTTGTATAATTCTGTTCCTCCTTTTTTATACCCATATTGGGTATTTGTACTTTCTTTTACTCTATTTTTTCCTTTCTTACTTCTTTCCTTTCCCATTTTCTTTTATTAGTTTACTTCTTTTTTTTACTGAACTACATAAATAACGTTCTATTTAATTCTATTCTCCTCTCTTCCCCAAAGAATAACCCTTTGTATCACTATCAATTATATACTGCTTTTCTGCTTTAACTTCTTAATTCACTTATGATTCTATGTTTAATGTTCTTTTTAGTGACTTTAATTTTTAAAAAATATTGAACAGAATTCTTAATTCATTTGTTTTTATTTTTTAATTTTTATTACTAAAAATATTAATGGCTACACATTTTTCTATGATTTCAGCTATAACAGTATCATAAGTTTGATAAGCAGTGTTGTTTTAAGGAAGTTCCATGAGCTGTCTTAATTTTTCCTGTGACCAAACTATTGTTTAGGGAAGAACTTTTATAATTCCAAAATTGTTCCCTGTTACTGGCAGTGACTCAACATTTGTTATATATTTTTAGTTTGACTCTATTGATGTTAGAGAACATGGTTTCTGCTAGTTTTAAACTTTTTTTAATTTAGAATTTTCTTGGTGAAATAATATAAGAAAGTGGACAATAAAAAAGGATGTGAATTTTGTTTGCAAGGTATGGAGACATATTCCTATATAAATAAACACATTTTTTTCCTATAAATGTATGCATACGATTTCCTATAAATGTATGCATAAATGTGTTATACATACGATCAATCTAATTAATTATATTATTTACGGTCTCTGTATTTCACTCATCCTTAATTTTTTTTTTTGTTTTTTTGTTTTTTGAGATTTTATTGGGGAATTGGGGAAGGGGACCAGCCAAGTTGTTGTTCTTCAATCTTCGTTGTGGAGGGTGCCAGTCTCCATCTGGCTTCCCATCGGCAGCTCGTGGCCTTTAAGCTCAAGGTGCTGTGTTCAATCTTAGTTGCACATGGGTGTAGCCACAATCCCATGTGGGAGTCGAACCAGCAGCCTTATTGTTAAGAGTGCATGCTCTAGCCACTGAGCCATCCGGGCAGCAGCTCACTCAGCTCAAGATGCCGAGTTCAGTCTTAGTTGCGGGTGGGCATAGCCCACCATCGAACAGGCAATCTTGTTGTTACACCAGCTAAGTAATCCTGCCACCTGTTGGCAGCTCAGCGACAGCTCAGCTCGGGCACAGCATCACTGGCCCATGTGGGAATCAAACCAGCGGCCCCGTTGCTCAGAGCCCACGCTCTTAAGCCAACTCTTAACCAACTGAGCCACTCGGCTGGCCCTTAATTTCTTGATATACAGCATTGAGCAAGAAAGCTATATTAAAGTCTTCTAATGATTTGTGTTTTGCCAAATTTATCTTTTATTTACCCTGGTTTTTGCTTTATTTATTAATGCTATGCCACTTAATAAATAAAAGTTCTTGACAGCTATATCTTCACTGTATTATTTACTAACAATTGAACAAAATATTATAAAATATTTTATATTTTTATGTTGAATACTTCTGTTGAGTACAATATTTTTATATTGAATATAATTCAATATTATTATGACATAATCTTTTTTTTGGCCCTGAATGTAACTATGCATGATATTAACACCCAGATTTCTATTGTGCATATTGAATGAAATATTTTTGCTCTTCTTTTTACTTTCAACCTTCCTAACTTCCTTTATTTTAATTGCATATTTTTGTAGAATGCATGTAATTTTGTTTTGTATTATTTTGTTTTGGTCCTTACCTTTCTTTTATGAGTTAGGTTTATACATTTATATTTATTACATTATATATATGCTGTAAGACATAACTTTGGTGTTCTATTTTAATGCTTCCTTGGTGTTTTCAATTTTTTTCTATCTGTTTAATTATGGTCTCTCTTCTTCCAACTCAAAAACCATCACTAGGAATTTGGAAAGGAAATAGTTGAATTTCAGTATTATTTTATCTTAAAATAATAAAATTAGACATATTACCATGTCTCCTGCTCTTAACACTCCTGTCTGTGAAACCTGGTCACAGAGAATAAAAACCCTAATTGGTGTCAAGTTTCTCTTTAGTCCTTCTGCCTATGATGACTGGTATTCGGTGGGAGAAGCTAAATTGGGTTTTTTTCCTGTAGTTTCACAGGAGTTCCAGCTTCTGGTCCTCACCCCTCCATGCTGGAGGGTACTAGGGACACTCAGAATTATTTCCCTCCTCTGGACACCACTGCCTTGGGGTGGCTTATTTTGTGAAGGGCTCTGTCCCTGAGCTCAGTATCACCTGTGGTGTATATGATGGCTAGTCTGCAGAGAGTGTGGAATGAGGTGAGATTTTCTGTGTAGGTGATTATTTTTCCTTTTTTTTAGACTGAATTCCTTTGGTTCATTTGACAAATTACGAGGTAGGAGGCTTGGCAACATGTACTTGAAGTGCCATTTTTAATTACCGCTAGATCTGTCTTCTCCAGAATATGACTCTTTGAAAGAAGAGTATCTTTTGCGTGTTGGGGGCTCTAGCACCTAGCTTAGTGCCTGGCAGGCCAGAGGGGCTCAGGGAGTGTTTGTGGAGCCTGCACCTCAGCAACATGCAGCATGGACTAGCGAATGGAAGCCTCTGATCTGCAGCACAGACAACCGATGGGGCTCTGGATTCCTGTCACGGTTGCCACCAGCCAGAACATATGTACTTTCTTTGTTATAAATACCCATTTTGGACTTTGAGGCCCTTTGTCTAACTTTCATCATTATTTAGTATTGCTTTGAGATAATAACCTGGAGGACATTATGTTAAGTGAAATAAGCCAGACACAGAAAGACAAATACCACATCATCTAACTTATGTGTGGAATCTTTTTAAAAAGTTGAATTCATAGAAGTGGAGAGTAGCATGGTGGTTGCCAGGAGCTGGGGAGATTGGGGGCAATGGGGAAACATGATGTTGGTCAAAGAGTACAAAGTTCCAGTCATGTAGGATGAATAAGTTCCAGAGATGTAATGTACTGTGTGATGACTGTGGTTAATAATATGGCATTATATACTTGAAATTTGCTAAGAGAGTCGGTCTCAGGTGTTCTCTTCACATGCACACACACAATGGTAATGATGTGAGGAAGTTGGATATGTTAATTACCTTGACTGTGTGACTTCACTAAGCATACAGAGGATACCAAAAAAACATATACACATTTTAAGAAAGGGAAGAACTGTATTAAAATTGTAATACTCAATATATACTGATAACAATAGATGAATACAAGTCACGTTTGACTTCTGCAATGACAAGATGTGCTCAAAGTGGTTACCATCAGCATAATTTTAATACAGTTTTTTCCTTTCTTAAAATATGTATACTTTTTTTGGCACCCACTGTATGTATTATATATCAAAACATCATGGTATACACATTAAAATATATATATGTATGTTTTATTAAAAACCACTAAAAAGTTAAAAATACCTCACAAGAAAAAAGCTTTATGTTTTGTTTTTGTTTTTAAGCTGAGCCATCCTGCTACCTGTTGGCAGCTCAGCGGCTGCTCAGCTCGGACTGGACTTGAACCGCTGTTGCTCAGAGCTCAAACTCTTGAGCGAGCTCTTAACCAACTGAGCCACTTGGCCGGCCCAAAGCTTTATGTTTTAAACAAGGAAAGATTGACTTTTTTAAAGACAGCATTTAAAAATATTTAGGGTGTATTTTTTTGTGATCTTGATTTTATTATGAAAAAATCCAGAAATCCCTTAGGAAAATAATTAATGGCCAATGTTCAGAATGGAAAGTTTAACTTGCATTGAAAAAGAACCATTTCAAGTTCATATAGACAGTAAATTAGCCTCTGGAGCAATTACACTATCCTCAAGAGCCTCAGCCATCTGGAGAAGCAGTTTCTATGTGAAATTTACAGTTGCATGATTGTATTTTAGTGCTTTCAGTTTGGTTTCTCATGAGAAATTTTCTTCTTTCGGTGAAGTGTTTAAATTTTGAGATAGCTTGCATAGCGACCAGATTTCCAAATTCTCATTGTAAGAGAGTCAATGCTTTGGATATATATATATATATATATATATATATATATATATATATACCCTCCTGTTCATGGAATTTAATCTGAAATTTAGCCTGAAAATGGATATCTATTTATTCTAAAATAAATTGTTGTTTTAAATTTGAAAGACTATTTGTGGATTGTATTTCAGTATCCTTGACAAATGCTGGTATAGAAATCACTTTCTTTTTTCTGTTTCTTCTCTTCTCTTTCTCTTTTGTAGTCATGAATGATCAGTGGATTAATGAATTTAAAGGATATAATGTTGCATCAGTAAGAAGATAATTTTGTATAAGCCTATTCCCTATTTGGTAATTTTTCATTGTTTAGAAGTAAAGATGGATTAAAAGATAAAAGCCACTAATCTAATATACAATATTAAGAATAGTGTAACTTATTATTAATCAATATCCCACATCAAGTAGGTTTTGTTTTGATCAACAAAGTTTTATCAAGTGTGTCTGTATTTTTGTTGTAATAACTTGGCCACTATTGACTTGAAGGACTGGATACAGAACTGAATGATAAAGGAAATTATTCAGAAAAATCATTCTATAAGTGGCAACTTCTAGAGTAAAAAAAGTAAGTATGTACTGATTTTTGCATGAGTTAAAGGGAAAAAAGGCAGTTGTCAACACCGGTCCCAAGTCACACGTCTATATATAACCAAGTGGTTCCCCTCTCTCCTTCCAGCTCTGTTTTCCTCAATGCCTGCTTAGACTAAGTTGAAAGAAATCTTCACCAATCTGTTTTCTTCTATTGAAATTTATGTATTGATGCGACCCACGCACCAACCTCATCAGCCAGGAACCCACCAAAAGGGTACCTGAGAGGACTGGGTGGGAGACTGGAAAAGAAAGAGACTAGAGACAAAAGCTGGGGGCAGGAGGTCCACCCAATGCTGATGGCAGAGAGTGGCCTCGTTTATTATTTGTATACAGCTTTTATAGCAAAAGTAACTTTCCTAGGGTAGGGTTTTTTGGGGGGGACCTTGAAGGAGTAGCCCCCTCCTCTCAAGGAACAAATTCCTTGGAAGCAATCTTTCTGAAGCGAGACAAAACAAAGTATAGCAAGCAGAAACTGTTAACAGGATGGCATTCCACTCTGTAGCTTTCAAGGCCGTTGGCTGTTTTCTCCTCAGCGGCTTCCTACACTGCTCACCTGGGCCTGGGAGCCTGTCAGCCTGCCAGCTTTCAGGCTTAACCCTTACTGCAGACCTCCGGCTCCCTACATCTCCCCCTTTTTTATTTATTACTTAAAGGCAGACCTCTGATTTACTGAGGCTGCGGTTGGCTTCGTGGCAGCTGTGTCTGGCTTGGGTTGTCCTCCTCGAGGAATGGAATGTTACCTGTCGTGGGCTAACCAACCATTTTACGACTGGTGCCTATCTTAGGTTGTCCCTTCCTGGGGGATCTTACCTGTCTTTGGCTAACCAGCTGTTCTCTGGGGCCAAGCCTTGCAGAACCAAACCTGGGGGTGGAAATAGAGCATGAGCATCGGACACAAAAGAACTTTGTTAGAGGGTGAGCAGCGGAGCCATACAGAGAACTAACAATGCTGAGGATGGGGATATTTAATCTCTATCATGAGTTGTGTGTGACAAGCCTCTAGGCTAAGAGCTTGAAGGCGAGATTTCAAAACTGCTTGGCGAACTGAAACAAAGCACAATATTAGAAGCAAGAGAACCACAATCCTTACTAAGGTCCTGGTGATAATCTGGACAATAGAAATTGATTTGAACTTGTTAAATGTGTTAATTATATCTTTAGCTAGATCTTTTGGGTTAGTAATATCCAGTTTGTTATCCTGCATAGTAATATTCTTTTTGTGAATAGGTCGAGGTCAATGTTAAAATTTGTACTATGCCAAATGCCCTGGAGGTGATTAGAAATGGCATTCCAATTCCACTGAGTATTGTTATACTTATAATGAGTGATGCATATCCCTCAATACTTAGCATGACATCGGAGGGAAAGATGGCGGTGTATGGCCTCAACCTCATTACCTATCTGAAGAACAGCGTCCTCCAATGCACTAAGGTGGAGTTCAATTTTTGTATCTATATCTTCTTGAGTGTGGAGCACTGAAGAAGCATTTTGAGCAAGCTGTTCAACATAATCTGCTGTTTTGATAGAATTGGTTAGAGATACTGCGGCTGTGATTGCCATGGCTATGATAGAAATAACTGCTGCAAGGCCTTAAACTATTATTATGAATCCTAACCTATTTTTTATTTCTTATTACTATGAGGGCTTGTATCCCAGGACCTACAATCCTGAGTCCCTCAATAGTCATTGACAGAGGACTAAAATACTATGTCCTCTACAGTTGGTAAAACTGCCAATTGTGATAAGAACCCTTATATTTAAAATTCTCCTACGACCTTGCAATTTCCAATTAGGATGATATTAGAGACATACTTACCTGTTGTGAGTATGTCTTTCTCTCCCTCATCCTGCGTTCCTAGGAAAAAACATAGACATTCCTCCCCCACACAAGGACCAAATCTAGTCCTTGTTAGATAAAATTGTTCATTATAAAGACATTGTAAAGAATTTAAAAACTGTGAAAATTTGAAATTTTAAAATATGAAAAATGGATCTAGTTAAGGTTGGTATTTTTGCTACCCAAGGAATACCTATAGTCTCTCCTTTTTTGTTTTATTAATTGAAATGTTAGGGATAGACGGGTACATGTTTTATATTACCATAGCCAAGTCTGTATGATTGAATATAAGAAAATGATTAAATAAATTATACTGGTGAATTTTGGAGTAAGAAAATTTTTTTTTTTTAAGATTTTTATTGGGGAATTGGGGGGATGGGAACAGTGCTGGGGAATTGGGGAAAGGGGAACAGACAAGT
>NW_017731840.1:763233-878669 GCF_001890085.2 Hipposideros armiger
TACCTCAGCCTTAAGCGGAGGCTGCAGCAGCCCTCTTGTTTACATCTGTGGCTATCTGTAAGACCTTGAAAGTTACTGAGAGTTAGAGAAATCTTTTAAGACTTATTTTTGTTAAGTTGCTGAATACAGAGGAGGAGGGGTGGCTGCCAAAGAGCTATTCAAGGGGCCTCGAGCTCTGGGCCGGTGGCGGCAGCTGCGGAGGCTTGGAAGGAAGCACTTCCCGTGGGATGGAGGGCTCCTGCTTGGGCTTGCAGCTAGCCCCGGCAGTGAGAACTGGCCCTGCATCTGCAGGAGAACTGTGATCAGGACATTTTTGTTGTTCCTTCCCCTCCAGATCCTGAGAGTACTCTGGTGGCAGGAGTTCATCCTGAAGTTCTTTATTATTACCCTCTCTGCCACCCTGGGGTAGCATCTTTTTATATCCCCCAGGTGGCATGAAGCCTCTGAACTGGTGGTGAGACTGTTGCGCACCAGTTCCCGAAGTGAAAGTACTTCGCTCACAGGCTTCTCTGTCTCCTCCAGCATCTGATGCTCTCTCGGCTGCCTTCCAAACCTTTCCCAGACCTCTGAGTCAAGGGTGCCTTCCTCAGGGAACCAAGGGCAGGTGTTCTTTACTATGCAAGAAATCCCTCTAGTTGCTGTGCTTTTACAGACCTGCCTCGCTCTCTTAGTGTTGTTTTCAGTAGCTGTAAATACAGCCGATGGCCCTTTATATATACAAGAAACTTTTCTAGCTGCTGCGTATTATTATGTATAGCCTTAAGCTTTTACCTAATGTGGGCTGCTGATCCTATTTACAATGTGGACTGCTGATCCTTACTGACCCTGATTGTCCTTATCCTTATGCCTATATGGGCTGCTGACCCTATTTCCAAGTAGGCTGATGACCCTTTATGTACAATGGACTGTTTGTTCTGACTGTCCCAATGTTTTACTCCTGCCTGAAATTAGATATAGGGATACCAGATTGATCAGTTCTGCTCCTCCTTATACCGCACCCCGATTTTCCCCTACCTTCTCTGAAGAGGCACGCGCCTTCCTGTAGGGGGTCTCCTCACCTATGGCTGCCTTCAATCTGTGCTCAGGTCCCTGTTCAGGGCGCCACTTTGATGTGACCTGCGCACCAACCAAGCGTTCCTGACTCGTCAGCCAGGAACCCACCAAAAGGGTACCTGAGAGGACTGGGTGGGAGACTGGAAAAGAAAGAGACTAGAGACGAAAGCTGGGAACAAGAGGCCCACCCAATGCTGATGGCAGAGAGTGGCCTCGTTTATTATTTGTATACAGCTTTTATAGCAAAAGTAACTTTCCTAGGGTAGGGGTTTTTTGGGGGGACCTTGAAGGAGTAGCCCCCTCCTCTCAGGGAACAAATTCCTTGGAAGCAATCTTTCTGAAGCGAGACAAAACAAAGTATAGCAAGCAGAAACTGTTAACAGAATGGCCTTCCACTCTGTAGCTTTCAAGGCTGTTGGCTGTTTCCTCCTCAGTGGCCAACCTTCCCGCACTGCTCACCCGGGCCTGAGAGCCTGTCAGCCTGCCAGCTTTCAGGCTTAACCCTTACTGCAGACCTCCAGCTCTCAGGCTTAACCCTTACTGGAGACCTCCAGCTCCCTACAATGTATTACATATGTATATTTAAAATAAAATATTTTTTTAAATCTTTAAGTGGTTGCATTAGGGTTACATTATACATTTAAAAATAATCCGAGTTCAACTTTAAATAATATTAACCACCTCACATGTTGTATTAGGATCTTTATTTCCAATATTTCCTCCTATTATTGTCACATATTTTACTTTTATGTAACTTATACATACACAATACATTGTTACTATTATTGCTTTAAATATTCAATTACCTTTTAGAGCAATTAAAAATAAGAAAATTAATTTTATTTTACCTTTATTCCGTTTCCAATGCTTTTCATTTCTTTGTGAAGATCCCAATTTTCAAACCTATATAGTATTTCTTCTTCCTGAAGAACTTCCTTTAACATTTCTTTTGGAGGAGGCCTGCTAGGGTGAATTATCTCAGGTTTTGTTTGTCTGAGGAAGTCTTTATTTTTCCTTTATTTTTGAAGAATATTTTCACTAGCTATAGAATTCTGTGCTGACAGTTCTTTTTTTCAGCAGTTAAAAAAGATCACCCCATTGTAATTGTTTCTAATGAGAAGTCTATTGTAATTCTTATCCTAGTTCCTCTGTAGGTAACATGACTTTTTTCCCTGATTGCCTTCAAGATTTTCTCTTTGCTTTTGGTTTTCAGAGATTTGAATATATGTTTTTGTTTGTTTATTCTGTGTTATTTAGATGTTTATACTACTTGGTGTTGTGTGAGCTTCTTGGATCTGTGGTTTGGTATCTGTCATTAATTTGGGAAAATACTTGTTCTTGGATGCTATTTCTTTAAATATTTCTTCTACTCCATTGTCTTACACTTCTTCTGGTATCCCAATTATGCATGTCTTAGAATATTTGATATTCTCCCACAGCTCTTGGATGTACTTTTCCCCCCTCTTTGCATTTCAGTTTAGACTACTTCTGTCAGCCTATCTTCAATTTCACTGATTCTTTCCTCAGCTGTGTTACACCCATTGATGTTGTACTCATGCTGAAGGCATTCTTCATCTGTGTGATTGTGTTTTTCATCTCTAGCACTTCTGTTGGATTCTTTCTTAGAATCTCTATCTCTCTGCAGAAATTATCCATCTGTTCTCACATGCTATATGTTTCCATTAGAACATTTAACATATTAATCACAGTTATTTTAAATTGCTTGACTGACATTTCCAACTTCTGTGTCATATCTGATTCTGGTTCTGATACTTGCTATGTCTCCTGCAGTATGTTTTTCTTGCCTTTTCACATGCCTCCTATTTTTGTTGTTGTTGATAGTAAATATAAATATAAATATATATATATATATATATATATATATATATATATATAAATAAAATGCTTGGATATGAGCATGCCTTTCTTTCTGCTGGGCCTTTAGTGTGGGGATTTGTGTTAACATATAGTCAGGAGTTGGGTTGCCTGAAGTTTGTTGTTGTTCTGGTTACCTCAGTGCACCAGAGACTTCAGATTCCCCTGGAAATGTCTTGTGTTTAGGGTGTGGGCTATTTTTCCTGAGGTTTTTTCCTCACTGTATGCACCTTACTTGGTTTGGGATCTAGCTGATTGGTGCTTGGTGTTTACTTTGTGTTACTCCCCAGAGAGAATCTGTTTATTGTCACTCTCCCAGCTATAGTCCACTGTTACTTTTATGCAACATTTAGCATGGTGGTGGGAAATGTGGAAATGTGGAAATGGGTGATCTCTGATGTTTTGGTTAAGCCTTAGTCTCAGGTAGGCACAGTTAAGCTGGATGTCAGGGGTATGACCTTAATAAGTATTCTGTTACCTCCTCCAGCTATACTGTTGGGTCCAGCTCATTTTCCTGGCCTTCTCCAGGGATACAGATTTACTTTTGCTCTTCCATTCTCCCAGGTGCAATGATTTTCCACCAATGCCCAAAGCAGCATTGTGTGTTGCTCTTGCTCTGAAGATTAAGGTTGCTGTTCCCATTCCCTGGATCCAGCGTGGTAAGTAAGACTATCTCAGGATTCTCCAAATCTTCCCTGTGAGTGCCTGGTAGGGTATGTGGAGGAAAATCCTGCAAAAGGCTGCCAATAAACCAAAAACTCCATTCACTTCTCTCTCCCCAGGGATTTCACTTTCTCATGCTAGCCCAGATGTGGCACTTATTAATTCATTACAATTTTTGAGTTGAATCTTCTTACCAGCTTATATGGCTCCTGGTGGTGTCTGCACCAGCTAAGCAAACACTCAGATCCAGTTTCTCCCTGCATGCATCTGTCTCTACCTGGAATTTGGGCTAGTTGTTTGACCTGTGCCCTCAGCTCTCTCATCGTCTTAGTTCAAGAAATGTCATTAATTTGCAATTTGTCTAGCTTTTTTCTTGTTGCAAGGGTGATATCTTTTTAGCTGTGTACATTTGTTGAGCTGAAACTGGAGGTCCTTTTCTCAGATCTAAACATGTAGAATGCAACACTTTCTCAGGTACATGTGCCAGAACTACTGCTTTCCTCTTTTTCCTGGAGAGAAGACCTATGTGAACTGGCTTTTGAGGCCCTGCTCTTGTTTTCAAAAACACATCTGCACATATTTGTGTTTGCCAGAAACCTCAAGTTGTTCAGCCAGTCTCCTGAGCACTATAGTTTTCCCATTTTGGAAAAACTTGGAAAATATGAATGAAGATTGAGTTGTGATTTAACCAGGGCTTATGTATTCCGACATGATGGGTGCTGGCTGGAGATCTTCATGGATGGACTGGGGCCAAGGCAGAAACCCAGCTGGGCCATTGGGATTGTCAAGGTGAGCCCTAGAGGGGCATGTTACTGCCCTGGTGCTGGAGCAAGAACGCACAGCTCCCTGGAGAAGTTCTTGCAATAGTGGTTTGAGAGAGGAAGTAAATGCTTCCTCTTTTAAGCCATGTTATAAACTCCCTTAGCAAAGTTGTTTGTAGGAAGTAGTAGAACAAATATTATTTAAACAACAGTGTGGAGAAATTAGGATTCTGTCCAGCTAAAGAATTTAATCCCACTTGAGGGAAGCGAGTTCATCCAGTTGCTGAAGAATGTTAATTAAGCTAGCTCTGTTTGCCATATACCCTTCCCAAGGGAATGGTGGAAAATGCCTTTCCTGCAGAACCAGGAGAGAGCAGGAAGTGGGGGCTCAAAGGAGGGAAATTTAGAGATCATCTAACATCCTTTGTATTGGTTTGCTAAGGCTGCAGTGACAAAGTACCACAGACTGGTGACTTAAACAACAGAAGCTTGTTATCTCACAGTTTTGGAGGCTAGAAGTGTGAAATTGAGGTGTCAACAGGGTGGTTCCTTCTGAGGACTGTGCGGGAAGGACCTGCTCCTGGCCTCTCTCCTTGGCTTGAAGATGGCTGTCTTCTCCTGTGTCTGCACACTGTCTTCCTTCTATGCCTGTCTCATTTTACCTTTTTGTAAGGACACCAGTCATATAGGATTAGAGCTTATCCTATTCCAGTATGACCTCATGCTTACTTAACTAATTCCATCTGCAAAGGCCCTATTTCCAAATGAGGTCACATACTGAGATATTGGGATTAGGACCTCAACATACAAATTTTCCAAAGGCACAATTCCACCCACAACACTCCTCATGTTAGACATGGGCTGTTGAGACTCAGAAAAAAAGAGTGAGGAAGGAAGGGAGCATTCAACTATAGGTATTTATTGAGGATCAAACATGTGGCATGGTTTGGGGCTAACATGTGATTAAATCTAATCTGGTTTCTGTTCTCTGGCTCACATTCTATGAGAAGGTAGTGACAATCCACAAACAAACAAACAAACAAACAAACAAACAAAGGCAATTCCAGAGAGAGATAGGCATTTTGAGAGACCTAATGAGAGTGATATCCTAGAGCTAGGAATTACCTGTGTGTGTATGTGTGTGTGTGTGTGTGTGTGTGTGTGTGTGTGTGTGTGTGTGTGCTGGGGGGAAGCTCCTCCAGCTAGAGCGACCAGGGAGAACTTGGTGAGAAGCGAGATTTCAGCTGAGACCTGAATCATGTTGAGGAGACGGCCACAAAATGATGTGGCAGAAAAGTGTTGCAAAGAGTGGGAGCACCTCGTGCAAAGGACCTAAACTGGGGATATGCTCAGTGTGTTTGAGAAAAAAGAAAGACCAGCCTTTTTGCAGTGGATGCAGGAAGGCTGACTGAGAGGAGGCTAGAGAGGTAGCCAGGAGCTAAATCATGCAGGGCTACAGGGGCCAGGGAGGAGCATGGGTGTCATGATAAGTGCATAGAGTGCTAGCAGAGGGATTGGAACTTGGTTGTTACTTGACATTATTTACTTTTAAAGAAGACCATTCTGATGGTTGGAGACATGCATGGACAAAGTGGTCCCTAGTTCCCTTCTAGCCCTTACATGCCATGGCTCTATCTTATCTCTATGTCTAAAACAAAGTGATGGCATTTAGCTACTTTTGTTTCCATCTCTCTAAAATATGACCTATCTTTAGGTATCCATTTGGCCCAGTCTCAATGGCAGTTTTCTTGTTGAGCTGACTCTGGTTTCCCATCTGAAGGCCAGGTCCTCTCTGCATGAATTCTGGATCACTTGGCACCCCCTCCCGGCACTTTCACATCCTTCCCTGTGTTGGAGTTATGTGTGTGGCCTGTCCTCCTGAGAAGAAGGCATTCTAGGCACTGGGCTCTGTAGTGCACAGGACCTCAGCTGGATTCCTTTGAGGAGGAGAAAAAAGAAGAAGTGAGGGAGGAATCTGTGTTAATCAAATACTATGGTCACTTTATGAGGTTAAGTTGGCAC
The DNA here is from genome assembly GCF_001890085.2 of Hipposideros armiger. Lineage (NCBI taxonomy): Eukaryota > Metazoa > Chordata > Mammalia > Chiroptera > Hipposideridae > Hipposideros > Hipposideros armiger. The sequence continues at coordinate 769,608 of NW_017731840.1, forward strand.
AATGAGCATCTATGAAGGATATGGGGAGGTGGTGTGGAAGGGAGTGTCTTCCACTCTTAGACACCACACCTACACTCTCAGTGGACCATGGGTTGGATGCAGGGGCAAGGCAGGGCAGTGGTGCAGAGTCAGCCTGGTGGGGCTGAACCCCACTTCTTGTGGGCTCTAACTTTGTGTTCTACTCCAAGAATGCTACTGTCTACCCCATTGGATTGTGGAAATACATAGAAGTGCAGTAAGGATTTGCTCCTTATGGTGACGTACACTCAACACCTTATGCACCGTAGTGAGTCTACCTCTCCCTGAGCTCCTTCTCTTTATTTGCTTTAAAGAGCAGAGATTACTGTATTTCCCCACCATGTTCCAAAGACCTAAGTGCTGGGGGAATGGACACATCCTTGAAGATTATTCTTCTTCCAGGGAAAACCTGATTTGGATTGCTTCCTCTTGGTAGGAGGAACACAACAAGCCTGTTGTATCCGCCTTCCTTTACCACCAGCAGGAGCTCAGGGCTGTGTGTTTGTGCTGCATCATCCCAATGCAGGTGGTGTAAGAAGCCCAGACTCTGGGGCCAGTCTGTTCTGAGGTAGACCCTAATTCTGTACTTGCTAGCAAGCTACCGAACCTTGGAACCCTGGTTTCTCACCACAAAGCCTCCCTCCCAGCTTCTGTGAACCTTAAGTGAGGTAGTGATTTCGCAGGGGGCACTTCATCCTTCCCTCCACCTTCCACCCCATTGGAACATTATCCCACAGTGAGCCGCATGGTGATGGACATGCCCTTAGCCCTTGGAGACACCAGGCTGGAAGAACAGGCCCATTGAGATATTGCTCAAAATTCATACAGAGCTACTCCTGGCAGCACGCAGGCAGGGATCAGTTCCTTGGCCCCAAAAGAAGGGTCTGACCCATTAGCAAATGAGCAAGAAATGTTTGCTCTCTTGTCTGAGTGTCAGCTTTCCTCCCTGTGGTCCTTCTTGGGCCAGATATGTTCCCTGTCCCCCTCCTGGTCCTTTGCTGCTGGCACAGCCTTGCTCTCCAGCGGTGAGCCACTGAGTCCCCCATCCTGACTGAAACATGTGCTGCTGGGAAAATTCCAGGCCTCTGTGACCTGTGCTTAGGTCACTGGCCACCTAAGGCAGTGACCTCATGGATAAATATGAAGAATTGTCTATTTATATCCCAGTGTTAAATCTGGACTGCATATGGTTGGTTGGGTTGTTGTAGTAGGAATTTTGCATGGTTATGAAGAAAGCTAGTTTGCTTGGCTGGGAGAAGTGCATCTGGACAAATGTGCTGTGGGCTCCAGGCACTGGCATCTGTAAGAGTTTGTTTATCAGGGAAGCCCTTCCTTTGTAGATGGGGAGAGAAAGACTAGTCAGATGCAGTTGGACATGAGGGAGGATGTGTTTCTGCTCAAGAAAAGCAGAGCAGGGGTGGTTGGGGGAGAAGCCACCAGCTGGAGAGGGTCCCTGCACCCCAGCCTCTCTGGCTTGTGGTGACAAGAGATAAGACTGGGCTTGGCTGCAGGCTTCTGGAAGGCTGACAGAGAGGAGGTCACAACCAGTTTACCTGAAGAATCAGAAGAACTGGGCTTCGTCAACACAGCTGAGCAGAAACTCCTGCCCATGTTTAACTTTCCTGGGCAGTGGCATAGAGTGGAGTTCTGGGTAGAGAGGGGTTTGCAGGAATGGCCAGGGGTATTACATAGAAGCTCATGCATGCTAGGATTTAACACCCTGCTTAGGAGAACTACAAGTGACTCAGGTAAAGTGAATAAACTGCATCCTGGGATCGAGTTACTCATGAAACCTTTCCACTTGATGTCTGCTGTTTATATGGTATACCATTTCTACTTAGTCAGCCCCTCCATATAACTTTGCAGGAGATGTTTATATTCTATCAGATATTCTGAGAACTACCTGAAAGAGACAGAATTGTGGTGGAGAACATACTCTATCCATCTTGCAGTACTATATAAAATAGTTGTCACAGGGCGATTTAAGAAAATCACAGTCGCTACAGTGTTTTAGAGTGTACCTGTGTCTGAAAGCGGTCTCCAAAATGCACAGTACTTAATTTCAGCATGAGCAGTTCCCCATGTTTTATTCACTGGTGCTTTTCTGGAAACCTGTTTTCTCCAGAAGGCCTTTTCAGACTCACCCAGCCATTTATTCCCTGTCAACATGTGTACCATGAGGCATTTTGTAACCAAACAATAATACCTATTAACTACCATTTAATGAGAACTGCTGTACTACACTGCACCATGTTAATTCTCAGAGTAATACTTTAATATGACACAATTATTATCCCATGTTATAGATAAAGAAACTGAGGCCCTGAGAGGCTAAGCAATTTGCCTGAGATCACACAGCTAGTCAGTAAATGGCAGAACCAAGGCTTGTACTGAGGCCTGGTCCACTCTGCCACCAGCCTGGAAAACCACAAGCCCTAGGTCAGCACCCTGCAGGGCCGCTGGTGAGGTTGGCAGGAGTGTACACTAACAAACACCCCCACCATCGCAACTTTAAAGAAAGACATGATCAAACATGGACTCCAAGGGATGCACTTCAGGGTACAAAGTAGACCATGTTATAAAACCAGATGACAGTCATGCTGGCCTTCTTCAGGGCCAGAAGGAAGGGGTTCAGGGATCTGCTCACCTAAACGCAGAGTTAAGTGGTCCATTTGTGCCTCTACACGAAGTGGGGACACACATATTGGGAGGTGACAGGCGTCTTTGAGGCTCCATGTTTTTGATGTTGCATTTCTCTTGTTACTATTCTGGTCCATGGGGGCTTTATAGCCCTGAAAATCTGCCTTCCATCTACTGGCATTTACAAAAACATCGACACTTCTTAGAATCATATGGGGAGTCACCCTGCCACCCACCAGGCTCCAATCCCCTCTACATGCTTACTATGTTTAGGTTACCATGAAGAAAAGAAAACACTAAGAAAACATGATTGTTTTTACATATAAAACTAAATTCAAGCCAGTGATTGTACAGTCAGGAAAGTGGATGAGAAATGCAGAGCTCAAGGCCACTGTCAGAGACAGTTTCTAGTCTGTCTTAGCTGGTGTCTGGACTGCTGAGGTTCTCTTGATCAACTAATGGAAATGCCATCAGCCCCAGCTGCAGGAAGAATAGGGGGACACCAGAACAGCCAGGAGCTAAAGAGGGCATCTCTTCTCTGTCCTGCTACATGGTAACAATGTCTACCCTTAGGGCAACCTCATCTTTCAGAAGACACAGATGTGTTTTGTGGGCTTTGGTCATTAGTTTTCCCAAAGTGGGAGACATGTGATTGCCACATTTAATTTCCATGAATCAGTTTATCTGCTTGGTTTCCTGGATAAGGCTGCTGTTGTCTATAGTAAAGCCATCTTGTAAAAATTATTAATATGTTTTATGGTACACATCTTGTCTATGTCATTAGATTTGATATGAGAAATAAAGAAAAATAGATGCATGACTACTGACAAGAAGTTGTGCACAGATTTTGGGGGGAAGATGAAGACCAGTCTTTGGGACAGCTGATCATGTAGGCTAGTCAGGAAAAGGAACAGTTCTGCCTTGGCCAAGCCAGGGTTAGTTAGAGGTACAGGGATAGGCATTTTTAGACTTGACGAGCAGAGCCTGAGTCTGAGCTGTTCCACCAGCCTCTTGATCTTACCACAGAGCCTCTGAAGGGTGGGCCATAGAATGGCCTCAGCATCCACAGCTCAGAACCCTTTTCCAGAGCCCAGCAGACCGAATCTCTCTGACCACAACAAGCTCTTGCTTCAGACCCTGCTTCCTCTCTGTGTTTCCTTGGTTCCTCTGAGTCTGTCTCTGAACATTCTTCCTTGGGGTCAGTTGGTACAACTTTTTTCCTGAAAACATGGAGTCCCAGAATGGTCCATCCTGACAATTCCCTCAGACCTTCTGTTTTAAGATCTGCAATCTAGATTGAGTCACTCATGTTTAAATGGGCCTTTGAGAGTCAGCTAGGCCCCAGATATTCTAGGGCCCTTAATCCTATGTGTTGAGTATCCCCTGCATGGACTAGCAGCAGAGTGGGCTGGGTCCCTGTCACCAGGCCTTCTTCAGAACTTTTGGGCACAGTTCTACTCCTTTGCTTGCTCCTTAATGAACACACACAAATATATGCATTTGTCTAAGTCACCACTGCCTCAGCGCCTTTGAAAGGAAGAGGAAATCCAACATTGAAAGTAGGAACCCAGAGGGAAAAAGCACCCCAGCAAACACAAAGAGAGAGGAGAAAGGCAGTAAGTTACACAAGCATGAGACAATTGCATATGTGGCTCCCAAGAAGAAAAATAAACTGATGTGAACTCTGAGAAAGAATTTATCTGCTGAAATGAACTCCCCATGGTCAACAGAGGGCCCAAATCTTATGAATAGTAGAAGTCCAGCATCCATTTTCTTTGGTACACTATACCTGGAATAATCTCTGACTGAACTCTGATTCACACACTATGCCCTGCTTGTTTACTCTGTCTGAGTGAACCTGTGCAGGGAAGCCCTGGTTTTGTCTTTCTACCTAAGGTTGAGACCTGTCCCATCCAGACAGATTGTATCCTTGTTTGCATCTATACCGACCAATCAGAACTGCACAATTTGGGTACCTCAATTACATAAAATGAAAACTTTTGTTGTAAAAGGCAACCTCCCCTTTGTTTCAGTAGAACACAATTTAGGTTGCTACCTGAATCTGTGCCTCCTAGACTGCAGCTCCCTTTGCCTAAATAAATAAACACTTTTTATTCTTTTTTACAGTCTAAAAGTCAATCCTGGTTCATACATGCTACCCTGGTATGTGAGGAGTAAAACACACTTAGCTTTCAAAGAGTCCCAGCCTTTTAGGGCCTTCTTGTTTTCTCTCATTATAAAAAGGCTGTGTGCATGTGTAGGGGGGTGGGGTGCTTACAGAGGCAGGAGAACTTTGGGCTCTGTTAAATGCTTCAGTCAAGCTCAACTGTGTCATTCACACCCACAGCAAACTCTGGTTCAGTGTGTCTCCAAACAGACATTGAAATATCACGTTCTCAACTTTAGTAGTTCTTATCCGAATTTCAAAATCTAAGTCATTATAAAGTTTAAATAAAGGGGTGTTTTCCCTTCCTAATGAACCTAGCTCTTGTGTCCTCATGTCCATGAGCCTCAGTGAGAGCTACTGCAGAAGGACTTATGGGAGCAAACCACACAGTCTTTGGGGAGGGGAGAAGGAGAGGCCTACCTTCCAGACACAACCAGTTTGTGAATCAAATCCAAGACATACTCATGTTTACTGTGGCATTTTCCCACTGGATTTTTTCACACTTTCCATGGGAGACACTGAGCTACTTTTCACTTGGAGACATTTATTAAGCCAGTTAAACAGGGAGTTTACACTGGGGCCTGAAAGTCTTTATTTCCTTTTTATTAGGAGGTTCACAATCAGACTTTGGGATGTGGCAGGGATGCCCAAATGAGCACATAAGTCAGAGCCCATGGTCTCTTTCCCTCTGAGCTGCTGGCGCCAGCTCTCCAGCCACTGCTCCTTATTCATTCATTCATTCATTCATTCATTCATTATCTATTCATCTGTGCATTCACTCATTCCAAAAACATGGCTAAGAGCCTCCTTTATGTGAGCCCAGGACGAGGCATATATAAATTAATATGAGTTGATGCCTGCCCACCAGATGCTCCCAGTGAAATGGACAGAAGCTCAGAAGACAGATGACCACAATACAGTGATAAATGTAAGGAAAAAGAGGCCTTGCTGAAGGGAAGCTCGTGGCTCAGGTTACATGAGGAGGGACCCAGAGCTTGTTTGGAGGCTGCCAGGAGTTGAGATACCTGAGCTTTGCCTAACAAAGAGGGTGGGGCAGGGCATTCTGCACTGAGGGACAGCGTGAAAAAAGGCACAGGAAAGCAGCATGCCTGGTCCTACTGTGGGTGGGTGGAGACAGGACTTGTCCCTTGCTTGGTGAAAAGCCATGAAGAAGGGCTCCCTTCACCACCTTCTCTGCAGGTATCATGGTGGAATGGAACAGATTGCCACTTACCCCACACAACTCCCATCCCCTGCACTTTGCCAGAAGGACTGGAGCTGGGGGGTGGCCGGCGGTCCCAGGCCCCCCTGACAGCCTCTCCCTCACCCCTGGCTGCCATTACACCTGATGATACCTCCTTGCTTCCCTCCATTTTGCTGCCCACCTCCCAGCTCCTGGGTTTTCATTTCATTCTTAGGTTTCTGCCTCCTGATCCTGAGCTGGAATGCAAAGACTCCCCAAATCTCTAAGTATCCCAGTCCACCCCTGCTTCCTTGACTGGCCCAGCACATGCCCCATAATGAGCAAGACAGGGATGCCCCTCCACATGCATACTGCAAATAAAAGAAAGGAAGAATCTTTGTTTGGGCGCTCATTCACCCCTCCAAGTTCCCTTCTCTTGAAAGCAATCAAAAGCATGATTGAATGAGTGCAACATCTATAGGATGATCAGGAGGTCTGTGTGCTGGTGGTGCTACCAGACAGTTTTCTTTTCATATTTTGACAATAAAGACCCTTAAGACATCTGACCCTAATGTTGACCTGGACCCATTATTTCGACCTCACTGTTTATTAAGAAAACAAGGCTGGGTGTCAACTCGGTACAGCCCCTGGGTGTCCAGGTCAGCAGTGGAGCCTGTCAGGCTCTGGTGCTGATGCACCGCTGAGAAGGAATTCCTTAGCATGCCCACCATTACCCTGGTGGCCCATGACTGCTCCCGTACATCAGGGTCAGTTTAAGAAATTATTATTACTTCAGCAAACAACCCAGTGACAAATGTGGCTTTTGACCAACAGCAGCCCGCAGACCAAAGTCTGTTATTTTTTCCTCATGCAGATGCCGTAACTTGATGAAATGGACATTGTGAACACAACAGAACCCGATTTCAGATCCAATTTCTCGTTTTATAGGGCCCACAACTGACAACCCGAGGGAAGCTGCTGGAGCTCCCCCACGGCTTTCATGGGCCACTGAGGCTCCCACAGACTGAAGTATCCAGACAGACAGTGTGGAACTGGATTTCCCAGGGAAGTGACAATGAGGACAACTCCACCAGTAAAACCTCAGTGAGATCACCATGAGCTCCTTACCAGGGGTGCCAGTGGAGAGGGGCAAGCATGGCTTTGTGGCCATGGTTCTGGGGGTGAGCCACTCAGCTTCTCACCAGGTGCCTGCTCTTGGGTGAGGCATTCAAGCTCCTCTGGGAATGGCATGGGGGAATGAATGCCCACCCTGCAGCTGACATGAGGGCTAATGTGATGACACCTATGATAAGACCCAGCGCAGTGTCTGCTACACCGGACATGCAGATCAACTCATCCTCCTTGTATCCATTTCTATCCAACCCCTGTTTGTGTCTTATGTCATCCATCCTCTTAGGTGTCTGATTTTTGTGTCTTACCGGACCATGTGGATTTCCTTTGGCACCCCTCCCCCCAGTTGGCCTTGCATGCTTCCTAGACTGGAGGAGGGAAAGCAGGGGCCCAGAACAGCCAGACCAACCCTCAGGGGTACCCCCATTTCTGAGTTGTCCTGTGGGTAAGGCTGGTCTGGTCATAAGTGTGTTCAGTTGGACAGTTTGGACCACACCTGGAGACCATGGGGGACCTTGTGCTATTCTGGCATTAAATGATTGAAGCAGAATCAGAGTGTTTGATGCCAAGGATGTGGGCTCACACCTCATTTCATTTCCATCTTTCTTGAGTAGAGACAAGAGGATCTCAGAAATTGCTCATGGCTGCCATTTTTTTGCTCATGCAGATTCCACAGCAAGAAAGTCCAAGCAACCTGATGAGATGGCAGTTTGCCTTTCTCCATGGCCTCCCATGATACTCTCAGAAGGGTGGGAGGAATTAGCTCCATTCTGCTGCCTGATTAAGGGTCTCAGTGAGTCTGTGGAAGGGAGTAGTGAACACAGGATGCTTGAGCAGATAGAGAAAAGGCACCGTTCATCAGAAGTGAGTGTCAGCAGGCTTTGGGGCACACTGGGGTTAACCAGACTTCAGGGCCAGAGAGGGGTACCATCTTGCTGGCTTGCAGGACTTGAGCTCAGAGGCTTTTTACCAGGGCCCTTATAGATTTGGCCCTCCTCCAAAGACGCCTCTGGTCTCTGGTCTCTGGTCTTGATCTTGGCAGATACTAGGCTCCTCCCCTCTCACCTTCCCCTTTCTTTCACCACCCATGGGGACATAGGCCAAAATAGACCTCCAAACCCAGGGGAAGCTATCTGAGGCATAGGCTAAGGAGCCCCAAGCAGCACACTTGCCCCAAGTGTCTTCTACTTGGTCACTCACACCTTAGGTTGGGATGAAAGTTTAGAAATGGGTCACAGGACCATGAGTAAATAGGGGAATAGAGGCACTGAGCTGAGTTTCGGGGGGGGCGGCGGGTGGCAACATCTAAAGGAATGATGTGGGGACTCAGGAAGTGGTCATGTAGATCCTCAGGCAGGTGGGAGGGTGCTGAGCTATTATTGGCTCTGCTTAGTGGGAAAAAGGCCATCATGGTGTTCCCAGGTCAGCCCTGAGATGGCAGTGAGCAGTTACTGCCCTCTGTCTGGTAAATGCTATGCAATCAGTTGGATATCTGGCCTTCATGGATATCCATCATGATTGCCTGCTGAGGACAATCAGGCACTCTTCAGTGGCCTGGGGGTTTCGGGACCAGTAGATTCACCTGGCCATTCCTATGTGGTTCTGATCACAGAACCCTGGGGATCTCACTCTGCCTGCTGGTGGAGAGGTCAGCCAGGCTCTGAGAAGGCCAGGTTTTGCTGAGAACTGCTGTATCTAAGCCAGGAAGAAAGAATGGCTTCCTGGGCATGCCTTACTCACAGGCCTCAAGTTCCAGGTGTGCTTCCTGGAGGCTTGCAGTCTGCAAAGTTGGCTGCAGTGTGAGGTGTGGCTGGGGCCACTTCCTGTAGGGCAGCTTGGGAGCTGTAGGGTTCTGCTGAGAAATCCCAGCCCTAGGAGTCCCTGGGGGTGGGAAGGGAAGAGGATACCAGGACTAATAGATAACTCCAGTGGAAATGGCTTCTCATCCTGACCATGGTTGCCCCCATCTCTGGGGGATGAGGGTGAAAGATGAATGTTACCCTCTGCCCCAAACTCCAGGTCCTGGAGTACCCTTGTTGCCTGCAAGGCTGAGCCAGGGGAGAAGGGCCAGGTGTCCTGAGAGCTGTTGGAGGTCAGGCCCTGGGTCTCCTCACAGGCCTGTTACAGAACAGCATTTGTGAAGTCACAGGAAAGTTGCTCTGGGAGATGGGACAATTGTAGGAGGAAATGCAGACAGATCCAGAGGCTGGAGGCACAGGTGAGCTGGGGCCACACCTGAGGGCTTGGCCCCTGAAGTCAGTCATTCTAGTGAGTTCAAGAATTCTCCTTGTGGGCCCTTTCCTGGGCCAGATGACCTTGGTTTACATCTGGATCTTGAGTTGGACACTACCCTCTGTGACTCAGCTTGTGGTCCTCCTTTTTCATGGAGCAGTCCTGTTCTCCTTCAGTGTCAGCAGCCTTCTTGATTCTTCTCCTGAAGCATTTATTCTGGGTTCACAGTGAACGATGAAGCAGATGCACAGAGGCCAGCTGTGGCCCTGCCCTTGTGGGTTTGCAGTAACTCCTTTTAGCTGCTCCTGGAGAAGATGATCAGTCTTTATAGGGCCCAGGCCATTTGTCTGGATTTCCTGTGTGACACTCAGTGGGCTGTAAAACAAAAAAGTAATTCTAGAGGTGATACTAACTAGCATTTATGGGACTTGCTCTGTCCAATTCCTGTCCCCAGTCCTGAATATGTCTTGAGTCTTCACAGCCTGGCAACCAACTGGATATTGTCATTTCCACCTTAATGTATAGAGAAACTGAGGTTCCAGGTAGAGAAAGTGCCAGTGTGAGGTCACCTACCTGGAAGCCAGCAGATAGGTGCAACCCTGTCTACCTGACCCCAGCTCCAACTGCTACCCTGTATACTTCCTGGATTGGAGAGAACTTCACACAAAAGGAAAAAACCCCACCCATAAGAAAAATGGATAAAGGAATGGTGGGATGGGACTAAAGACCAGAAACCCAACAGGGATTCATTGGGATGAGTAACCAGAGAACATAAGCACAACAAGTAGTTTAGTAAAAGGCTGAATTAATGAACCACCTGATGGTGAGATGGAGGCAAGCTAGGGATAAGCAAGCAAAGCCTGTGCAGATGAGCCCCACCCCGGACCCAGGACACTCATGGCTACTTTCTGCCTTCTCCAATTCTTTTCATTTTTCTGAACTGAATACATGCACTTTGGTCTTCCATGAAAATGGAATTGGGGTCATTTGTGTGATTTTAATTTGCAATTCTCAAATCTCACAAATGTACACAAGTCACATCATCTGATTGTCTCTCCTTTCATAGTCTCAGGCTGGAAAGCAGTGGACAGAGGCTGAAATTGGACTCAGATGTGGGTGCAAAATCCAGCATTGCCACCTTCTAGGTTTGCAACCTCCAGCGAATTACATAGCTTCCTGGAAATTGCTGTAAATGGGAGACTATTGAAATAAACATGGCCCTGGCTTGTTATGAGGTCTGAAGTAACAGAAGTCCTTTATAAACCATAAACATAGTGGGGACTTATTTCACACACATTTTTGGTGACCCTTGCTCTGGGCTGTGATGGCACAGCAATGAACACCTGAGACCCAGCCCCTGCCTTTGCAGAAACCCAGTCTAGTGGGGAGACAGCAGGGGAAGAGGGAAGAGACCTGCACATATGCCTGAAGGTCTGTACACTGAAAGAGCTGGGATAAGGATGCATGCCCTGGGCCAGGAGAAATGCTCTGAGGGACAGTGCATGCTGGAGCTCTTTCCTCTGTGTCTTCCAGGGCCCCAGAGCGTGAAGGAAGCACTCAGAGCCTGGAGGGCACTGTGCCCTATGTCCCATATCACAGAGAGGAGGGGGAAATGCAGCGACCCTCACCCACTCTGAGTTAGAAACGTGTTCCCCTCACTTTGTGGTCCTCTGTTTCCAGAGATATCTAGACTTGTCTCCCCCAGTTCTCTAGGACACTGAGAGAGAAGAGTATTTCTAGATTGCTATGGGGTGGCTAGGGGACCATCTGGCCTGTCCACCTCGAATGATCCTGGAGGGTGGAGAACATACCCGTCTGTGTTCTGGTACCTCCAGATTCACTTCAGGGCAGGCCTGGGTTTCCCACTGCAGGCTCAGACTTTCAGAACAACCCTGATCTCAGCAGGGGATTCAGCGTTCCACTCAGGGCAACTCTTAGTGTTAGAGACCTGGACATGGCCTGGGGCTCACATGTGCCCCTCTCTTCCTACTCCTGAGACTTATCACAGTCTACATGATTATTGCAATCAAGGTGTCCAGACTTGGAGCCCTCACACAGATCCCCATCACCTAGTGAGAGTCACGCCCTCTGCCCTCTTCCCATGGTGAGGGGTCTTGTCTCGTGCACTATGGGAAGTGGCCAAGGCCTTGTCTCTCAAAAACTGATCCTTGGGGCCAGCCGGGTGGCTCAGTTGGTTAGAGCATGAGCTCTGAACAACAGCATTGCTGGTTCGAATCCCACATGGGCCAGTGAGCTGTGCCCGGGCTGAGTTGCCTCTGAGCTGCCAATGGGCGGCAGGATGGCTCAGCTGGTGAGACCGCATGCTCTTAACAAGATTGCTGGTTTGACTCCCATATGGGATAGTGGGCTGCCTCCCCCCCAGCCCCCCCAACCCCTCCACAACTAGATTGAAAGCGGCGACTGGGCTTGGAGCTGAGCTGTGCCCTCCACAACTAAGATTGAAGGACAACTTTACGTGTCTGTGCCCGATCACCCTAATGTCATTGTGATTCTCTGGTCACCTGGCCATCTGCTCCTGGAACCTCACAGTAGGGCCCTGGATGAAGCCATGAACATCCCCATTGGGAACTCAGAGCATCTCTGTTAGAGAATCCACAGGACTCCTTCCATGGTGCCTGGGTCCTAAGGTCAGCTTCCGTCCAGGAGAAGGGGAGTTGGGTACCCTGACATGCAGTTTTGCTGACCAGGTCACTCGTTCTTCTTGGTTTTGGGCCAATTAAGACACAGGCAAAGAGAGGCACGCCAGCCTTGCCTGCTCACTGTCCAACCCCCTGGGCAGCACCCCAGAGCCCTCTTCTCTGCTCTTGCTAAGCACCCTGAGGCAGCTCTAAGGGTTTCAGCTTCCTGCTGCACAGCTGGCCTCAGCCTCTCCCTCTTCCGCAATGTCCTAAATATTTCAACACATCCACAGAGTGAGAAATCAGCTGGAGAAGTGAGAACTGTTTTTCTTTCCACTAAGGTCACTGCCCAGCATCCCCAAAGCATCAATGGACCTGGGGTAAGAATCTCCATAGGCTGAGAGAGGCAGCCCGTGACCCACGGTCCAAGCAGCCAGGGTCTGAGCTAGTCCCACCACTTCTGTCCAGAATGTGCCTGCTTATCAGCTTTGGCTTTGCACATGAGTTCATCATGTTCTCACTTGGGACTCACAGTTCAGTGGCACCACTTGTCCCCTGTCACCAGGACCCATCTGGCTCTCTCCCCTTCCCCTTGCCTCTTGTTTGCTACATCCTGATCATGCCCCCTCTGCTGGGGTGGGAGCTCTGCCTGGCCTTGCTGCCCACTGCCCTCTCCCTGGTTTAGGCTTATCGCCTCCCTCCTAAACTGTTTAACAGCCTCCCATCAGGCCCTGGTCTCCAGGCTCCCCCCACCTTCCTTAGCAGCCAGAGAGATCCTGCTAATGCATAGCTGAGTTTCCATGCTCTAGAAAACAAAGAACCATGGCTCTTACCACCATATAGACCAGAGAGGAGCAGCAGTCCTGCAGGGCCCTGGGAGGAAACCCTTCTTTCCTCACCTCCCAGCCCCCACCACCCTGGCCCCTTGCTCTTCTCTCTATGCCTCCCTTCCAGGGCACTTTTGTCTGTCACCAATCTTGACATTGAGGCTCTGGCATCCTCCTTCCTCATCATGTTCTTGTTCCCAACGAACAGCTCTCTTCACCCACACACCCAGCAAGAACTCAGACCCATCCTTAGCTACATCTTCCCGCCTCATCCACTTTTGAAAACCAGCCTCTAAGTCCAGTTAACCAGCTCCCTGATGGCCATCTTGCCCTTTAACTTGTCTCCTGACCCAAGTCACCATCACCTCTGGACCCCTGGGGGTGCCCCCCAAAGGCTTCCCCCTCCCACCAGACTTTGCTTCCCCTCCCTCCAGTGTCCTCTTTACTGTTGCTGGGGTAATGGTCAGCCAGTGACACAATCCAGTCCATTGGCATGGCCCATGATCCCTGCTCAGTCCACCTCCCCACTTCAGCTCCTCAAATTCCTGCACACCCCAAATATGTCCAGCTCTTTCCTAGGGGTGGTGGCATTTGTGCATGATGTTGTCTTTGCCTGGAACATTCTTACCCTCTTAACCCTGCTGAGAAGCTGCTGCTGGTTCTTCATTTCTCAGCATGGTGTTGTGTTGCTTCTTCTAGGAAGCTAACATGGCTGTCAGTCAGCCTGATGTGCTCGCTCGTACCTCCTCAGCAATCTGTCCTTAGTTTTATGTGCTGAGGAAATAAAGAAGTGTTCAACAAAGTCCCTCTCCTCAAGGTATCCAGTCTAGATCTCTTCATGCTCCTGAAATGATGACATCCATCACCCACATAAGCAGGTTTTACCTCACCACTGGATTATTCCAACAGCACATAAACTTGAGGTGAAAGCTTGGTCTTTAAAAATATGAATATGTTGTTTATTTCCTACCCTAGGGCCTCTGCACTGGCTCTACTCCTTCCTGAATTGGCTTTCCGTGGTCTTCTCAGGGTACCTCTTGATCCCACTTCTCTGCTCCTCTTTAAAGAAACATTTTCAGAAGTGACACATCTAATATCAAACTTTTAATTCCTTCCCCACTTCTGCCCTGTCCCCACAAGCCTGCTTCCCTTCAGACAGGGCTGCCATCTCACTGAGGACACCATCATTCATCCTGTTATTTGAGCCCCACACCCAGAAGCTCACAATGCCACCCAGTCTATTTCTCACACAGTGCCATTGGTGATGGTTTCTGTGTCGTGCTCCTCCTCAAAACCACCAATGGCTTCCCATTCCTTCTAGAATAAAATCTGGACCCAAAATCATGGCCCTTACTATATTCTGCTTTGCCCTCAGCCACCCAATTCTTCACTCACCTTTGAGATCCATGCAATATAAAGATTATTTCCAACCCTAGGACATTTGCACTAACTCTACTCCTTCCTGGGTGGCCTTTCCTCAGGTCTACTCAGGGTGCATTTCTCACATCACTCATCATGTTCCCTCAGAAAGGCCTTCCCTCATCTCCAAACTTGAGTTCTCCCTGCACTGTCCACTCATACTCCCTGACCACAGCCAGCTTCATTTTATTTGTCACTTCTCAGGATATGAAATGATTTATTTGTTCACTTGTTTGTTATCTGTCTTTCCTTTTGGAAATGTAAACTTTTTGGTCTGGGGCCTCATCTACCTTAGCCATCACCTGACTCTATGTCTGGCTGATAACAAGTCCTCACTGGTTTTCAGCTACAAGTGAGGAGCTGATGAACACCTGGAGCTCCAGATGCAGATGCGCTTCTTCCAGCTTCATGGCACCACCCATCATCAACTTCTTGTACCTACAGTAGAGCTTGGGAATGTTGTAACTAGGTTGTGCTTGCAGTTAATGTAGTTCTAGATAAAACCAACATTCTGGAGAGAGGGAGGGAGGGAGAGAGAGAAAGAGGACCCATAAATTTCTGTTTTGCCTACATTCTTACATTTTCCTTATAAAAAATTTTAACTGGCATGCATACTGTTTTAGATCTAAACAACCATTTATAAGATCCTTTGGCATGTGCTTGATCAGAGCTATGAGCTGGGGAAACCATGGCAGGACAATCGTGCAGTGAGGGCAGTGTCACTCCGATTGCCCTGAAGTCCTGTGAGGTCGGGGAGGCCAGGACCCTGACCTGTTACCCATGTGCCCGCAGGGTCAGCCCAGTCCATGATTCATTATGGACTCATCATCAATTTAAATATCAAGCCACAGACACAGCATCTACTAAATGACCCACACCATGGCAGCCACTTGAAAAATTTTGGCAATTAAAGCATTTGTGGATCTTTCAGGGAAGAAAATTAAACATTTTCATGTAATCAAAAAATAAGGGATTGAAGCCCATAAAATATGTCCTAAGAGCTGAATAATTCCCCCTTCTTGGGCTAAAATGAGTGATGATACCAGGGAGCTGTTCCTTACCAGCTGTGTGGTTTTGGGTGCCCTACAATATTCTAATACATACATTTATTTATTTATTACTTATTCATTCACTTATCAATTTGGCATGACTATTCACTTATCACTTGAGGCAATGAGGTATTGAGGTATTGAGAAGTATTTGCTGTCTTGCTAGCCCTTTTTTTGGCAAGAATTTTTTACTTTTTGTTTTTATACTAAAAATGTGTTTTTTACATTGTTTAGGAAATACTACTTTATACTTTCCTGTTTGTTGAAACATGACTTTTGCTTTCACAGAATGAGGTCCCTGTGGGGTCCACCTGGCCTCCCTGGAACTGAGTCCTCCACCCACTTGGCCTGGCATCGATACTCTGGCAGAGCTCATTTCTGTGTCACCTGGAGGTATCCAATGCTTGTCTTGTCTATTGCTGTCAACCAAGGAAAAGACATTTTTTGCCTTCTCTATTTTCGAAGTTGCAGTTTCATTTCTCTAAATGGGACAGAAGAAAAACATTGCAATAACATGATAAACGTCAGGGACAGTATTTCTTCAATTGGGAAATTTCTATTTTATTCCTAATTGGTTGCTTTCTCTCCTTAGTCAGCTTGCCCTAAACCCTAAAGCATGTGACACATACACTGGTGCAGAGGCATGCAGTCCACAGTCCAGCGTACTGTCTAGGAGGGTGGGCTGTCAGAGGGGGTGTATGCTGGGTGCAGAGCATGGCCTGGCATTAGAGAGACCTTGGCCTCAGGTCTGCTGCCAACTGACTTACTCAGGGACACTTAGCTTTTCCATCCACAACACGGAGGTAAGCCATAGTGCCTATCCTCCAGGGTGAGGGGACAATGACATGAGATCTGCGTGAGTCACTACCACAGCTCTTGGCACAGAACTGTTGTCGGTGGTATCTGTCAGGGATCAGGGATGAGACAGGCACACAGGATGCAGGTGCACGATGAAGGAACAGAGGGCTACAGCTCGCTCAGGCAAGTAGCAACCACTCTGCTGTCCACATTGTTTTTATTGTGCAGTGTACAAAGAAATGCATGACTGAATCTACAAGGCCAGAACGATAACAATTTTTACAAAAGACAGCTGTGTTCTTCTTTAAGCTCCAAGAATAGCTAATCTTGGTCTTTTTAACCCATAAGGAAAGGAAGTTCATGTTCCAAGAACACTCAGTACTGTTTGCAGTCTTGAGCTAGACATGTCCGTTTGCAGGACACATCCTCATCTTGGCAAGCCATCAACTTCCATGCCCTCAGTTATCCTCTACACTTCCCCCTTTTTGTTTTGCTGCATCTTATGGAGCATCAAAAAGAACATGGCCGGGGCCGGCCGAGTGGCACGATGGTTAAGAACTGGCTTGGGACGCGAGAGGGCCCCGGTTCGGATCCCACATATGAGGGCCAGTGACACTGCCCTCTACAGCTAAGATGCTGAACAACAGCTCAACCTGGAGCTGAGCTGCCATGAGTCGCCAGCAACGGCGTAGGCTGCAGCCCCTGCTGCAGTGGGTTGCCATGGGCTACCGTGTGTAGCCAGCAGCCAGCGTGAGCGGCCAGCAGCCAGCGTGAGCGGCCAGCAGCCGCTGTGAGCGGCTGTCCAGAAGCTGGCGACTGATCTGCCTTGCCCAGGAAGAGCGCAATGATGGAGCCAACTTGGGCCAGTGAAGCAACGTCCTCCACAACTAGACTGAAGAACAAAATGGCAGCAACTTGTCTGTTCCCCTTCCCCAGTTCCCCAGCACTGTTCCCCTCCCCCAATTCCCCAATAAAATCTTAAAAAAAAAAAAGAACATGGCCATCCGCTGAGTATTCAATCTCTTGGAGGTTTGCATTCTTCGGCAGACTAAATACAATGCAAAGAAGAGAATAAGAGTTAACAACAACATTCTAGCTGTGGACCCGAAGGCTGCTTGTAAATATGGTATAAGATTAAGGTTAGTAAGTCCATCTGTAATGCCGTTCAGAATTCCTTGTCTACTCAATCGGTGTAACGCCTTCTGAAAGGTGGACTGAATATGAGATTGGAGATTGAGAATCTCTTCAGTGAGATTCTGATGGTGAAATAAATGATTTTTCACCTTTTCCCATGGGAACACAGTTTCATTGTACGGGACAGGAGTAATACAAAAAGAGCTTTGATTCCAATCACATTTCATGTGAACCTGTCGTTGGAGGCTGACAATCTGATCCCCCAACAACACAACTGCTTGCTGCAAGTCAGCAATTTCAGAGTGAATTTCTGAATCAATTTGTCTTTGGGAGGACCAAAGGGCCTCTGAATCTTTATGCCAATCAGCCACAAAATCAGTTGTTTGAATAGATCGTTGCAGAGTACCTCAGCAACAGCTGCTGTCACCGTTACAGCGATGATTCACAGGATAGCTGCAATCAGCATCCCAATAAACCGTTTGGTCCTTTTGAGAAAGCTTTCTGCTATATACTGTAGCATAGCAGACGCTGGAGAATCTTGCCAAGGCCTGTTCATTCACACAGGCATCCAAAGCCCCACATGAGCTTTTAGCAAATAAATGCTCTGTGCTGACGCATTAAAGGCAATACTGCGGTTCAAGCAGGTATAAAGCGTACAATTTACACAATTGATAATACCAGAGGAAGGATCCCAGGTGGCAGGCCCTTTAAGGAGAAGATATGGCAGCATGACACAACTTTGCGCAAAAGCAGTAGTATTCTTAGAAAAGGAGAGGGTATAGGTGGTAGAGGAATTTTCCATTTGACCGACCCAGGCTTTCATTGGGTGTAAGGCCACAGCTAATTTCCATAAATCCTTTTGTATTGGGGAACCTGGTAAGTGTGGAGCAGGTGGAGAGAAATCCCCTCTATGCCAGACGGTAGCATCACCTCCCGGCATTGAAATGGTACCATTATTACGATGCCATCATAAATCAGCCCTGTGTCCTTAACTCAAGCAGAGCCTAAAGGGTTCAATCAATGACACTCCCATAGGAAGTATTAGCAAGCACTCGAGCAGTTTCACCTCCACAGGATGTCCAATGGACCCACTCTGAGAGATGTTCAAACACGGGTACCTGGCATGGCAGAAGAAAGAGAACGGAAGCATTTGGGGCATAACTGTGGTTATGAAAGCTATAAGTACTCAATAGGTGCAAATGTCTTCTGCGACCTCTTATCGGTAGCATTCCTCATCATACTAAGCCAAGCCATTTTTAGGCAGTGGTTCCTGTAACCAAAGCATATGGGAGGCCCGCTGACCCCCACCATATAATTCTTAATGCAGAGACCTTTTCCCCCCGGTTTGGGGGGCCCACGGGTGTCAAATGGCCCTGGCAACCAATTGGAGTTGTTCACATAAACAGACACAGATGCATCCCACCATGTGACTCCCCGGTTCAAAGGGGGGTTGGGGACATAAGCCCAATAGGTATCGTTTTGAGAGTCAGAGTCGTGTGCTGTCACCTGAGTGGTCAGCAATGCTAGCTTAGCGAGGAATAAAGTAGAAGGAGTCAATGGCTGTCCATGCTGAGCTACCAGGCGTTCCCCTTCTTGGGTCAGCTTCTTCACTTGTCCCTATGTTGGAATGGATGCTCGTTGTGATGCAGGCAGGGGACGCCGGATCGTGGTCCTCCCAAGAGTCATGTCAGCGAAGTCGTCAGTCAGACCAAGAATGACGAACCGTGGCTTAGATGCCATCTCGCAGCTTCAAACACTTTACTGGAATCTAAAAAGTATCTGCACCTGTGGAAACATACCCTTGACCCCATCGAAGAACCACAGCAGGGTCCCAGGTGTTAGATGCTTCATTATAGAAAAACACAGGCTGATTTAGCTCTGCAGTAGTCTGCTTATGCCAATGTCACTGGACAGCAGTGGTATTATGTTCATCCTGATTCAAAAATTTAAAGTAAACAGAGAAGTATGTATTCTGTTTCTAGGAGTATGCAGCACATCTCCCCCTTTTTGTTTTGTTAGCATGTCTTTCAGCATTCGATTTTGCTATTCAATGACAGCCTGCCCAGTACTGTTGCCAGGGATTCCGGTGACATGGGAAATATGACATAGAGCAAAGAAGGTGAGACATTTGGAAGAGGTATATACAGAACCATTATCAGTTGTAATAGATTTAGGTACTCCCATAATAGCAAAAGCTCCCAGTAAATTAGTAATAACTGCATTTGCTTTCTGAGAGGCTAGCGGAGTAACCCAGGAAAAATGAGAATGTGTGTCAACTGAATGGTGGACATATTTTAATTTCCCAATGGCATGAAATTGAGTGACATCCATTTGCCATATTTCATTAATTTGGGTACCTTTAGGATTAACCCTAGGGGGCAAATGTGGTAAATTAACAGCAGAACAGGTCGGGCAAGAGCGTAAGATAGTTTTTGCCTCTTTCCAAATGATGTTATATTTGTTTTTCAGGCCTCTAGCATTGGTATGGAAATGTTGATGTTCTTGTTTAGCCAACTGTACAGAGCCAATGAGTTTATCAATGGCATCATTACCTGTGGCCATAGGGCCTGGTAAATTTGAGTGGGCTCATATGTGGGTAATGAATAAAGGATTAATGCACCTTCGAACAACCATTTGTAATTGTCTAAACAGACAATTGAGATCAGAAGAATCATAAGGAATAAATGCAGTTTCTATATGGCGAACTGTGAACTCAGCATGTTGGGAATCAGTTATAATGTTAAGCGGGAGTGAATGGTCTGTTAACAAGAGAAGAATAGCAAAAAAATCAGCTTTTTGGACAGATGTGTATGGGGACTGAACAACTTTAGAATTGGTAGTTCCCGAATAACCAGCGATGCCCAGTTTATTGGCATCTGTATAAAATGTAGGTCCTAATACTGGTTGGGATTGAACGATTGTCAGGAGTATCCAGGAGGTTTTCTTTAAAAACTGGAGCCTCTTATCCGCTGGATAATGATGGTGTATGCAGCCTGCAAAATGAGCACAAGCTATTTGCCAGTCATCATCTAATTGGAATAAGGAAAGGATCTCTTTTGAGGAAAAAGGAGCTATTAACTCTTCTGGATCCCTTCCACATAGCAGTCGGAGGCGTAGTCTCCCTTTGATAATGACTGCAGAAATCTTTTGTACATAGGTATGCAGTTTTTTCTGGGATTTATGGGGAAGGAAAATCCATTCTACTAAATTAGTGTCTTGTAATAGAAGTCCAATTGGAGAATGCTCAGTATGAAATACTAATAATTTGAAATAGGACATGGAAGAAATCCGGTCTAACTGAGAATCATGGACATGTTGTTCTATTCATGCCAGTTCCTTGGCTGCAGCCTCAGTAAGAATACGAGGGCTTTGTAAATCTGGATCGCCCTCTAAAGTACCAAATAAATGGGTTAACTGATAGGTAGAAGTCCCTAAACTGGGTCGTAGCCAGTTGATATCCCCAAGGAGTTTTTGAAAATCATTAAGAGTTTTTAACGTATCTCTTTGAATATGAACCTTTTGGGGAATAATTTGAGTATCTGTAAGTTTTTGTCCTAGATAATTCCAGGGAGGCTGTTTTTGAACTTTTTCTGGGGCTATTTGTAAAACATATCATCTAAAACAACAGTATCCTTGTGAGCCAACAAGGTATCATCCATATAATGATAGATAAGAGCCACTGGGAACATGACCCTCAGTTGTTCTAACGGCTGACTGACAAAATGCTGACACATTGTTGGACTATTCAACATGCCCTTTCAGGCCCCCCTAAATTGCTGCTGCAAGCAGGTTGGCGTGGTATGTAGGGGACCCAATGTCATGACATGCCTTAATGTATTCATCCAAGGGAGCACTCACGGCTCGCAAGGGTCGTAAAGCCTTCTGGCATTCAGGGTTTGCATTTTCAAAAGACAAAGATTGCAATAAGAGGTCCTGAACTTGTGCCACAGCTCTCTGTATAGCAGCCCAGAGCCATGACAGGAAATCAGTACAGGGCTCTCCAGGGCTTTGCATCAGTTTTGTGAATGATTGGGAAGTCTTACCCCGGGGTTCTACTCTAAGCCAGACTCTTAGGCAACACATCCGTATTTGAGTGATCCAAAGATCATCATATTGGGCTTGGGCTTGCAAGTCAATATAAGCCCCAGCTCCCACAAGTTCATCTAAAGTGGGGCCAGGCGGATTCCGTTGCGCATTAGTTCGAGCCATGCTCTCTGCCTCTTCCTTCCACCAAGTTTTGAATTGCATATATTGTCCTGGTTCAAGAACAGTTTTAGCCAAAGATTCCCAATCTCTGGGTATTAAATGATACTCATTGGCATAATTTTGGAGAATACCCTCAACATAGGTGGAGTGCATGCCATAAGCATTAATAGACTCTTTGAGCATTTTAAGTATTTTCAAATCATGAGGGGTATGTGTCACATTAAGATAGCCCTGGGGAAATTGAGCATTGGGTGGCATTTGCTGTCTGGTAATAGAGAATGCAAAGAAATTATCACCCGGGAACGCCTGTGGTTTGGGATTGGAGTCCTCCTCAATTAATAATTTATTTATTTCAGAGGTTAACAGAATTTGAAATTGGAAAGGAGGACCCTCAGAATACCGTGGAACTTCTACTGGTGGGGCAGAGGGCTGTATTGGGAACACCCGCTTAAGGACTGCTAAGGAAGTATCTTTTCCTTTAGGTTTCTGCGATTGCTGAATCTTAACAGTAATTTTCTGAAGCTTGTTAATCATGTCTGTAATATCCTCCTTATAATCTGTTAAATTCTCCTCTATCTCCTGTATCTCTTCTGGATCACAGGAGTCTGAGCCGGAATTATCATCAGCATCTGAAATGACCTCATAGGTATGGGGTTTGTCTAGTTTAGCTTCCTGAGAGGGTGGACTATGCTCAGGGGACTCCTTAGGTAGCAGGGGCAAGGGTCGGCTGGGCATATCCGATGCTGACTCATATCCCCTCTGTGGGACCTTAACAAGATGTCACTCCTCATAATCAGACTCAGATTGTAAGGGCTCTAGTGCCAAGGAGATTAAATTACAAACAGACCATACTTGCACATTGATAGGATCTCCCTGCTGGTGAGCTCGGCGAAGAGCCCGTACTACTTGCTTCCAAACCTTTAGATTTAGCTGATTCTTCCCGTGGGGTGAAACCAATAACAGTGCTTCTGAACCACCCAGAACAATTCCTGAAAAGCTCTCTTAGACACTTCTACCCCCAAACTCTGGAGGAGATTACGAAGAAGCCGTATATACTGGCTTTCAGTTGACGAGGAATTCCCATGACTCTGTTCTGAAAATACTGGAGGTTTCACTTTCCTTCTAGCATACTATCCCCCTTCGGTCCTGTGCGGACCCTGTACTCACCTTCAAGTCCCTGTTCGGGTGCCAAATGTTGTCAGTGGTCTCTGTCAGGGATCAGGGATGAGACAAGCACACAGGATACAGGTACAAGATGAAGGAACAGAGGGCTACAGCTTGCTCAGGCAAGTAGCAACCACTCTACTGTCCACATAGTTTTTATTGTGCTGTGTACAAAGAAATGCATGACTGAATCTACAAGGCCAGAACAATAACAATTTTACAAAAGACAGCTGTGTTCTTTTTTTTTCCTTTTAATTATTTTTTATTATGAAATACACATTTTTTAGAATTAGTTTCTGTGTTCTTCTTTAAGCTCCAAGAATAGCTAATCTTGGTCTTTTTAACCCATAAGGAAAGGAAGTTCATGTTCCAAGAACACTCAGTACTGTTTGCAGTCTTGAACTAGACATGTCCGTTTGCAGGACACATCTTGCATCAACTTCCATGCCATCAGTTATCCTCTACACAGAACACATGCTTAGTGAATGTGAGCCTCCATTCCTCCCACTCTGGGATAGCAGGTCATGTTGGCACAACAAGTGGGTACTCAGTTAGGTGGGGGACCTTCATTGTGTCTGGCAGAGGCTACTTATCCCACAGCTGAACAGCATGGATTGGTGTGGCCTGGGCTTCTTCTTCTAAAGCCTCCAGGACTTGAACAAAGCATTGCATTTGCACAAGTGACCCCAGCAGACCTGGCCCATTGTCCAAGATGTTTAGGGGAGCAGGGACACTGGGAAACTTCTGGCTGAGAGTTTGCAGGCTGCCTGGGGCCCCACCCTCCACCTCACTGCCCCTGCCTGTGTCCTTCTCCTCACCCCACACAGCTGCCGCCCCAGCCCTGTATGGGGAACAATGTGTCGTGAGGTGGGCCAGCAGTAGGGGCCTCCAGGTATAGTCAGGCCTCTGAGCAGACCAGCCCAACTAGAAGGTGTTAAAGTGAAAATGCATGGTCATAAATGTTAATAGAGACAGGTGAGTGCTGAGCTGGGGAAAGACTGAGGACCAAACAGGGGTGGTGGGGTAGGAGGAACTGGGGAGAGAGCTGTAAGCCCTACTCCGATGGCAGGTAGGGTGTGAGGTGGAACACTGGGGCACATGAGCAGCTGGGCAGCCACTGCCTGCCTGGCATCTGCAACTAGTCTGTGGGTTCTTGAGCCCTTCCTTTGCTCCCCCCCCACACACATCCAGCATTCAAGAGGTGCCGACTGCCTGATGTCTCTCAGGCATCACTGGAGAGCCCCAAGCTGAGCCACAGAGCCAGGTGTAGCCCTTGAAAGGACCTTTCAAGCAGGGCTTAGATTTTTGTCTCATGGTGGTCAATAAACCGTCTCCTGGCTGGTGTGGGGCCATTTGCACCCACTTCCATCTGATGTTTCTGGCAGAGGAACTCTTGAGGCCTCTGGACATTATTAGCCCTCAGAATGGGAATCACTAGGCCCAAATAGGGGCTGTTACTTAGATCTGTGAACTAGTTGCTGAAGCCTTGGGACCCCTGTTCAGGAGGCCCAGATGCAGGGGCGTGGAGAGCTCCAAGCCTGGCAGGAAGCTGCAGCTGGGATTCTGCTCAGCCCCTGATATGAAGTGATATGGTAACAATTGTTTCAAGCTTGCTGCATAAGGGGAGCCATGGGAACACATTTGGGAGGTAGACAGGTGAGGTTCAGGTCTTATTTTTTCCAAAAGTTTGTGGCCTTGGCAAGACCTCTATCTCTCTGAGCCTCAGTCTCCTTCTCTGTTACCTGTGGATATGACATAAGTCATAGGGAAGGCCTAGCACTCACCTAGCACAGTGCCAGACAAAAATCGATCCTCAGTAAATCAGAGCTAACATGATGGTTACTGTAAATAGCAAAAACACAGAAAACAGACACATTTGTTGATTTGAGTTTAACAAACTAAAATGATAATAATAATAATAATAATAACAACAACAACAACAACAACAATTTAGTCCTTGTTCTGCTTACCAAACCTCAGCAAGCCCACACCATTCCTTTTGTAAACCATGGTGTCCCAGTTCCCTCACTGAGGCATTTATCATCCTTGAGGTGTGGATTATTTTATTTACTGAGCCTTTGCTACGTGCTTGGTTCTGTAGTGAAGTGAGCACTATAGTCCTTCAGTGCCCTGGAGTTTTGGCAGTCTTGGGCCTTATTAGTGACATGACCCGGGGAGGGAATTAAACTTTCTTTAAGCCTCAATTTCATCTTCTGCCAAATGCATATTATGATCGTCTATGTCAAAGTTGCTTTGAGAATTCAAATAATATTGTACATGTAGTGCACTGTGTGTAGTGCCTGGCACATAGCTAACACTCAAGGGAGATAGACAGGTGGAATTGGGAATATCCTGTTATAAATTGTCTGCACTACACATGAAATAATACAGTGTTACAGGAATGTGGACTTATATAAAAATGTGTATTTTAATCTCTGAGGCAATCATAAATAAAAAATATTTAAGGCAGTATTAGTGATATGTTAAGAAAAGATTTAAAATGGAACATATAAAATGCACAATTAAAAACAGAAAGCAGAAATATAAGGGGGAAAACTAAACACAAATGTAAAGAATAAAAATCAGTTACAAATGAGATAGATATGAAACTGACTATATAAATAATCAGTTTGAATATGAATGACCTAAACACACCAATTAAAAAACAGAGATTATAAGAGTGGATTAAAAGAAAACAAAACTAAATACACATTGTCTACAGGAAAATCTCTGTAATTATAAAGACTCAGACCAGCTAAAAGTAAAGTGATGGAGAAAAGATATACTGTGATAATACTAAACAAAACAAAGATGGAGTAGCTGTATTTATTTGAGACAAAACAAACTTCAGAACAAGGAAGAGTATTAGGAATAAAGAGGAAATTATCATTTAATTATCATTATAATTGTCATCATAAAAGAGTCCACTCTCTAAGAAAACATAATAATCCTAAACATGCATGCATCTAATAACAGAGCATCAAAATACATGAGGCAAAAACAGATAGAAATAGACAAAACCACCACTGTACTTTGAGACTTCAACATCCTTCTGTCATTAGCTTAAAGAGCCAGAAAATCAAGAAGGATAAAAATCAGTAAGATGACCTGAATAAGCACTGAGTCAACTTGATCTAATTGACAATTTTAGAATACCTCATACAACAACAGAATATGCATTCTCCTCAAGCTCACATGTAGCATTCATTAACACAGATGAATTCTACCCATAAAACACACCTTAAAATTTTTAAAAGAATAAAAGCTATACAAAGTATGCTCTCTTACTACAATGTTCTCATACCTACTTAGAAATAAGTAATAGAGATAGCTGGAAAATTTTCTCAACTACTTAATTAAACAACATACTTCTAAATAACTGACAAATGAAATAAGAAGCTGCACAAATTAAATATATTTTGAATGAAATGAACATTTAAATATACCTTGTCAATATTTTGAGGGTGTAAGTAAAATGGTTATTACAGGAAAATTGTAGCATTAAATGCCTGTATTTTAAAAGAAGAACCCAAAATCAACAATCTAAGCTTCTATCTTGGAAAACTAGAGAATAAGAGCAAATTATACCTAAAGCAAACAGAAGAAAGAAAATATAAACTATTAGAGTAGATATCAATGAAATTGAAAAGAGAAAAACAATAAACAAAATAAAGAAAATCAAATCTGTTTTTTGTTTTATTTTTAGATTTTTTATTGGGGAATTGGGGAGATGGGAACAGCGGTGGGGAATTGGGGGAAGGGGAGTAGACAAGTTGCTGTCGTTTTTGTTCTTCAGTCTAGTTGTGGAGGACGTTGCTTCACTGGCCTGGCCCAAGTTGGCACCATCATTGTGCTCTTCCCGGGTGAGGCAGATCAGTCACCGGCTTCTGGATGGCCACTCACTGTGGCTGCTGGCCGCTCACGCTGGCTGCTGGCTACATACAGTAGCCCATGGCAACCCACTGCCACAGGGGCTGCAGCCTAAGCCTTCGCCGGCGACTCACAGCAGCCCAGCTCCAGGTTGAGCTGTTGTTCAGCATCTTAGCTGTGGAGGGCAGTGTCACTGGCCCTCATATGTGGGATCCGAACCGGGGCCCTCTGGCATCCCAAGCCAGTTCTTAACCATCGCGCCACTCGGCCAGCCCAAATCTGTTTTTTAAAGATCAAGAAAATTGATAAACCTCTAGCCAAACTAATGAAGAATTAAAGAGAAGATACAAATATTAACATCAGGATTTAAAGAGTAGGCATTACTAGTAATTTCATGGACATTATGTGAATAATAAGAGAATACCATAAACAACACTTTGTTCACAAATTTGATAACTCTAATGAAATCAATGATTACCTGAAAGACACAGACTACCAAAACTAAATGATAAATAGGTAATCTCAACAGATATGACTTATTAAATAAATTGAATTAATATTTTTTAAAATTCCAGGGAAAAAACACACACACACACAAACAAACAAACAAACCCCAGAAAGTACCAAAACTGGTAAATTCTACCAAACATTTAAGGAAGAAATAATATCACTTCTCTACATCTCTTTTATGAATTAGAAGCAGAGGGAATTCTTCTTAACCCATTTCTTTGAGGGCTGCATTATCCAAACCAAAGCCAGAGAAAAATATTACAAAAAAACTGCAGACTAATATTTCTAAAGAACATAGTTGCAAAAACCCTTAACAAAGTATTAGAAAATTGATTAAGCAATATATAAGAAGGATGACACATAGCAACCAAGTGGCATTCAATTCAGCAATGCAAGGCTGGTTCAATATTCATAAATCAATCAATGGAATTAATCATATTAACAGACTAAATAAGAAAACCATGTACTCATATCAATTGATGCAGAAAAGCATGTGACAAAATTTAATACCCACTCATAATAAAAACTCTCAGCAAACTAGGAATAGAAGAAAACTTCCTTAACTTAATAGAGAATATATGAGGCATGATCCAAAAATATGGTGAATACTTAAATTTTAAAAAAATGTATTATAGTAAAAGACACATTGCCATTAATCCCACTCAAAATACTCCCCCTTGCTTCAAACACACTTATCCTATTGTTCGTGTTACTTTTTGAAGCTGTTCTGGGAGTCCTCTATCTTGAGTGTCTTTAGTTGTGCTGTAGTGGCTGTCTCAATGTCCTGAACTGATTCAAAACGTTTACCTTTCATGGTCATTGTGACTTTGGGGAAGAGCCAGAACTCGCATGGTGCCAGATCTGGTGAATAAGGTGGATGCAGACACACCGTAATGTTTTTATTTGACAGAAATTGCCTTGTACCAAAAGTGATGTGTGACATGGAGCCTTTCCATTGTGATAAAAAAATATAGTGAATGCTGCTGCCAAGTGTCATCCAATGGAAAGGCAGGGATCTTCAATACAGGAAGGTGCGCACCAAACCTTAGTAACAGTGTGTGACAAGTTTCAACTTGTTCGGTGCAGTCAGTCGGACATGAGCTACTGTTGAAAGAAGGTATGTTTTAAAGTGTGCCATAAATCAGCCCCCATCATGACAATACTCCTTGTCACACATTGCTTTTGGTACAGCAATCTCTGTCAAATAAAAACATTACAGTGTGTCCTCATCCACCTTACTCACTGGATCTGGCACCGTGTAAATTCTGGCTCTTCCCCAAAGTCAGAATGATTCAGGACATTGAGGCAGCTACAACAGCAACTGAAGACACTCATGAAAGAGGACTTTCAGAATTGCTTCTGAAAGTGGCAAGAAAGATGGGATAAGTGTGTTCGAAGAGAAGGGCAGTATTTCAAAGGGGATTAATGGCACTGTGTCTTTTACTGTAATAGATTCTTTTTATTTAAACATTTACTGTATTGTTTAATCATACCTCAAATATGAAAAACCCATACCTAATTCTGCACTTAATGTTGAGAGACTGTTTTCCTCCCAAGACTGGAAACAAGGCAAATATGTCCTCCTCTCAACATTCCTATTCAGCATCATACTAGAAATTCTGGTTAGTGCAACAAGGCAAGGGAAAAAATAAATGAAATACAGATTTGAACAGTAGCAATACAACTGCCTTTATTCAGATATGACATGACTGTCTATGTAGAAAGGACCAAAAAATCTACTAAAACAAACAAACAAAAATCAAGACCCTGGAATGAATAAGCAAGTACAAGAATGTATCAGGATACAAAGTCAATATACAAAGGTCAATTTCTTTCTTTCCTGTGTACCAGCAATGAACTAGTGGAATTTGAAATAAAATAAAATTACTCTTTAAAGTAGAACAAAAGTTAAGTATTTAGTTATAAATGTAGCAAATATGTACAGGATCTCTATATGAAAAACCACATAACTTTTATGAAAGAATAAAAGATCTAAATAAATGGGGAGTAGTTCATGTTCATGTATTTGAAGACTCAATATTGCTAAAGTGTTAATTCTTCCTAACTTTGTCTCAGAGTCAACGCAACCCAAATCAAAGTTTTGGCAATCTATTTTTTAAATATCAACAAACTAATACTAAAATTTATATAAAAAGACAAAAGATTTAGAGTAGCCAACATAATATTTAAGAAAATCAAAGTTGAGGAGTCATGCTACCTGATTTCATGCTTTACTATAAAGCTACAATAATAAAGACAGTTGAGTACTAGCAAAATAATAGACACATTGATCAATAGAACATAATAGAGAGCCCAGAAATAAGCCCAACAAATATAGTTAACTGATCTTTGACAAAAACAATTCAAGGGGAAAGGGTAGTCTTTTCAACAAATGGTGCTAGAACAATCAAATATCTGCATATGAATGATGACCTAGACACACACTTTACAGTTTACTCAAGAATTAAATGGATCATAGATCTTGGATTAGTTTCCTATTGCTGCTGTAGCAAATTACCTCAAGTTTAGTGGATAACACACACAAATTTGTTATCTTATAGTTCTGAAGGTTAGAAGTCTCAGTAGGATAAAATCAAGGTGTTGTTAGAGCTGCATTCCTTTCTGGAGGCTCTATGGAAGAATCCTTTTATTTATTTTTTCATTTTCCAGTTTTATAGGCTGTTCGAATTCCTTGGCTCATGGTCCTCATCTGTCTTCAAAGCCAGCAATGGTTGAGTCTTTTTAATGTCACACCACTCTGATCTGACCCTCCTGCCTCCCTTTTCACTTATAAGAACCATTGCTATTACATTAGGCACACCCTGATATCCTGGTAATCTGTGAGAATCTCTCCATCTTAATATCCTTAACCTAATCATAGCTACGAAGTCTCTTATTCTGTGTAGGTAACATATTTACAGATTTCAGGGTCTTTGGGAGATATTGTTTTGCCTATCATAGTCCACCCTCTGGCCCCAATGCATCTTCATCTCACATGCAAAATACATTTGCCCCAGGCCACCGTCCCAATCCATTATGGCTTCCACCATGTCCAAACTTTCATCTGAGTCTTATTAAATCAAAACTTCTCATCTAAATCAGGTATGGGTAAGGCTGTGGGCATAACCTGTGCTCAGGCACACTTCTCTCTATTGTTGTCTGAAAATTTTAATTTAATTTTTAAGACATTCTGGAGAAGGCAAAATGATAGAGCTGGTAACCAAAAGTTTGGGGAGGCAGGAGCATTGAATAGGCAAAGCAGAGGGGAATTTTGGGGGCAGTAAATTTATTATTTTTGATACTTTAATGATGAGTCCTCCTCAAAACTCAATTATCAAGGTCATCAAAAGAAAGGAATGTCTGAGAAATTGTCACAGTCAAGAGGAGCCTAATGAGACGTGATGACTAAATATGATGTGAAAGCCTTGATGGGATCCTGAAACAGAAAAAGGATATCAGGTGAAAACTAAGAAAATCTGAGCAAAGTATGGACTTTAGCTAATCATAATGTATGGCTACTGGCTTATTTGTGTGACAAATGAAGCATACCAACATAATATGTTAACACTAAGGGAGACTGACTGTGGGATGTACAGGAATCTACTATGTTTACAACTTTTCTATAAGCGCAAAACTCTTCTAAAAGTTAAGTTTTATCTTTTTAAAAAGTGAATAGGATTAAACCGTGAAGGGATGGGAGTGGGGATAAAATGGGGTGGGGGGCATTCTAGGCAAAAGGAATATGTATGCAAAGGCCTAGATGGGAGAGACATGGAGAGAAGAAGATAAAACAAACAAACAAACAAAAACTGGCCCATAGACGTTCTTCAGAAACATGGATTTAGGGCTGGTTAGGGGTTGATCTCACCATTACTTAGTGCTACTGCTCTGTAAAATGTTAATCATAGACGACTGTCTTTTCCTTCCAATGGAAAATTTCCCAATTAAATAAGCACAAGCAAGCATGTGTTTTCAACTGGCAACATGTGTGTGCAGTCCTGTTGCTGAGGACAACAGAAGCTGGCTTGAACATGCAGAGGAGATTGGGGAGGGTCATGTCCAGATGGAAGGTGGGATTGGTGACCTGGCAGTCCCCAGTGAAGGTTACCCAAACCTGCTAAGGGGCCACCTGCTCTGTCCTGCTCTCTCCTGCACAGTCAAAGTCAAACATCAGGACACCAGTAACAGCCCCAGCAGATGAAAGGAACCACACATTCTGCCTCTGAGGGGCCATAGGCTACCAGTCTCCTCAAAGGGGGCTACTAAGGTTTGAGCTTCTGCCCTCTGTCTAGCTGTGACCTCTAGGGAACCAGTTACTTCAGGCTCTGCTCTTGGGCAACCATCATATAGTGTTTGATCTATGGTGGGCTGCTGGGTAGCTCTGGGCATGGTCATGGAGGGTATCCAGGTCCACCAGCTGCCTTCCCGCAGAGGCCTAAAGGGTGGAGGTGACTGCACAAATTCTGCAACAGGAGGTGACTCCTGCTTCTCTAAAGCAATGCAATAGATATGCTCTGTAGCCTAAACCAAGGCCATGTGGCCTGTGTTGTGGACAAGCACATCAGGTGAACAATGACGGGAGTTGGTCCAAGTCTCAAGGTCGTTTGGACACACTGCACCCTCATGGAGACCCTGTGGTGCAGGCACACAGCGCAGCTTCAGTGGTTCTCAGGCATCCTCTGGCCCAGCTGGTAAAGACTAGCATTCATTATTGTATTTCTCTCAATTCTTGGTTTCATGCTGCTAGCACAGACCATGGCTTTTATGACAGCTTGAAGATATGCCTTTTATGGATTGAATCATGTTCAATTTTCAGCAGCTGCTTTATGAGGTTATATTTTGAGATAGCGTAAGCTAATTGTTGTGTGATCGGAAAAAAATATCTATGGAGCTTGTTAAATTAACATATATCCCTGGGTCCCCTCCCAAAGGAGGGTCCTGGGGTGAATATTTTTAATAAGCTTCCTAGGAGATTTTGTTATGCAGATTTAGTGTCTAGGAAATGATAGTGATTTATGAAAAATGTTTTTTCTAAGTTATAGCTCCCACACTTCTTCAAAAAATTAGAATAGGGAAGAAAGGAAGGCTGGGAATCGGAAGATGATGTTACAAAATCTCAGTTAGGAGGAACCTAAGACACCAAGTTCTCTAACCCATTCTTCACAGAGAAGGGAGTTGAGTCCACTTCTGATCGAGGTCATTCAACTCCATAATACCAGAGCAGGACCAGCAGTAAGAGCCCTACACCCAGTGCATGACATTAAGGTCCAAAGACCTCCCTAGGCAGGGAATAATTCTCCTTTGAATTAAAACAAGGACCTCTCAATGCTCTAAGATACTGGGAAGTTTGTTGTACTTTGCAAGCTTCCTGCAAGCATTTCCAAAGATGTCCAAATACAAATGTCATAGTGTGCACACAGTTGCTTGGGTTGACTTGTTCTCTCTTTCCCCAGACTCTCCTTTGCCCCAAACCCTCGTCCTCCCCATCCCACCCACTGATTGGCCTCGGGTTCTTCTAGAGTTCAGTTTCAGCCTTGCTTATTCTCCTTCACCCCTTCTAAGATGACTGTCTTGTGGCGTTTGTAGCTCCCAGATTGTCTGTTACCCAGACTGAGCCCAGGGCACCTGCCCAACCAGCCAAGCAGGATCAAGAAGTGGGGCTGTGTTGAGACCCAGGAGAGTCACCTCTGGTCTCTGAGAGGGTTGTACTTTCTAAACAGGGCAGGTCCACACACATCCTCATAAGCTGTAGAGCTTACCTGTGACATCAGGGAGAGGGAGACTGAGGCTCCCAGGGGGCTGATTTACCACTGAGTGTCAACTACTGAGTACAGTACAGGCATCATGCCTGTTCCTTGTCACCATGCATATCTGCTCCACTGCTAGAATAAACACAGATAGCAAGGTCAATGTTCTATTCATTTTTGTATCTCCAAGGACTCATAGGGCCCAGCCCAGCATAGATGTCCAACAAATATTTGCTGAAAAAAGTAAATCCTTTTGGTTCCTCAAGGGAAGTTGCTGGAGTCTGCTGTGGAAGGTCAAGTGAAAGGACATTTGATTGCTGGCTCTGATACTTAGCAGCTCTGTTCAGTTGCCAGAATTTTTTAAACTTCCTAAGCCTAATTTCCTTGCTTCAAATGGGAATAACAACAATAGGGTTGCCGTGACAATTCAGCAAGGTCACCGGTATAAAGTATCTAGCATGCTGCCTGACACAAGGCTCAGAACAAGGCTGGTTGTCGTGGTTCGTATTCTGAGGCCACCCGACTCCTCTGATAGCCTGTTCCTCTCCTGAGGACATATTGAGGAGATATGTGAGTCTGTGAATCTCTAGCCCTCTCCACCATTTTCCTGTCCTGAGGTGACCACAGAATTATGGTGCAGTTGAGAGGAGCATGCGTGGTTTCCCCTCCTTCTTTACAGTGTAGTTGTTAAGCAACCATGAGACATTGGAAGGTCATCAAGAAAAGCTGTTTCTGGAGAAAGCCTCCAGGAACAGTATAGCACCAGGATGTGCCAGAGAACTCGTGCAGGAGCCAAACAATGTACTTTACAATTTGCAGATGGAATACAAGCTTGACACAGAGGAAAAAGCCTGAACTGCCATCCCCAGTCGAGTCTTGGCTGCATTTCTTGTAGGGCAGGCTGTGAGACTGGGAACGAGCTGCTTACCCTCTCTGACCCTTGTTGCCTCAGCCTTTCTCTGAGGCTATTGTGAGAACTGGAAATAAAGTATAAAAACTTGGGCACTGGACTTATCAGGGGGATCACGTCATAGACTTTGTAGATGCCTGACCAATGCACTGTAAACCTGAAACTGAAGTAGAATAATATTGAATGTCAACTACAACTAAATATATATGTATATATATTGCCACAGGATGTGGAGTACAACATAGGGAAGATAGTCGATGGTATTGTAACACTATATAAGATGGGGTAGTAGCTTGAAGGGTGGGTTATCACTTTGTGAGGGGTTTAAAAGTCTAATTAATACGTTGCTTTGTACACCTGAAACTAATAAAAATAAATGAATTTTTAAAAAAGATTTTATTGGGGAATTGGGGGAGGGGAACAGACAAGTTACTGTCCTTTTTGTTCTTCAGTCTAGTTGTGGAGGACGTTGCTTCACTGGCCCAAGTTGGCACCATCATTGCACTCTTCCTGGGTGAGGCAGATCGGTTGCCAGCCTCTGGACAGCCACTCACGGCAGTTCTTGGCAGCTCACACTGGCTTCCAGCCACTCACGCTGGTTGCCGGCCACACACGGTAGCTAATGGCAGCCCACTGCAGCAGGGGCTGCAGCCTATGCCGTCGCCGGCCACTCATGGCAGCCCAGCTCCAGGTCGAGTTGTTGTTCAGCATCTTAGCTGTAGAGGGCAGCGTCACTGGCCCTCATGTGGGATCCAAACTGGAGCCCTGCTTCTCAGAGCAGGCGTCCCAAGCCAGCTCTTAGCCAACATGCCACTCGGCCGGCCCAATAAATGAATTTTTTTTTAAAGTATAGAAATTGACCAACCTAGTGTGCAATGGACAGTAACTCTTCAATATACAGTGTCTGTTTTTTTGTCATTATGAAGATGACACAAGGCACCACCCATCCTCAAGGAGCACAGTCCCTGGAATGAGCCTAGAGAGAAGGTGAGCAAATGAAGAGAATAACTGCCTGGTGTGTGCATGTGTGCATGTGCATGCACATCAGAGGGGAGAATGGGGTTATGAGAGAGAAAGCTGGAGAGAGAAGTGTAAATCAGACTTGTATGACTTTGACCAAATCATATGCTCTCATTTTATCTCATAGAATATAGATTTCTGTCATTTTGAAAAGTGAAAAATCAAGACCATCGCTGCCAAAGCTTTTGCTTCAAGTTTGAAAAACAGGCTTGGCAAAGTTATGGTGTCCCACCACTCTGTACCTTTCTCTTCCCACACTAATGCCCTTCCTTTGCCACCCACAGCTCTTAACCGGGCACCAGGGACCCTACCAGCCAGCACTCATTGACCTTGTCAGCCAGTTCTATATCCTGATCAACAGCTTTTTTTCTCTGCTGTATTCGTCATCATTCCTCAGATAACCAGCTGCACGTGTCCTCTAATTGGTCTCTGCTGGGGGTTGAATTGTGCCCCCCCAAATATGTTCACATCCTGACCTATAATACCTGTAAATGTGGTCTTATTTGGAAATGGAGTCTTTGCAGATGTGATCAAGTTGAGATGAGATAATATTGGAGAAGAGTGGGTCTTGTTCCAAAGTGACTGGTGTCCTTACAAGAAGAGAAGAGACACAGACACACAGGATGTGACACCAGTGATGCACATACAAGCCAGGAACTTCAGGGATTGCCAGCAACACCAGAAGCTAAGAGAAAGGCATGGGACAGATCATCCCCTAGAACCATCAGAGGGACCTTTGCCCTGTAGACACTTTGATTTTGGACCTGTAACCTCCATAACTGTGAGAGAATAAATTTCTGTTGTTTTGAGCCTCCATGTGTGGTAATTGGTTAGGACAACCATAGGAAATACTCTGTATTTGCCTGACACCCACTCTCTATCTTTCATATAATTGTCAGAATAATCTTTCTAAAATGTATATTTGCTCTTGTCATTTTCCTTTTTATTTTTCAATTATAGCTGACATGAAATATTATATTACTTTCAGGTGTATAGCATAGTGATTAGACATTCGTATACCTTACAAAGTCTTCCCCCTGATAAGTCCAGTACCCACCTGTCATTTTCTCATTTAAGAATGTCAGTGGCTTCCTATCCACAGTCCCCCTCAGGATCAAATCCAAACCCGTTACCACATTGATTGCCCCACCCTCACTGCTCCCAGTGTCCTAGAGGGAATTGTGGTTCTCTTTCTGTGACTGAAATGTTAGCTTCTCATGTTTCTGTCTGTTGCCTCCTTCTTACCCTCACCTCAGATGTAGCGTGACCTGGGTCTTGCCACCCGCTCTGTGATCTCTCCTACCTGTGTGTACCTCTGCCTGAGCACAAGTCACAGGCTTTAAGCTGATTCTCCCAGGCACTAACAGCAAGCTTCCTACAGGCAGCAGGACTGTTTTATGTCTCTATCCCCAGAGCCTATCACTGGAATATAGGAAGTGAAGAATGATTATTTGCTGTCTGATTGAATAAATAACATAATAATCATTCAGAGAAAGTCAAGTTTTCTAGTGCCTGTCAACATGGCAGCATTCAGAAAAGTGTGAAAGGATTTGGTATCAGAGCAGAGCAAACTGTCTCTTTTTCCATTTTTTATTCATGTGACTCAGGGAAAATTACTTAACCTCTCTGAGATTCACTTTTAAAGAAAGAAAGAAAAATAACAGAATATCTCATAGAAGTACTAAGAAAACTAGGTGAGGTGGTGTAGGTGAATGGCAGGCTGGTGCAATGGCTGAAGCAGCTTCACAACTGTGTCTTCCCTTTCCCAGTTAAACCTATGTGTTCATGATATAACTGTGGATTAAAATATTCCACATCTGCAATGTCATTAAATGCTGAACAGAAATTGCCCTTTGTTTTTCCTCCAGGAGAACATACATGGGAATGACCTCTGCCATGAAACTGCCCTAATTACTTGTGCAGAACAATAGCAAAAGCCATGAGGAGATCCATTGAAACACAGGCGGGACAATTAATCACAGCCCATTGGAATATTGCTTTTGGTCTTGAACTCAATCTGCCTTATATACAGGAAATGAAATGCAATAATTATCGTAGTCACTTGAGACTCCAGAGTCCTGGCCTCAATTCCCAAATCCTTCATCATTTAATGTAGGCTTTGTCTACATGATGCCAAAACATCTGGCTAAAAATTGAAAAATGCCATCTATTTTTCAACTGATGACTCACTGAATATTCTACCTTTTGTTTTTTTATTGTGGTAAAATATACATAACATGCAATTTACCATTAACCATTTTTAAATGTACATTTCAGGGGAATTAAGTACATTCACATTGTTGCACAACTATCACCACTATCCATTTCAAGAAATTTTTAAACTGAAAATCTGTGCCTGTGAATCACTTACTCGCCATTTTCCCCTTCCCCAGCCCCAGGAAACCATCATTCAATTTTTTGTCTGAATGAATTAGTCAACTTTAGGTACCTCATATAAGTGGAACCTCATATAAGGACAAATACAGTATTTGTCCTTTTGTGACTGGCTTATTTCACTTAGCATAATGTCCTCAAAGTTCATCCATGTTGTAGCCTGTGTCAGAATTTCCTTCCTTTTGGAGGCTGAATAATATTCCATTGTATAAATACATCTGTACCACATTTTGTTTATCCATTAATTTGTTGATGGACATGTGGGTGTTTCCGCCTTTCGGCTAGTGTGAATAGTGCTACTATGAACACTGGTATACAAATATTTGTTCAAGTCCTTGCTTTCACTTCTATTGGATATATTACCCAGAAGTGGAATTGCTGGATCATATGGTAATCCTGTATTTATTATGGGGGTGAACTACCATGCTTTCTCCCATAGCAGCGGCACTGTTTGACACTAGCAGTACACAGGTGTTCCAGTTTCTCCACATTCTCAAAAGCACTTCTTTTCTCCTCCTCCTCCTCTGTTTTCTTCTCCTTAACAGCCATCCTTAATGGGTGTACATTTCATCCTTCCTTTTTTATGTGTTACAAGAATTCACATTTTTACATGAATCATTCATTCAATCATTCATAACTTCTTCACCTATCAAATCTAGGAGGCTTGACTGAACATCTTGCTCAACCACGGCAAGTGTATTCCAAGTAATGTTGGATTTTAATATTTTAGTTTGCCCTAAAATTTTTCTGCAGCCCAAGTAGGTATCTGCAGGACACAGTAGAATCAGATACCGAGAAGGAGGAGGCAATCAGGGGTGAGGAGCGAGGATGAAAGGCACAGTTCCCACATAGATTGGGTAAAGGGAGGCCAGACCCTGTGTCGGAGGCACACCTGACCCTACCCACACCTGGGGCACCTTCTTCACTCCTCCACGGCTTTCCCCCCCCACCCCCCGAGGACTGTTGCTAAGGGAACTGTGAGCTTCCTGAGGACATGACCGGCCACTTACCTATCTGTGTATCCCCAGTACTCAGTAAAGTTTAACTCATAGCAAGTGCTCCACAAGAATTTTTCTAAAAAAAAATTTAATTAAACTAAGTCAATTAGTGAATAATTAATACCCACCCAAACAGAGGAAGCAGTAAGAAATGCAAACTAAATTTCTTGTCAAAATAATTTCATCTGCAGAAGATTTTATAAAACTTCTCTCTGTAGTTTTAATTCATGTGACTTTATTGATAAACACGTAGTTGGTCTCCCACACACTGAAATTTCCCCAAGGCTTTTAAACACTGATTTGAATCTAAACACCTAACTGCTGGTCTCTACCTGGAGATGTGGCTCCGGTGGCCAGACAGGCTAGCTGCTACCAGAGCTGCTGACCTGTCAGTGTTTGATTAACTGTTTGCTGGCCTAGCCAGCCAGGGCAAATCACTTTCTATAGAAAACATGCCCATGGGGAGGAATAGCCAAGCTACCAAACTCCCCAGTCCTGCCTATGTTTTGTATTTGGGCCTATTTTTGTTTACTTTTGAGGCAGTACCAGAGACAAACTAGTTAGATCTTGATCATCTCCTCAGCCTCCCTTCCTTTGCCCAAGCCTGGCTTCAGTTAGTCTCCACACAAGCCTTGTTCTCCATCCCCATCCATTATTCTAGTAAATGCTAACCTCTGGGAACAGCTGACAGATGTCCTCACTGGGTCTGGTCATGAGGGGAGAGAGAAAGGAGGAGAAGTTAATTCTCCATCAAAATGGGTTCTGCAGATTTTTTTTTGAAATATTGGTAATAGGAATAATGTTTTCATTTCCCTCTTTAAATTTCATTCTCTGCTCTCTTTTACCTCCAGGACCACACCACAAATCATTATCCCAGGAAAGGTTGGCATTGGTGTTTTAGGACACAAAGATCATTGACCAATGTTGCATCTCAAAACTAACTTTCTCAAGTCCTTAGGAATTGGTAGTATTCATAGACAGCTAGGCTTTTACCCAGGCTATAGGATTCCTTACTCAGGGGATGTAAGGAAGGGGCAGAAACCCAGCCTGGGTTGGTATGGCAAGCTGTGTCTCAGTGTGCAGGCTGCATCCATTGAGAGTGGGCTATGTCTGCTAATTCTCACAAAGGCACCCTGTGTACTAGCAGAGACAAAGTCAGGATTTTTGAAGAAAGGATGTAGGGATTTCTAAAGTCCCAAGCTGCCCATTTTAGACATAAAGAATGCAACTTACCATAACTTTGAGTGTTATGCTACAGAGAGAGAACTCAGAATATACAGTGAGGGAGTTCCCCAACCAGACTGAAAGTGGACCAAGAGGCTCGCCTCTCGGGCTGGAAGTTGGTGAGGAAGGGACTGGACCTAGAGAGAGAGCAAGGAAACCAGACCCCAGGTCCACAGCCCACCATGACTGCCAGGCTGGCCCTCAAGATAGAGAACAGTCAGGAGCAGGACAGAGAGAACATTTAGGAGGCCGGTGAGTAGGGGAAGCCAGCCATTAAGGTGCCCCTATATCTGCCTGGGTGTTTCTAAAGCCCCCTCAAGCTGGCCACCCTAACCTACATGTTGTTTTGCAAACACACCAGCCATGCTATTGCCGTAGGGCCTTTGTGCTTGCTGCTCCTTTTGCCTGACAGATTTTTCCATCAGATATGCTCATGACTCACCCCCCACTCATTCTAGGTCTCTGCTCAAAAAATTTTAAAGTATCACTTTATCAGAGAAGGCTTCCCTGATCACCCTATTTAAAATAGCATCCTCTTCTCTCAATGGACACTATTACCCTGCTGGATAATTTTCTCATTGTCATCTATCATCCTGACACACCATGTACTTCAATTTTTTGCTTCTTGTCTTTTTTCTCCAGTAGACTGGAGACTTTGTTTTGATTGATGCTCAGTCTTCAGTGCCTACACTAGTTCCTGGTATAGAGTGATCACCTGATAGACATTTGTTGAATTAATAATGAGTGAATGAGGCTCCAGGTTTTTGGGAGAGCCCCACCTTGGCTCAATGCCAGATTCAACACAGATTAGGAGTGAGTGACAGGTGTTTGGATGGTCAGGTCTGAGCAGCCCTCCTGATTCCCCATAACGTAGGTCAGGTGTGCACATGGTCTGGGCGCTCCCAACTGCCAAATAAGAGTATGAGTAGTTCACAGTGGACTACAGTAATCTAGTGTCTGGAAGAGAGGTACTGAGGGCCACACATGCCAGAGGCCCAGTGGCAGTGGCAGTGGACGGTACCCTCCCCGCTGTGAGAGCAGCCATGACCACTGAGATGGGGCCAGTGCAGACCTCACAGAGAAGAATGTCATGGTGGTGGCCATCAGAGTGGGTCACCCAGTGACCACCGATGAGTGGCCACTTCCTTTGTCCCAGGACTTTCATTCACACCTGGGTCACCATCTGGAGAAGAGTGAGGGAACAGTGATCAAAATGGAGCTGAACTTGGAATTGACTATTTACTAAAAGAGACTATTTGAACTTTAAACAAACTAAGATGCTGTTTACTGAAAAGCCACAGTTGCCTTCACTTCCTTCCTCTCTGCACTTACCTGTGGGCGAGGTTTATGTGGAAGATTAAAACAGTTATTCAAAAATTTAAACAAACAAGCAACATTTCCTTTGTA
Source organism: Hipposideros armiger (assembly GCF_001890085.2). Lineage (NCBI taxonomy): Eukaryota > Metazoa > Chordata > Mammalia > Chiroptera > Hipposideridae > Hipposideros > Hipposideros armiger. The sequence goes on from NW_017731840.1 coordinate 810,295, forward strand.
CATCTAAGTGCAGTGTGTGAAATTTGGGACCCTGTGTGGGCTCTTACTTTAGCTTAATGCCACAAACATTCTCCCTATGAAGGAAGCATAGGTCTCTTACTTACTTTGTATGTATCCTGAAAAATATAACTTCTAATAAAAATTTCCCTCCCTTTGCTGTTTTTATTTTGTGGTGGCCACAAGCCACCAAGACAGAAGGGTTTTAGAAAAGCAAGCTCCCAAATTTAATCTCCACTCTTCTGTCCACTCTCCCTGACCCCAGGGCAACTGCGGGGAAAGCAGCTCTGATGAATTCCCCAGAGCTCTGTTCAGTCTTGCTTTCCTCCGTTTCAGAGATAGGGTTTCCACCATTTCCTACAGGAGATTTGCCCCCAGTTTATCATCTCTGACATTTATAGCAGGAAGATTGAGGTCTTTGGGAATCCTGGGCTGGAAAATGGGGCCAGCTGACTTGCACAGAGAGACTTACAAGGCGAGTGGAAAAGTTCCAAACAGTCGATACCCAGAAGGTACCCCAGAATCAATAAAACAGCAACCACAGCTAATCTTTGTGGAAGGGCACAGCATACCCGAGGCCGCGGGGTGCGTACCTTACAGAGCCATTCCTCGGCTGGCCCATGATTTATGGCAACCTTCACTTCAGAAGAAGCACTGAGGCCAGAACTATGTGGTTCTCAGGGACACTGACAACTCACTCTGGGGACGCAGGGGCAGGGGCCCAGTCTTGCTTTCCCACAATGACTTCCTTTCTCCTTCCTTCTCCCTCTGCTTTTATTATTCACGCACCATATAAGTCACCTATTTAAAGTGTACAATTCAATAATTTTTACTATGTTCATGGATATGTGCAGCCATCATCACTACAGTCAATTTTAAAGTATTTTTGTCACCTCCCAAAAAATTCCCATATAAATTAGAAGTCACTCTTCTTCCCCAACACTGACCCCAGCATTAGGCAACCACTAATCTACCTTCTGTCTTAATGTATTTTCCTATTATGGACATTTTATATAAATGAGATCATACAATACGTGGTCCTTTGTGGTTGGCTTCTTTCACTTAGTATAATGTTCTCAAGGTTCATCCACATTATAGCATGAGTCAGTATTGCATTCCATATGAGCCAGCAATTCTATTTCTAGGCACATACCAAAGAGAAATGAAAATATATGGCCACACAAAAGCTTGTACAAGGATGTCCTATGGAAATCAGTATGGCGGTATCTCAAAAAACTGGAAATGGAACTACCTTATGACCCAGCAATTCCACTCTTAGGTATTTATCCAGAAAAACCAAAGACATTAATTCAAAAAAACATATGCACCTCTATGTTCATTGCGGCACTATTCACAATAGCTAAGACTTGGAAACAATTGAAATGCCCATCAGTAGACGACTGGATTAAGAAACTATGGTATATTTACACAATGGAGTATTACTTAGCTATAAAGAAGGGAACTGTTCCATTTTAAACAATATGGATGGACCTAGAGAACATTATGCTAAGTGAAATAAATCAGTCAGAGAAAGACAAATACCTTCTGATCTCACTTATATGTGGAATCTAAAAAACGGAATAAATGAGAGATGTTAATAGAAATAGTCTCAGAGACAGAGGAAAAACTGAGGGTTGCTACTATGGAGGGGGTGGGGATGAAGGAGAAGGGGAAGGGATGAGACAATACAAACTGGTAACTACAATATGGCCTCAGGGATAGAAAAGACAGTCTGGGGAATATAATCAATAATGTTGTAAATATTTTTTAGGGGGCGAGATGGACTCATGTCTTGTTAGGGAGACCACTTCATAGTCGGTGTAGAGGCCTGACCACTGCACTGTATTTCTGAAGCTGATGTTGAATAATATTGTATGTCAACTATAATTATATATACATATAGTCATGGGATTTGGAGTAGAGTGTGGGAATGGAGTCAATGGAATTGTAATAGATAAGTATGATATCGGGAGTGGGAGGGCATTAGATGGGGGAGGGAGGTTGTTTCTTTTGAGGGGTGAAAAGGATAACAATTGCATTGTTCTGTACACCTGAAACTAATAATAAAATTAATTAATTAATTAATTTTAAAAAAAGAATGTCCATAACAGCATTGTTCATAAGAGCAAAAATGTGGAAACAACTTTAGTATTCAAGTGATGAATGGATAAGCAAAATATGGTATATCTGTTCAAGGGAATATTATTTGCAAATAAGAAGAATGAAGTTCTGATACATGCTACAACATGGGCAGACTCTGATGATATTATGCTAAGCAAAAGAAGCCAGTCATAGAACACCACTTATTGTATGATTCTATTTATGAGAAATGTCCAGAAAAGGAAAATCTCTGCAGACATAAGGTGGATTGCTGATTGTCAGGGGTTGAGGGGAGAGGAGAATGAGAACCAGTGACTGCTAATGGGTACAGGATTTCCTTCTGGGGTGAAGAAAATGTTCTGGAATTAAATAATGGTGTTGGTTGCACAACCTGGTGGCTAAGTTAAAAAATCACTGATCTGTCCATCTTAGATGGAGGAAGAAGAGTAATGAAGGAGATGAGGAGGGTGCTTGGGTTTCCAATAACATGGCATAGATCCACATTTCCTGTTCTTCTCTGCAAGTACCACTTTAGACCCCAGAAATATCACCACAGGTAGCCAAAATGGAATTCTGAAAGGATAAGGAGAACTGGTTTGAGACCCCAGGACTGGAGAAAGGACACAGTGGCAGGGCATCTTAGGTCCTCCTGCACCACAGAAAGAGACTCAAACCCAGTGTTTCCCAACCCCCACCCAGCAACAGAAAGCACCCACGTAAGTTCTTTGCTCTCTACATGGGGCAAGTGTTCCTATGGTAATACATGCTGAGTGGTGGTGGGGATCACTAGAAGCCCTACTACAAATAACAGCCAAGAACAGAGCTCTCCACAACAGGCCTGAGACTTTCCCCCTCTATTGAGAGGCTTTCTGGACATGGGGGCTTAGGCAAGACAGATTCCTCCACACACACTCAGCTAACCTCTTTGTCCCCATGGGGCTGAAACTCTATTTCCCACTAGAGACACTAGGGCAGCTGGGGGTCACTGTTAAGGGGATCTTGTTACAACAAGCGTCTGACCAGAGAAGCCTCTTGTCCTCTCAGGCCTGAACTGCCCTACCCAACAGGAGACACATGCTCCACCCGAAGACACACACTCCACCTGGAAACACGCTCTAACAGCAGGACCCAGTGTGAGCCCCAAAGCACCAGGTAAACGAGCAGACCAAAAGGAGATGGCAAAAGTCCTGGAAATTAAACTGTCATTGGAACCACTGCCCACAAAATAGGCCACTAGCCCTGTGCTAAAACTAAACAGCATGGCTGCCTGCTAAAATAAATGATTTAAATAGGACCTCGAGTCCCCTGACACCCACTATCAGCTCACCTCTTCACGGCCTGACTAACGCCTGCACTGTCTGTAATCACCTAGGGGGCACAAGCACTCTGCTTTTTGTGTATTTCAATTTTCTTTTATGTTTTTCCAGGTTGCAAAATAATACATGTGCAATGTAGAAAACCTGGAAAATAGAGAGAAATCAAGAGGAAATTGTAAATTACCTGTAATCCCACTATTCAGAGAAAATATATGTATATATATATATATATATATATATATATACACACATGTATGTTTTGTGTTTGTGCCTATATTATCCATATATCTGTATAGTCTCCATAGCTTTATTTTCCTTTATAGAAAATAACATAAATCTATATATAACTTTTTTTTTTTTTAGCTGAGCCATCCTGCTACCTGTTGGCAGCTCAGCGGCTGTTCAGCTGGGGCTGGACTCGAACCGCTGTTGCTCAGAGCTCAAACTCTTGAGCGAGCTCTTAACCAACTGAGCCACTCGGCCAACCCCTATATAACATTTTTTAACTTGCCTTTTTTGTATAAAATGTAACCCTTCTGTAAATCATTAAATTTTCTTTCCACATCACTTTCAGTAGCTGCATAATATTTAATTACTCTCCTGTAAAGAATGTAAAGAATTACTTTTGGGTCACTTGCCCTTGGCAAGGTACACCATAGGCGCTCAATAAATATAGCATTAATGAATGAATAGAGCTCTGTGGTCAGAACAAGGGTGAGTCTCTTTTTTGAGAGTTTCACATGTCCCAATCCAGCCCTACAAAGAAAGGCCTGTGCCCATGCTTGTAGGAAATCATCAGGAACCAGCTAGGATCATGGCTTCCATGTTGAAGGACCTCTTTTGGGGAGGAGGTACCTCCAGTGTTTCTGGGTGGAGACTCAACCTTGGTTTCCCAAGCCCATCAGAAAGGAAGGCGCACTGCTGGCCTGCTCATAGAAGGTTTGTTGCAATTGCAAGAAAAGTTGCAGTTCTGCTCCCAGCTCCTTCAGGGCATTGTGCACTTGCTCATATTATTTTCCAGTCTGAAACATGCATCTTGCATTTTCCATTGGCAAACCCCCATCAGACATCAAGACCCAGTTCCAGGGACATCTTGGTGGATCTTCTCTGACCTCTTCTGGAACCTCCACTATACTCCCTTCTACTTGTTGTAGTTGTGCAAGCCTCAGACAGAAGCCTTGGCCATCTGTTGGGCAAATGTGTTTTTGCATCTATTGCACTCAATAGGCTGCAAATCCCCAGCCCAGCCCATGCCCTAAGTGAATGCTTATTGGAAGGGTTAATTGGCTGGATGGGATCGGCCTGCATCTGCAGTGGGGCAGAGGGGCAGAGAGCTTCACACCTGAAAGCACCTGACCCCACCAGTCTCAAGGCTGTGTGATGGCAGTGCCTGGAGCAAGGCTGGTGCTGCCCAGGGAATATGCACCCTTGCTTTGCTATGTCTAGTGTGCCAGAGAGCTGCCAGAGCAGGGATAAGATGAGGAGCCTTTGGCATGTTTCCTAACCATGCTTCATGAAGGGAAAGTCATTTTTTAAAAAAGATTTTATTGGGGAATTGTGGGAGGGGAGCAGACAAGTTGCTGTCGTTTTGTTCTTCAGTCTACTTGTGGAGGATGTTGCTTCACTGGCCCAAGTTGGCACCATCATTGCGCTCTTCCCGGGTGAGGCAGGTCAGTCGCCAGCTTCTGGATGGCCGCTCACAGCAGCTGATGGCTGCTCACACTGGCTGCTGGCTACACAGTGTAGCCCATGGCAACCCATTGCAGCAGGGGCTGCAGCCTACGCCATCGCCGGCAACTCATGGCAGCCCAGCTCCAGGTCGAGCTGCCGTTCACCATCTTAGCTGCAGAGGGCGGTGTCACTGGCCCTCATATGTGGGATCCGAACCAGGGCCCTCTGACATCCCAAGCCAGTTCTTAACCAATGCTCTACTCGGCTGGCCCAGGGAAAGTCATCTTATTGTATTTACTTAGAGAAGGGGTTACAGGCACTTCAGAGCAGCTGTTCAGTATTACTGAGGAGAAAGGCAAGTGGCACCTGCTGCCTGCTTCAAGTCAGAGAACACAAATCCATAGACACAATGGCATCTCTCGTGACAGGCAGGGATCCTGGACCCAGGAAGTTTTTCACTAAATCCTTTAGTCTAAATCGCAAGATTTTTTTCCCCCTTTTTACCCTGAGGCTTCATTTAGTCAACATATCATTTCTTTTATTTTTTTTTAAAGATTTTTATTGGGAAATTGGGGGATGGGAACAGTGATGGGGAATTGGGGGAAGGGGAACAGACAAGTTGCTGTCCTTTTGTTTTTCAGTCTAGTTGTGGAGGACGTTGCTTCACTGGCCCATGTTGGTATTGTGATCATTGTGCTCTTCCCAGGTGAGGCAGATAAGTCCCGTGCCTCTGGATGGCTGCTCACAGCAGCTGCTGGCCGCTCACGCTGGCTGCTGGCTACACACGGTAGCCCATGGCAACCCACTGCAGCAGGGGCTGCAGCCTACGCCATCGCCAGTGACCCACGGCAGCCAAGCTGCAGGTCGAGCTGCCGTTCACCATCTTAGCTGCAGAGGACAGTGTCACTGGCCCTCATATGTGGGATCTGAACCAGGGCCCTCTGGCGTCCCAAGCCAGTTCTTAACCAATGCGCCACTGAGCCGGCCCAGTCAACACGTATTTTCTGCTGCTGATTGCGAGCTTAGATCAGGTCTGGGGCTGGGAGCTGGAGTTCAAGAGATGAGTTAGACAGAAGCTACCATGTTGCAATGGATTTTCCACTATGAGAGAGGGCGCAGGGGAGGAAGTTTAGTTGCACATAACAGATACAGCTTCTGGCTTACTTAAGCAGCAGAAGAATTTATTGGATTTGTAGGGACACCCCCTGAATTCATGGGAAGGCTGATGAAAAAAAAACAAAAAATAAAAAACTTGGAAAATTGACTGGAACTCAAGGAGGACAGATAATGGGATACACAGCCAAGATCAGCCAATGGATCAGTTTTTTGGATGACAGCCTTTGGCTGTCCTGAATATGTTTTCAAGTGTCTATTTGTGTCTCTCTCTTAAGATTCAAGGTACTAAATGGGAGCAAAAGATTGGCCAAATCCAGGTCACCTACCTGAACAAGGAGAAATAGCTGGTCTTTTGGATGCATTAGGAGTTGACAAGCAGCAGAGGCCCTACCCACAGCCAGCATTTCTGTCAAGATCTCCTCCTTTAGAAATTGTCTTCTAGTTATAGAAGAGTGACACTCAGGATCTTCAGAGGTAAGGGTAATGTTCTATTTCTTAATCTGGATATGACTATTAGTAGGATAATATTCAAATCAGTACAGTGAAATAAATAAGCACAATACTCTCAAGCCTCACTAGAAAGCAAGCCGTGGACACAAGTTGTGGGAGAGTTAGTCTGAAAATTCCAGATTCTGGAAATAGTTACCTCATAAAGGTGTTTTCAATTTGAATCTTTTATATTCCAATGACTTTATTCCAAATTCAAATTTAAAGTTCCCAGTTGTTGGGTTATCTGTTTTTCTGGATACTGTTAAAGCAGTTTGCTCAAATTTTCAAAGAAATATTTTCACCTGCCAGTAACTGAAATAAACACATTTCTACTCTCAAGAAAACTGAAGTCACATCTCTGTGGGTTTTCTAGCCAAGTAACAAGAATTTGGAGTCCAAAAAATCAAGACTGTGATCCAGAGCTGTCTAGTTACATCTTTTCTTAAATTGCATCTATACTACAAACTTACTCTGCAAAATGAGGAGTAACTGGAAAGTTTTTCCTGTTGTTCTCATTTCCTTCCTCCACATGTGCTGGCTGAGACATCTCAAGAGTACACATCTGATTAATGTCAGGAGCATTTTTTACATTTTTATTAACTATCATCCATTTTTTCCTGGATAACCCCCCTTGCAATTTGACCTGAGCATCATTAGAATTCCAGTTGCTACTATACATGTTCACTTATTTTACATATATATATATTTTTTTGAGTGCCTACCAAGCATGACAGCCAAAGGAATGAGGATAAATGGGACCTGATCCTTTCCTGGAGATTACCTGGGATGGGGGCTAGATCAGCAAAGGGTAACTATAACTCAGAGGTAATTCAGTGGGTTGATTATAGGGTACTATAGGAGTACATGCCAGGGGTTTAGCTACTTCAGCCTGGGAAATCAAGGCAAGTGGCCTAGGCTGGGACAATGGGAATGTGGACAGAAAGGAAAGGAAGCATAGGAGAGCATTTAGGGAGAACTGCTTGGACTCTCAACTCTGTGGATGTGGAGTGACAGTGATGTGGGAGGAGAAAGCTCAGAGAGATGATGTTTGGACTGCCTTGTATAGGGATCCTTGTCACCGATATGAGGAACAGGAGTTTGAGACATTTACAAAAGCAGGGCAGGGAAGAGAATGAGTTTAGTTCTAGAAACATTTGTTATTGTTGTTTTTGGAAGACTGTTCAAGAGAAGCTTTTTGTTTAAGAGTTTAAATCCTCAGCGTGCTAGGATGGAGATTTACATTTCAAAGTCATCAGAGTACACATGATACACAAATAGATAAATGCATTTAGAGAGACTAAGTCCAGTAATATGAAAAATCGTCCTAGGACAGGACCAAAAGCACACCTACTGCTAACAGGGGGGTTGGATACAAAACTCCTCAGAAGAGACAGAAAAGAAGCAATCCCCAAAGGACAGTCAATATTTTGTCATCACTTGCAGCTCCCTGGTAAATCTCTGTTCATAGAATGTGGCGGCTGTTTGATTTGACTCAGAGCTGATCTAAGCTCAGATGGGGGTGAGAAATGGGGAGAAAGAGAAGGAAACCTACCCCCAGGACATTACTGAACCAATACCAAACTCATGGCAACATCTCAGCTCCCTAAGGCTGTGATTTTATTTAGGGAAAACTAGAACTTGACTGGGAATTTCAAATGAAATCCTGGAGGACTAGACTACCTCAAGAAACTTTGAAAAGCTCTGACATATTCCTGGGGATCTAAAAGGCTACATATATGCACAAGGCTATGAACATGCACAGGAAAGACCTGGGGAAAGAGAAGTCACCATTCCAGTTTACAATTAGAAAAATATGAGATATTTGAATAAATAAGAAAGTATGCCATATACATAGGGAAAAAATAAAACCGGCAACTGAAAATGTCCTTGAGGGGGGCACAGATTTTGTACTTTCTATGCAAACACTTCAAATCAGTTATTATAAATATAACTAAAGGAAACATATCTAAGGAATTAAAATAAAGCATAATGATGATGTCTCATTAAGTAGAGAATATCAATAAAGAGAGAAATCATATATATAAAAATCTAAATAAAAATTTTGTAGTTGAAGTGAAAAAGTCACTAGAGAAACCAAGAACAGATTTGAGCTAGAAAAAGAAAGGATAGATGAACTTAAATATAGGTTAACAGAGATTATCCAGTCTGAGGAGCAGAAAGAACAAATAAGGAAGAAAAATGCTAGAACCTCAGAGGTTTGTGGGACACCAGCAAACATGCCAACATATGCATAATGAGAGTCCCAGAAGATGAGGAGACAAAATAATTAATAAAATAATGTCTGAAACTTTCCAAATTTGATGAAAAACATTATTATACATATCCAAGTAGAATAAACTCCAGAAGATTTATACAGGTATATTATAGTCAACTTCATGAAATTCAAAGACAGAGGAAATTTTAAAAAAATTATTGGGGTGATATTAGTTAATAAGATTATATGTTTCTATAATACATCATCTGTATATTGCATTGTGTGCTCACCACCCAAAGTCTAGTCTTTTTCTGTCACCATATATTTGATCTTCTTTACTCTGTTTAATTTTCCGTCACCCCCTTCACTTCTAGTAACCACCATACTATTGTCTGTGTCCATGAGGTTTGTTTGTTTGTTTGTTTTGCTTGTTCATTTGTTGCTTTCTGTTTTGTATCCCACATATGAGTGAAATTGTGTGAGTCTTGTCCTTTTCCATCTGACATTTTGTTTACATGATACTCTCAAGTTCCATCTATGTTGCCACGAATTGCAGTATTTCATCTTTTCTTATGGCTGAGTAATATTCCACTGTATATATATACATCTTCTTTATCCAATCATCCATCAAAGGAAACTTAGGTTGTTTCCATTTCTTGGCTATTGTGAACAATGCTGCAATGAACGTAGGGGTACATATATCTTTACAAATAAATGTTTTCAAATTTTTCAGGTAGATACCCAGAAGAGGAAATTGCTGGGTCACATTGTAGCTTTATTCTTTTTTTTTTTCAGGATACATATACTGATTTCCATAGTGGATCTATCAATTTATATTCCTGCGAGCAGTGTATGAGAGTTCCTTTTTCTCCACATCCTCCCAAACACTTGTTCTTTCTTGTCATGGCCATTATAGCCATGCTAACGGGTATGAGGTGGTATCTCATTGTGGTTTTGATTTTCATTTCTCTATAAATAATGAAGTTGAGCATCTTTTCAGATATCTGTTGGCCATTTGTATGTCATTTTGGGAAAAGTGTATATTCAGGTCCTGTGCCCATTTTTTTAAAAATGCAATGGATTTTTTTACATTGATTTTGTATCTGCCACGTAAGTGTATTTGTTGTTGTTGCTGTTGTTTTTCCCAATAGTTTTTTAGTGGAGTCTTTTGGGTTTTCTATATAAAGAATCATGTCATCTGCAAAAAGTGAAATTTTACTTCATCATTCCCAATTTGTATACCTTTTATTTCTTTCTCTTGCCTGTTTGCTCTGGCTAGGACTTCCAATACTATGTTGAATAACAGTGGTGAGAGGGGGCATCCTTGTTTGGTTCCTGATCTTAGAGGAAAAGCTTTCATTTTTTTTCACCATTGAGCATAATATTAGCTGAGGTTTGTCATACATGGCCTTTATTATGTTGAGTTACTTTCCTTCCATACCAATTTTATTGAGTGTTTTAATCATAAATGGATGTTGTATGCTATCAACTGTGTTTTCTGCATCTATTGATATGATCATATAATTTTTATCCTTTATTTTGTTTATGTGGTGTATCACATTGATTGATTTGCATGTGTTGAAACATCCTTGTACCCCTGGAATAAGCCCCACTTGATTATAATGTGTTATCTTTTTAATGTATTCTTGTATTCAATCTGCAAGTATTTTGTTTAGAATTTTTGCACCTATATTCATCAGCAGTATTGGTCTGTAATTTTCTTTTTTTGTTTTTCCCTTGCTAGGTTTTATATCAGGGTAATGTTGGCCTCATAAGATGAGTTAGGAAGTATTGCCTCTTCTATTTTTTTGAAAGAGTTTGAGAAGGATAGTATTAAATGTTTGGTATAATTCACTAGTGAAACCATCTGGTCCTGGAATTTTACTTTTTGGGAGGTTTTTGATGACTTATTCAATTTCCTTATTGTTAATTGGTCTATTTAGATTTTCCAGTTCTTCGTGATTCAGTCTAGGAAGTTTATATATTTCTAGGAACTTGTTCATTTCTTCTAGGTTGTTGAATTTGGAGGCACATAGCTTTTCATGGCATTCTTGTATAGTTGTTTGTATTTCTATGGTGTCTGTTGTAACTTCTCTTTCATTTGTGATTTTGCTTATTTGAGACTTTTCTCTTCTTTAGTGAGTCTAGTCAAAGGTTTGTCAATTTTATTAGTCTTTTCAAAGAACCAGCTCTTTGGTGCATTAATTTTATTCTATCATCTTTTTTGTTCTGTATTTCATTTAATTCTGCTCTAATTTTTATTACTTTCCTCATTCTACTTACTTTGGGCATTGCTTTTTCTTATTTTTCTAGTTCTTTAAGGTACAATATTAAATTAGTTATTTGAGAATTTTCATATTTCTTGAGGTAGACCTGTAATGATAGAAACTTCCCTCTTATTACTGCTCTTGCTGTATCCTCAAAATTTTGATATTTTGTAATAACATCCTCAATTATTTCTATGTATTTTTTATCTCATCTTCTATTTCTTCTTTGACCCATTTGTTGTTTAGTAGCACGTGGTTTAATGTCCACATATTTGTGGTTTTCCCCACTTTTCTTTATGCAGTTGACTTCTGATTTCAAAGCGTTGTGGTCAGAAAATATGTCTGGTATGATTTCAATTTTCTTAAATTTGTTGAGGCAAGTTTTGTGTCCCAACATATGGTCTATCTTTGAGAATGTTCCATATGCACTAGAAAAGATATATTCTGGTGTTTTGGAATGAAAAACTCTGTAAATATCTATTATGTCTAGTTGGTCTAATGTGTCATTTAAGGCTGATATTTCCTTATTGATTCTCTGTTTGGATGATCTGTCCGTTGCTGTAAATGGGGTGTTTAAGTCATCTGCTATAATTGTGTTTTTGCCAGTTTCTTCCTTTATTTCTGTTAGTACCTGCTTCATATATTTTGGTGCTTCCAGGCTGGATCAGTATATATTAATATGTGTTATATCTTCTTGGTGTATTGTTCCCTTTATCGCTATAAAATGTCCATCTTTGTCTCTTATTACCTTCTTTATCTTGAAACCTATTATGTCAGATACTATGGTTACATCCACTTTTCTCTGGATGCTATTTGCTTGGAGTATCATTTTCCACCTGTTTTCTTTGAATCTATGTTTGTCCTTGCAGCTGAGATGGGCCTCCTAAAGGTAACATATAGTTGTGTTTTGTGTTTTGACCCAATCTGCTACTCTGTGCCTTTAAATTGGTGAGTTCAGTCCATTTATGTTTAGAGTAATTATTAATATATGAGGATTTCCTATAGCCATTTTTGTTTGTTTGTTTTTGTTTTCTGGTAGCTGTGTGCCTCCATTGTTTGTTTTCCCTTGTGTTTCTGTTTTTTATTTAAGTTTGATGGTATTCTAGAAATTTTTCGTGTTTCCTATTTTTTTTTATGTTATGTGTCTCAGTTCTAGTGGGGATTTTTGTTTCGATTTGCTTTGTTTTTTGTGGTTACCATTAGGTTTGTGCAAAATAAAGTTTCAATATATAGTAGTATTTTTCTTCTGATTGCATTTTATCTTCATCCCCCTGTGCACATTCAGTAGTTTAGCCCCTTCTCCTTTTATGGTTTTGTTGTCACAAATTGTCCCTTTTTATGCTGTGAGTTTGTTTCCAAATTGCATTAGCTATTGTATTCTACTTTTTTTTAATGTTTTTACCTCCTTAACCTTTATGTTATATTTAAGTGTTTAATATGCTACTGTAAACAAAGGTTACAATTTCCTGCTTCTATCTGTTAGTCATGAAACTCATAGTTTTGTATTCTTTTGTTTTTTTTGTTTCCGATAGTAGAGCATCCTTTGGTATTTCTCATAATGCCAATCTTGTGGTGGTAAATTCCCTTAGCTTCTATATGTCTGGAAAGACTTTAGTTCTCCTTCATATCTAAAGGATAACTTTGCTGGATATATTCTTCTTGGCTAATGATTTCTCTCTTTCAATAATTTGAATATTTGGTTTCACTCTCTCATAGCTTTTTGAGTTTTGGTGAAAATCCAAAGATAATCTAATGGGGTTTCTGTTATAGGATACTGTCTTCTTTTCTCTGGCTGCCTTGAGAATTCTTTCTTTGTTATTTATTTTTGACAGTTTTAATAGAATGTGCTTTGGAGAAAGCCTTTTTAGATTGAGATAATGAAGTATTTTGTTAGCTTCTTGTATTTGAGGATCTGGTTCTTTCCACAGGTTTGGTAAATTCCTGTCAATTATTTGTTTGAATAGGCTCTCAGTTCCCTTATTCTGCTCATCTTCTTCTGGTATACCCATTATTCTTATATTGCTCTTTCTAATGGAGTCAGATGGTTCTCATAGAGTTTTTTCTTTTTTTTCTCTCTCTCAATTCTCTCTCTTCTTCTACTTGAGTCATTTCTAGATTTCTATCTTCAATTTTACTAATTCTTTCCTCCATCTGCCCTGCTCTAATATTTTAAGCTTGCTAGTTCATTTTTCATCTCATTAATGAGTTTGTCAGCTACAGAATTTCTATTTAGCTCTTTTTTTGGTTTCAGTCTTTTTCATTAAGCACTCTTTTTGTTCGTTGGTTTTATTTGTGAGTTTGTTGAATTGCTTTTCTGAGTTTTCTTGTATTTCATTGATATTTTTCAGAACTGCAATTTTGAACTATCTGACTTTTATTTTATTTTATATTTTTAAATTTTGTTGGGGAACAGCTATGGTCATCAGTTACACATTGCTTTCATGCTACAATGGTATAGTTGACACTTTTCAGGAGGGTGCAGCTCACTGTGGCCCATGCGGGGATCGAGCCAGCAACCTTGGTTTTGTCAGCACCACTCTCTAACCAACTGAGTTAACCAGTCACCCCAAATTCTCTGCCATTTAAAAATCACATGATTACATGTCTTTATGTTTATCTTGTGGAGTTTTTTTCTTTTCTTTCTGAATTCCCTTATTACCTTTGTTATTCATTATGCTTAATGGATTATTTATCTGCCTGGGCATTTGTGGGAATGAAATTGGTTTTTAAAAATTACCTCATCAGTAATTGCATTATGTATAAATAGATTTAATGCCCCAATCAAAAGACAGAGATTGGAAGAATAGAAAAAAAATGATATGACTCAAAGCTGCCTAAAATAAACACATTTTATATTTAAGGACACAAATAAAGAATGGAAAAAGATATACCATGCAAGAAACAAATAAAAGAGAGCTTTAAGACAAAAGCTTTTACTAGATACAAAGAATAACCTTATTATAATAATATCAGGGTTAATCTGTCAGGATAATATAATGAATAAACATATATTCACTTAACAATAGAGACAAAGTACATAAAGCAAAAAACTTACAGAATTGAAGGGGGAAACAGACAATTAATTCAACAATAATAGATGGAGACTTCAATACCTCAATATCGATAAAGAATAAAACGGGGCATAAGTTCAGCAAGGAAATAGAAGACTTGAACTATAAATCACATAAATTCACCTTGAAAAAACAGTATAAACCATATAAATGCTCATGACTTATTTTTCATATGCCATCCCACAAAATAAGTCTTAATTTTAAAAGGCTTGAAATCATACAAAGTATTTTCTCCAACCTCAGTTGAATGAAATTAGAAATGAATAACAAAAAAATTTTTGGAAAATCCCCAAGCTAAATTAACCAACATATTTATAAACAATCAATGGGACAAGAAAGGAAGCATATGAGAAATTAGAAAAAAGCAAGTTTGAACAGCTTTATGTCCATCAAGTGATGAATAATAAACAAAAATAGTGTATCTATTCAAATCCAAAATCTGCAAGGTAGACTGACATGCTGGAGACACATGAAGAGCCAACACTGCAGTTCAAGTCCAAAGGCCTTCTCCTGAGAATTTCCTCTTGCTCAGAAGAGGTCAGTCTTTTGTTCTGTTAGCCCTTCAACAGATTGTATGGCATTCTGCCTTAATCAGTGTCCACCAATTTAAATGTAAATCTCATCTGAAACACTTTACAGAAACACTAGAATAATGATTGACTACATATGTGGGCACTGCGGCCTAGTCAATTAGACACATAAAATTAACCATCTCAATGAGAAAAAATACTCAAATGATATCAACACCAAGTTTAATCAGATGTAGAAATTATCTGATAAGGATTTTAAAGAAATTATCATAAAAATGCACCAATAATATATTCAAGTTCTCTTGAAACAAATAAAAACAAGAGAATCTCAATAAAGAAACAAAATCTATAAAAATAACTAAAAAGAAATTATAGAAATAAAAAAATATAATAACTGAAATTTAATTTTTTTCCAGTGGATGGGCTCAGTGATAAAGTGAAGGTGACAGAGGATGGAATCACTGAACTTAAAGACATATAAATAGAATTCACTTAGTCTGAAGAACAAAAAGAATATCAATTTTAAAAGCAAACAACAAGGGCCTACAGGACAATAACAAATAATTCAATATTTGTATTATCAGAGCCCCAGAATAGAGTACAATAGGAGTAGGACTGAGAGAGCATTGAAAAAAAATAATGAATAAAATTTCCCAAATTTGATGTAAGACAAAAACCCACAGATTGAAGAAGCTAAGCAGATGAGAGAGAGAGAGAGAGAGAGAAAAAAAAAAAAGATAATCCAAAGAAATCCATTCCAATACACATTGTAATTAAACTTCGGAAAAATAAAACAAAATAAGGCAAACTCTTAAAAGCAGTCAAAGAGAAGTAAAACATAACCTAAAGATGAATGCCACTTGTAAAAACAGTGGATTTCTCACGTGAAATAATAGAGGTCAGAAGGAAGTGACATTTTACTTATTTTAAATGTTTGTTTGTTTTAAATTGAGACATAACTTACACACCACAAAATTCACACTATTAAAGTGTACAGTTAAGTATATTTTAATATAGTCACAAGGTTGTGCAACCATTACCACTATTTAATTCTAGAACATTTTCAACATCACTAAACAAAACCTTGTACTCATCAACAGTCACTTCCCACTCCCCACTCCTCCCACTCCCCAGAAATCTCTAATTTACTCTTTGTCTCTATGTACTTGCTTATTCTGGGCATTTCATATAAATGGAATCATATAATATGTGGCCTTTTGTGTCTGGATCCTTTCACTTATAATATTTCAAGATTAATTCATGTTGTAGCATGTTGATAGCTCATTGCTTGTTACAGCATATTGATACCTCATTGATTGTTATGGCTAATATTCCATTATACGGAATGGCACATTTTGCTTATCCACTCATTAACTGATTGATATTTGGATTGTTTTCACTTTTGGCTATTACATGTAATGCTGCTATGAATGTTTTTTTACAAGTTTTTATGTAAACATTTATTTTCTCTTGGTTATATACTTAGGTATGTAATTGCTGGCTTATATGATAACTGTATGTTTAGCATTTTGAGGAACTACCAAACTGTTTTACCCAAGTGGCTATACCATTTACATTCCTACAAGTAATGAATAATGATTCGAGTTTCTTCATATCCTCTTCAGTACTTTTTATTGTCCATCTTTTTAAAAACTTGTGTCTAGTGGCATCTCCTGTGGCTTTGACTTGCATTTCCCTAATGATTAATAATGTTGAGCATCTCTATTGTGTTTATTGGCCAAATGTGTATCTCCTTGGAAAAATGCCTATCCAAATCCTTTGCCGATTTTTAATTAGGTTGTCTTTTTATTTTGGGGTAGTAACTGTTCTTTATATATTTTGGCTAAAAGTCCCTTGTCAAATACATAATTTGCAAATACTTTCTCCCATTCTATAGATTTTTCTTTCACTTTATTATAGGGTTTTTTAAAACACAAAATTTTAAATTTTTGGTGAAAATTAATTTATCCATTTTTATTTGGTTGCTTGTGCTTTTGCTTTTATATAATTGTCTAATCAAAAGCCATAATGATTTACATCTATGTTTTTTTTCTAAGAGTTTTATAGTTTTATCTCTTACATTTAGACCTTTGATCCATTTTGAGTTCGTTTTCATATGTTGTTTAAAATATCAATCCAGCCTAAGTTTTTTGCATGTGAATGTTCATTTGTCCCAGCACAGTCTATTGAAAAGACTATTCTTTCCCTATTGAATGGTCTTGGTATTTTTGTTGAAAATCAACTGACAGCAAATGTGATGATTTGTTTCTCAGTTCTCAATTTTATTCCATTTATCTATATGTTCATTCTTATGCCAGTATCACAATGTTTTAATTACTGTAGTTTTGTAGTAAGTTTTAATATCAGGAAGTGAGTCCTCTGACTTTATTCTTTTTCAAAATTGTTTTGATTATTATAGCTCGCTTGTATTTGCATATGAATTTTAGGATCAGTGAGTTCATTCTTGCAAAAAAATAAAAAATAAACTACCTGAGATTTTGAAAAGATTGCATTGAATCTGTACATCATTTGGGAAATAGAGCCATTTAACAATATCAAATCTTTCAGCCCTTGAGCCCAAGGTGTCTTTCTATTTACTTAGGTCTTTAATTTCTTTCAGCAATGTTTTGTAGTTTGTACTATACAAGTCTTCCACTTCCATGGTTAAATTCATTCCTAAGTATTTATTCTTTTTGATGCTGTAAATTGAATTGTGTTCTTAATTCCATTTTCAAATATTTTGTTGCTAGTATATATAAATGCAATTGATTCTTGTATATTGACCTTATAACCTACAACCTTGTTAAACTTATTAGTCCTGATGTGTGTGTATGTGTGTGTGTGTGTGTGTGTGTGTGTGTGTGTGTGTGTTCTTTAGAATTTTCTGTAAGCAAGATAATGTCATCTGCCAATAGATACAGGTTTACTTCTTCCTTTTTTACTCTGTTTTTCTTTATTTGTTCTTGTTTCATTTTGCTGACTAGCACTTCTAGGTGCCAGGCATTGTTCAAAGTGATTTACATGGCTAACTCATTTAATTTACCATCCTATGTGGTAGGCTTCTAACTTGCTCAAAATTACCCAGCTAGAGACTCAGTCTGACTTCCAAGCCTCTGTTCTGTACTGGCCCATAAAGGATGTCAATGGGGGTATATATGAATGTCTTACCATGTGCAAGGCTGAGCCCCTTACTTAAGTGGTCATATTGAATCCTTGAAAAATCTTAGGAAACTGTCTCCCAATTTACAGATGTGGAAACTAAGGTTCAGACTGAAGAAAGAATTCCAGGCAAGGTAGTATGGAAAACCAGTAGATGAAAGCATAATGACAATGATGGTAAGGAGATGGATAGGCCTGGAAAGGACATTCATCACTGAGAAACAGTAGGTCTTGAATAGTAGATGGAATTATCTTTTAGGAAAGGGATTCCCTAGGGACTCCTGGGTAGGAAAGTCATACCATAGAAACAGAATTTGAAAGAAGTACTTTTACTTTATTATGTTGGTGTTAGGCTGTGACTGACTGGTCAGCTATGCCCTCCTGGAGTTTCCCTGCATGTCCTTCTCTTTGTAAGACAAAGAATTAACATAAAAAGTCATCTGAGAACATTTTTGCCCACAACATTCAATAATTGTCAAACACATGTTGTTGAGAGCTGACCAGGAGCGTCACCCCCATGTCCCCAAGGCTGCTTAGCCCCAACTCACCAGACAGCTATATCCCGTTTCTCTGTGGGTTCATGATGACTGCTCTGAGAGGCCTGGGGAAAAAAGAAGCAGCTCCACATAACTGAAAGTTGTTTATTGGTCATTTTCAAGTTTAAGCTTCAGGTCTGAGTTTTGAATGGCCACAAGTCTTACATAGGTCTGTGAGCTTCCAAATACTGAGAAAAAAAGTCATAAAAATTCTAGATGCTTTTGCAAGACAAAGTAAAAGATCTGGATAGTTAAAAACCAAGAATTTTAATGGAGCTTTTCAGTTTTCTCATGGATATTTGGCTTTGTGTAGCCACAAATGTGAATCAAAGATGAGAAGTAATATGCAGATATGCACTACATGTTTAGTGGGCACTGAGCTGGAACTGTCAAAATGAAGGGTTCACACCAGTCCGAGTTAACGTCTTGGTTTTGCATTATTGCAAGATGTTGACAGAATGTGTGTGTTACATTACAGCAATCTGCCATGGCAGTAATAGTTTTGGTGTGTGATAAATGCAGCAGATCCCCAAGAAAGTCCACACAGAGGTTAACTTTGCCCAAACGAGTTATATATAGCTTTCCTTTCACTAAATTCTACCAAGTCACCTTCTACTTTCAAATAACACCACAGTTGGAGCAATATTTTGGTTAAATTTTGTCCAAGTGATGAGTGTTTCCAGTACAGGATTTCATGTTACCCTGGGTGATATGTTCTGTGATGCTGAGGGTAATTAGGGGTGAATGCATAGCAGGCCAGGTCTGCTGAGGTCCCTTGGAGATTATTACATCGAAGCTGTGGAATGGATGAGCCTAATGGGGCTGGATTTGGGAGCCAATTGTGGATCATCTCCAAGGTAGAAAGAATCTAGAGTGATCCACAGAAAAGAACACACACAGACTCCCTCATGCTCATGGTCATGTGGCCATTGGGCTCAATGCCAGCTGCTGAGAATAAGAAGATGAATCTATTATGGAGCTTAGGGCAGTATAGGAAATCCAAGGTATATAGACAAACCTGGAAAGGACAGCACTGAGTCCTAAGCCCTGCTCTGCCTGGGCTTGCTCAGCCACTTGGTACATGCCTGTAAATTACTCCTGAGCATCCCCACAGCTGGGGCTTCACCAAATACTGGTAAGATCTCTCCCCAAATGCTCCTCCCTTGTGATCATATCTTCTATATGCTCTATAAAAGTAAAAGAGGATGTTTTCTAATACAAATCACTTCTGTAGTCATTGTTTAAGGTCTCCTGGACCTAACAGATCCTGTATGAAACGTAAGTCACAAAATAGTCAGCTCAGTCGATCACAGTCTCTGAAGTTCCGTGTGCAACCCTAGCAAGGGTGGTGCTCGGTACTGATGTATGGAGAAAGTATGCTTCTCTGTGGGAACAGCTGCCATCAGTCGTGTGCTTCCCCATGTCACAGGCACTACTCGACATGCTTCACAAGCGTTACCTTATTTCACCCTCATGACAAACCTAGGAGGCAGGTTGCCACTCTCGGATTCATTTTACAAATGGAAAAACTCAGGAACAGAGAGGTTATGCAAGGTGCCCCAAGTCACACAGCTGAGAACTAGGATCTGGACCAGCTGCTCTGGGCATCACACTGTAACTGAGAGGCGAGACCAGGCACTTAAAGGGAAAGGTCAGGGCAGCTGTGAACTAGATATCTTTATGGGGAGAATCAATGATTAGCCTAAATGGAATCTGGCTCCCCAAAAAAATAAGGGCATAGAGATTATGTGTGAGTTTGTGTGAGGGAGGAGGACAGGTCCATTTTATACTTACAATAGGGAGCTGCCTGTTCAAGTGGTTTTGGGTTTCAACATTTCTTCATATGGCTTTCTACAATGTCTGACATTTCACCTTTAGAAATAGGTTTATTTGATAAAAACAAAGTGAATCTCTGGGTATTGTTTATATTATTTAAGATCACCTTAGAGGGAGTATTAGTTATTTCTGTGCTAAGGATTTGCCTTCACATCACCATGTTTATCATTTCTAGCTGAGGACAGGAGATGGGAGGAAACAGGAAAAGAAAGTCAGGGTTTCTTTATTTAAAGCTCACCAGGGGCTCTGCATGGCCTGCACTGGTCATCAGGAGAGGTGACCAGGAGATACCTGTCTTGTCAATCAAGGACTTCCAGATACTGTAGGGTTCAATAGATCCCGGGGCACGTGCTCCCTGACACCTCCAGCCTGTTTGCATCTAGATGTCTCCCACTGGGCCCATCCTCACAAATCCAGCACATACAGGGGTAGGGTAGGTGGCATCTGTTCTTTTTCTGACTTAGAAAAGACAGATACACTCTCTGCCTCAGGGATGTCTGAAGGATGCATCTGGCAAGGTGAGATGAACAGGTAGGTAGGTGTGTCCCCTGGAGGGTGGCATGCACTAGAAGCTCTGTCAGTGGTGGCCTTTCCCCTGGCCCTCTCTTCCCACACCAGCATCCTGGGCCTCAGCTTGATGCCAGCTCCAGGGACCAGGCTAAGGGGGTCTCAAGCTAGGCCTTTTGTCTTAGTCCTGTTGGTCTTCGTACCACACTTTGCATGGAACCCAGACAATGTGCAATAGATTGACTTTACCATGATTACTGCAACTGATGTTTATCTGAAAGATGTAAGGGAAGAACCTGGAACATGACCCTCTTCTCATGCTTTTGAAAAACATCGTTGTCATAAAACATTCCCAGACTTTCGATCCTCCCAGGCTCTAGCCCTGTGCACACATCTCAAAGCTCATGGAAGGGGCACCATCCTGCCAAGCTACTGACAGATTTATCCTTCAGCACTCAGGGGGATGGCCAGGCTATGGCCAGCCTCTGCGCAGAGCTCCCCACTTGAACAAAAACTATCAGGATGTGTGAATGAAACACAGAGCAGGAGTCTGAAATGTTCATGGATATTTATGGAGTATTTCAGACCAGAATCCTGTAAAGTAAGATCCAAAAACCTGTCTGAGTGAAGCAAGAGAATCAGCTATCAGAGGCAGCTCTTTGGGAACAGATTTCGTGATTGATTTTGTCTCCCCCCACATCAGTTCTTAAGTGCCTTGGGCAATGCCTGTTAGTCAGTGTCCTCGTTCTCTCTACCCATTCCCCCCACCCAAGTCCAGTCTTTCAGGCTGCCGAGTGACTGAGCGAGGAAACAGCTGACCTACAGACAGAGGGGCCTTCGAAGTCCAGGGTACAGGCAGCATTAAGTTGTGGGAAAACCAGATCCAGTGAAACTATAGAGAGAAGGTCAGCAGGAGCTGCATACATGGCCAAGCCCTGAGGATTGCTGGTTTCACGTCCTATGGGTCATGTGGCTCTGTGTGGGGATGCCCTGCTGTCCCCAGAGGCTTGCCAGGATGTCCAAGAGAGGACTCAGCCCGGAGCAGTGGTAACTGGGTTATTGTCTCCACACAAGAAAGAATTCAAGAGAGGCAGATACATGAAAGTGAAGTGATTTATTGAAAATGAAAGAACTCATACACTCTTGAGAGGAAAGTGAGGGTGAACTCAGAGAATGAGTTGCTTGGAGGAAGTCACCATCAGGGGGATTTATCCTCCCAGGGTGGGAGTTGGTGACATTCCATTGACGTGGTTTATTCATCTGCTTCCTTGGGTGGGACCCTCCATTTTGTTATTTCTTCCTTATTTGGTTCTTCTGGAACTGTCCTGGTGTCAGATGCATGATGGCAGTTGTAGTAACTGCAATGTAAATGAGATTATAATGACATTATAATTAGAATGTCCTGAAATCCCACAGCCTTTTTTTTGCATTCAGTATTGTTTTATATTAGTTTTAGATATACAGCACAGTATTTAAGCCTTTAAATAATTTATGCAATGATCCCTCTGATAAGCCTAGTACCCATCTGACACCACACATAGTTTTATAGCACTATTATTGACTGTAATCCCCATACTGTATTTCACATCCCCATGGCTATTCTGTGACTACAAATTTGTACTTCTTAATCCTTTCACCTTTCTAACCCAGCTCCCCAACCACCTCCCATCTAGCAAACATCAGTTTATTCATCAATATCTATGAGTCTATTTCTCTTTTGTTTCTTCTCTTTGTTTATTTCATTCATTAGATTCCACATATAAGTGAGATCATACAGTATTTGTCTTTCTCAGTCTGACTTATTTCATTTAGCATAATATCCTCTAGGTCCATCCATGTTATTGCAAATGGTAAAATTTCATTCATTTTTATGGCAGAGTAATACTCCATTGTATGAATGTACCACCATTTCTTTATCCAATTGTCTATTGATGGGCATTTCAATTGTTTCCATATGTTGGCTATTGTGAATAGTGCTGCATTACACAGAGGGATGCATATGTTTTTTTGAATTAGTGATATAGATTTCTGTAGATAAATAGCCAGGAAGAGAATTGCTGGATCATAAGGTAGTGTTATTTTTAATTTTCTGAGGAACCTCCATACTGTTTTCCACAGTGGCTGCACCAATTTGCAATCCCACCAACAGTGCACGAGTGTTCCCTTTACTCCACATCCTTGCCAACACTTGTTGTTTGTTCATTTATTAATGATAGCCCTTCTGACAGGAGTGAGGTGATATTTCATTATGGTTTCTATTTGCATCTCTGATGATTAGTAATGTTGAGCATCTTTTCATATGTCTATTGGCCATCTGTATGCCCTCTTTGGAGAAATGTCTCTTCATGTCCTCTGCCCATTTTTTAATTGGATTTTTAAATTTTAGGTGTTGAGGTGCATGAATTTTATATAAATATTGCATATCAACCCCTTATCAGATGTATGATTGGTAAACATCTTCTCCCATTCAGTAGGATGTCTTTTTGTTTTGTTTATAATTTCCTTTGCTGTGATAAAACTTTTTAGTTTGATATAGTCCCATTTGTTTACTCTTTCTTTTGTTTCCCTTGCCTGAGGAAATACATCACTAAAAATATTACTAAGGGTCATATCTGAGAGTTTACTTCCTATATTTTCTTCTAAAAGTTCTGTGGTTTCGGGTCTTACATTTAAGTCTTTAATCCATTTTGAGTTTATTCTTGTATATAGTGTAATGAGGTGGTTCAGTTTTGTTTTTTTGCATGTATCTTTCCAGTTTTCCAAACACTGTTGAATAGACTGTCTTTACCACAGTGTAAATTCTTCCTTCCTTTGTCATAGATTAAATGACCATACAGACATGGATTTATTTATGGGCTGTCTATTCCATTTCATTGATTTATGCATGTCTGTTGTTATGCCAATACCATACTGTTTTGATTATTATGGCCTTGTAATATAATTTGATATCAGGCAGCATGATACCTCCCACTTTGTTCTTATTTCTCAGGGTTGCCATGGCTATTTGAGGTCTTTTATGGATCCATATAAATGTTAGTATTATTTGTTCTAGTTCTGTGAAAAATGTCATTGGTATTTTGATAGGGATTGCATTGAATCTGTAGATTGTTTTAACTATATATATAGTTATATAATTATATAACTATATATATAGTTATATAATTTAACTATATTAATTATTCCTATCCATGAGCATTGTATCATGTATTTGTATCTTTTCAATTTCTCTCTTCAATGTCTTATAATTTTGTAAGTACAGGTCTTTTACTACTTTGGTTAAATTTATTCCTAATTTTTTTGATGCACTTGTAAATGGGATTGTTTTCTTAAATCCTCTTTCTGTTAGTTTGTTATTTGTCTATAACAATGCAACTGATTTCTGAATATTAATTTTGTATGCTACTACTATGCTAAAATAATTTATCAGTTCTAATAGTTTTTTAATGGAATTTTTAGGTTTCTCTCTATATAGTATTATATCATCTACAATATAATGACAATTTTATTTCTTCCTTTCCCAAGTGGATGATTTTTTTTTTTGCCTTGTCTGATTGCTGTGGCTAGGACTTCCAGAACTATGTTGAATGAAAGTGGTAAAAATGGGTACCCTTGTCTTTCTCCTGATTTTAAGGAGAATGCTTTTAGCTTTTCCCTATTGAGTATAATATTAGCTATTGGCTTGTCACATATGTTGAGATATGTTCCCTCTATTTCTATTTTGCTGCAAGTTTTTTTTTCAATCATAAACGGATGCTAGATTTAGTCAAATACTTTTCTGCATCTATTGATATGACCATATGCTTTTTTTGGGTTTTTTTCCATACTTTTTTTTATTAGTTTCAGGTGTACAAAGCAATGTAATTGTTAGACCTTTACACCCCTCAAAAAGTGATATCCTCCCTCCCTTAATCTACTATCCCTCTGACATCATTATTTTTCATTTTGTTTATGTGGTGTATCAAGTTAATTGATTTGCTGATATTGAACCAAACTTGCATACTAGGATTGAATACCACTTGATTGTTGTGTATGATCTTTTGAATGTATTGCTAAATTCGGTTTGCTAATATTTCCTTGAGGATTTTTGTATCTGTGTTCATCAGGGATATCAGCCTATAGATTTCTTTTCTTGTAATGTCTTTATCTGGTTTGGAATCAGGGTAATGGTGGCCTCATAAAATGAGCTTGGGAGCCTTCTCTGGTCTTGGATTTTTTGAAATAGCTTGAGAAGAATAGGTATTAATTCCTTTTGAAAAGTTTGGTAAAATTTGCCTGTGAAGCGATCTGGTCCAGGACAATCATTTTTTGGGGAACTTATTGATTATTGATTCAATTTTGTTAGTTGTAATCAGTCTGTTCAGATTTTCTGCTTTTCCTTGATTCAGTCTTTGAAGATTAGATGCTTCTAGAAATTTATCCATTTCTTCCAGATTGTCCAATATGTTGGCATACAATTGCTCATAGTATTCTATTAAAATTGTCTGTATTTCTGTGGTGTCCATTGTCACTTTTCCTCTTTTGTTTCTGATTTTATTTATTTTTGAGTCCTCCTCTTTTTTTCTTGATTACTTTGGGTAAAGGTTTGTCAATTTTGTTTATCTTTTCAAAAAACCAGTTCCAGGTGTCACTAATCTTTTGTACTGTTTTTTAGACTCTATTTCATTGTATTTCCTCTCTGATCTTTATTATTTCTTACCTTGTATTCACTCTGGGCTTTGTTTGCTGTTATTTCCCAGTTTCTTTAGGTGTAAAGTTATAATGTTTATTTGAGATTTTTCTTGTTTCTTTAGGTAGGCCTGCATTGCTATGAATTGCCCTCTTAGGACTGCTTTCATTGTGTTCCACAGATTTTGGGTTGTTGTCTTTTCATTTGTCTCAAGGTATCTTCCTCGATGTCATTGCTGACCCATTCGTTATTTAGCAGCATGTTATTAAGCCTCCATGTGTTTGTGTGTTTTCCAGTTTTTTTTCTAGTAATTGATTGTTAGTTCCATACCATTGTGATCAGAGAAGACACTTCTTTTTTATTAGTTTCAGGTATACAAAACAATGCAACAGTTATCCTTCTCACCCCTCACAAAGTGACAACCCTCCTCCCCCATCCACTGCCCCCCCACCCCCAATATCATACATATCTATTACAATTCCATTGACTCCATTCCCACACTATACTCCACATCCTATGACTACATATGTATTAAATTATAGTTGACATATAATATTATTCAACAGCATCTTCAGATGTACAGCACAGTGGTCAGGCTTCTATACCGTCCATTAAGTGGTCTCCCTAACAAGACATGAGACCATCTGGCCCCCTAAAAAATATTTATATTGTTGATTATATCCCCCAAGCTGTCTTTTCTATCCCTGAGGCAATATTGTAGTTACCAATTTACGTTGTCTTGTTCCTTCCCCTTCTCCCTCATCCCCACCCCCACCCCATCTAGCAATCATCAGTTTTTCCTCTGTGTCTCTGAGACTATTTCTGTTTACATTGCCTGTTTATCCAGCTCTTTAGATTCCACATATAAGTGAGATCATATGGTATTTATCTTTCTCTGACTGACTTATTTCACTTAGCATAATGTTCTCTAGGTCCATTCATATCGTTGCAAATGGAACAGTTTCCTTCTTTATAGCTGAGTAATACTCCATTGTGTAAATGTACCACAGTTTCTTAGTCCAGTTGTCTACTGATGGGCATTTCAATTGTTTCCAAGTCTTGGCTATTGTAAATACCGCTGCAATGAACATAGGGTGCATATATTTTTTCAAATTAGTGTCTTCGGTTTTTCTGGATAAATACTTAAGAGTGGAATTGTTGGGTCATTAGGTAGTTCCATTTCCAGTTTTTTGAGATACCACCATACTAATTTCCATAGTGGATGCACCAATCTGCAGTCCCACCAACAGTGCCCCAGGATTCCTTTTCCCCCACAACCTCACCAGCACTTGTTGTTTGTTGATTTATTGATGATAGCCATTCTGACTGGGGTAAGGTGGTATCTCATTGTGGTTTTATTTTCATTTCCCTAATGATTAGTCAGGTTGAACATTTTTCCATATGCCTGTTGGCCATCTGTATGTCTCAGAGAAGACACTTGATATAATTTTAATCTTCTTAGATTTATTGATATTCATTTAGTGGCCTAATATGTCATCTCTCTGGAAAATATTTCATGTGCATTTGAAAAGAATATATATTCTGCTGTTTTGGGGTAAAATGCTCTAAAAATATCAATTAAATCTACCTGTCTAGTTTGTCATTTATGGGCATTGTTTCCATGTTGATTTTCTGTCTGGAAGATCTGTCTATTAGTGTCAGTGGGGTGTTAAAGTCCCCTACTATGATTATGTTACTGTTGAACCTCTGTCTTTATATCAGTCAATATTTTTTTATATATGTAGATGCTCCTACGTTGAGTGCAGAAATGTTTACTAAGGCGATGTTCTCTTGTTGGATTGATCCATTTATTATTATGTCATGTCATTCTTTGTCTTTTATTATAGTCTTTGTTTTGATGTCTATTTTGTCTGATATAAGCATTGCTACTTCAGTT
Organism: Hipposideros armiger; assembly: GCF_001890085.2. Classification (NCBI taxonomy): domain Eukaryota; kingdom Metazoa; phylum Chordata; class Mammalia; order Chiroptera; family Hipposideridae; genus Hipposideros; species Hipposideros armiger. The sequence continues at coordinate 837,668 of NW_017731840.1, forward strand.
TTTTTCTCATTTCCATTTGTGTGAAATACCTCTTTCCATCCCTTTACCTTCAGTGTATGTGTGTCTTTCCATCTGAGGTGGATCTCTTGTAGACAGCATATGCATGGGTCTTGCTTTCTTATCCATTCAGTTTCCCTATGGCTTTTGATTGGCGCATTTAATCCATTTAGATTTAAAATGATTATTGATAGGAATATAGTCATTGCCATTTTATTATTCATATTTTTTATCTTCATTTGTTTGTTTGTCTTCTTTCTTCTGCTGAAAAGAATCCTCTTAACATTTCTTGTAATACTAGCTTGGTGGTAATTAGTTCTCTTAGCTTTTTCTTGTCTGGGAAGCTCTTTATCTCTCCCTCAATTTTAAATGGTAGCCTTCCTAGGCAGAACAGTTTTGCTCTAGTCCTTTGTTTTTCATCACTTTGAATATTTCCTGCCCTCCTTTCTGGCCTGCAAAGTTTCTGTTGAGAAATCAACTGATAGTCTTATGGGAGCTCCCTTATAAGTTACTAGTTGTATTTTTCTTGCTGCTTTTAGGACCCTCTCTTTGTCTTTAACCTTTGCCATTTTAATTATGATGTGTCCTGGTGTGGGCCTTCTTGGGTCCATCTTATTTGAGACTCTGTGCTTCCTGGGCTTGTATGTTGATTTCCTTCACCAGGTTAGTGAAATTTTCAGTCATTATTTCTTCAAATAGGTTCTTAATACCTTGCTGCCTCTCTTCTACTTCTGCTACTCCTATGATGTGAATGTTGTTACACTAGATGTTGTCCCACAGGTCTCTTAAACTATCTTTATTTTTTTATATTATTGTTTCTTTTTTTTTTTTTTAGAATGGCTGTTTTCTGCTACTTTGTCTTTTCAATCCTTGATTCAACCCTCTCTTCATCTTATCTGCTGTTATTTCCTTCTAGTGTAGTCTTCATTTTAGTTATTGTATTCTTTATTTCTGACTGGTTCCTGTTTACAGTTTCAATGTCCTTCTTTATGCTTGCTATCTCTTTGTCGAATTTCTCACTGAGTTTCTTAAACATTCTTATAACGAGTGTTTTAAACCCTGTCTCTGGTAGTTTGGTTGCCTCCATTTCATTTACTTCTATTTCAGGCAGTATCTCCTGTTCTTTTATTTGGAACATATTTCTTTGTTTCCTCAGTTATCTGCTTCTCTGTGTTTGCTTTTATATATTAGGTAGATCTCCTATGTCTCTCAGTGTTTTGGGATGGCCTTATGTAGTATCTGTCCTGTGTGGTCCAATGACAAAATCTCCCTGATCTCCTGTGCGTGTTTTCCAGGAGAGCCCCTTGTGTGCATTGTGTGTGTTCTCCTATAATAGTTGACCCTAGATTGATTTTTGAACATCAGTGTGTGGGATTGACTCCCAGACTGAATGACTGTGATGATGGGCTGTGCTCACAGTGTATGTGTTGCTCTGTGGGGGTTGACTCCTACAAATGGGTTTTGCCTCCATGGGTTCTTGTACCTTTTGAGTCCACCCTTTGGGTGTGCAGCTTGTGGGGCTGGCCAGGTATTGCTCTGGTGTGGTCTGAAGCTGGCCTCTGGGTGTGTAGTTTCTGGTGGAGCTCCCACACAAGCCAATTTCAGCCTTGCCTATTACCTGCTTGCTTTGTAGGAGCAATGCAGCTGTATTTGTTTGGTTGTTGCCTGTGCTAGATCTAGAGGCTTGTGAGAGTGACCTCACTGTCTACTGAGGCCAGCTTCCATCAGTATTGGGCCTGTGGCAGCTTAGCAACTGACCCAGAGTCCCCTCTGCCTTTGCCACCTGCTGGCAGCCTCTAAGGCTCAGCTGTTGAAAGAGCCTCCTTAGGTGCACAGGTGAGGCTGTTTGACCTAGTGTTGACAGTGCCCCTGGCAATGCAGCACTAGATAGGCAAGGCCAGGTTCCCAGGAGTCACAGTTGTGGGCAGTGTTTTTAGAAAGTTAATGCAGTTTATATTCTTACACAAGTGACCTATGACCTATGACCACTTTGACAAAATGCTCTGAGAACATTGCAGCTGCCATGGCTTGCCCCAGGCCTGCAGGTCTGGAGAGTTGCCCAAGATAGACTGTAATACAGGGCGTAGTTCACTGCTCATCACCAAAAGCTGCCCAGGCCACCACGGGTTTTCTGCTGCTGTGAAAGACTTCCACAGCTCGTGTGGTAGGGCCACCCTCTCCATAGCTGAGAGTGCCCCAAGTGATGCAGACCAAGCTGTGTGTCACAGGGACCCAGGGCATCACCAAGGTGGTGCATATGCATGGATTTTGCCAGATTGACACAGTCTCAGATTTGCCTCTTTGTGGGAGGGTTCAGCATAGAAAAAATGGCACCCTTTTGTAGGCTACACATGAGGTAGGCTCCACGCAGGGACAATGTCTCCTTTCCCTCCAGCCTTCACTCGAAGGTCACACAGCTCATTCTTTCCCTGTGTGTCTCTGGTGCCTTTCAAACTGCCTCCCTTCCACTGGAGACCAGGTGTTTGCAAGAGAATGAGTCTGTTTGCAGTCCCTTTAAATGGGCATCTGGATTTCCAGCCACCTTTCATCTCACTGGGATGGGCAAATAGTGTTCTTACCGATTTTTACTGCCAGAGGTTGTGGGAACTCCTCTTTCCAGCACAGGACCCTCCGTCTTCCAGGGCCACCTCCATCACTGAGGTGTCCCTCCTGGTGTTCCACTTTTTGTGGGTTTGGGGTCAGCCCGTTTCGTGTCTCCACCTCTCCTACAAGTCTCAATGTGGCCTCTCCTTTAGATTCTTAGTTATAAGGGTTCTGTTCATCTAGTCTTCAGGTGATTCTTAAGGTTGATTGTTCTATAACTTATTTGTAATTTTGGTGTGATCCTGGGATACAATAAGCATAGTACTTACCTAATCTGCCATCTTGAACCATCTCAAAAGTAATCATTTTAAGTAAACAATTTGCTTGCAGGAATGAAAGGTATTTTCTTGTCTTCCCAGTGCTCCTATGTGGGAGTTGGGGAGGTGCCAGGCCTGCAGGATAGATATAGCTCCCTTGAGCCTGATACCTGGCTCTCCTGATGCTAATGGCTTTTTGCTAGATCTCCACTGGTGTTACCAGGTGAGGAAGGTGTCTGTTTGTGTTGCTTTCTGCCACTGGAGGTGAGATTAGAAGACCCTGAGCCTAGGTCACTCTCTGCCAGTGGGCAAATGACCACAGGACACCAGGACTGGGTCACTCTCTGCTGTGGGTGAGTCTTGGTCACCTTGTACTGCTGGATAGGAGATGCTAGGTTTGCTGGTGCATATGGGTGAGTGGAGCAGCCCCTCCTGCTGTTGCTGCATAGGGAAGAGAAGATAAGGTTCCCTGCTTTGTCTTTGCTATGCAACTAGTAGGTAGTGGGGAGATGGTACTTCCCACCCAGTCTTTACCTGCCACCATTTCCAGCAGAGAGAACAGCCTGCTGCTGCTGGGTGGTGGACAGAGATGGAGTTCCCCATCCAGTCTTAGTCTGTGCTATAGCTGTGGGCAGTATGGAGGTGGTGTGCATCTACCTGCTGCTGCTGGTTGGGGAACAGAAAATGAGATTCCCTATCTGATCTTTTCTGACACAACCTGCACAAGTGACTCAAGCTCACCTGCTACCACTGAGTATGGAACAGGAGTAGGGATCTCCACTATGGCTTTTCTGGACTACCCCTTTCTCTGTGCTTTGGCTGAGAAAGCAGGCTTTCCTTGGGGCTTTTTATGTCACCTCTGTTAGTAGTTCCAGGTTGCAGGCCTCTGCAGTAGCTAGTCAGGAACACATAGTAAGTCAAAAATAAACAAACAAAACTCAGAGGACACACCATCATGCATTTCTCACATCCTGAGGTCCCTAGCCATTTTGCCTCCCTCTTTCTGCCTTGCAGAGTCCTTTTTTATTGTATGTTGAATTATTTGCAAGATTTTGTTGTATATAGGGGATAGTCTAGGCTATCTTATCTGGTATTGGAAGGTTACACACTACAGGATTTTTGCTTAACCTCATTAATCTTACATATGTTTCTTTCTCTTATGCTAACAATCTCAGGTCCCAGCAACTCCAACAAAATTAATAATTTGTTTTATTTTAAATAAACACATTAAAATAGTCTAAGAATATTAAAAATTTCCAACAATATGATTACTAAAAACATTGATATTTTTCCAACAATATGATTACTGAAAACATTGATATTTTTCCAATGTTTATTTGCATATGCCATCGTCAGTATAGTTAGGTATGCAAGGTGTGATTAAAAAATACAGTGAATGCTGCTGCCGAGTGCCATCTAATGGAAAGGCAGGGATCTTCAATATGGAAAGCAGCACGTCAAACCTTAGTAACAGTGTGTGACAAGATTCAACTTGTTCGGTGCAGTCAGTCAGATGTGAGCTATGGTTGAGAGAAGGTGTGTTTTAAAGTGTGCCCCTCATCCTCCATCATGACAATACTCTGTGTCACACATTGCTTCTGTTACAAGGCAATTTCTGTGAAATAAAAACATTACAGTGTGTCCTAATCCACCTGATTCACTGGATCTGTCACCGTGTGACTTCTGGGTCTTCCTCAAAGTCAAAATAATTCAGGACATCGAGGCAGCCATGACAGTGCAACTAAAGACAGTTGCAACTCACAAAAGAGGACTTTCAGAACTGCTTCAGAAAGTGGCAAGAACAATGGGATAATTGTGTTCAAAATAAGGGGGGGTATTTTGAGGGGGATTAAAGGCAGTGTGTCTTTTACTGTAATATTTTTTAAAATTAAACATATACCATATTTCTTGACCAAACTTTGTACCCTATTTCCCCGTGTATAAGACACTCTCATGTATAAGACGCACCTTAAATTTGGGGCCCAAAATTTGAAAAAAAAATGTATTACATAAAGTTATTGAACTCAAGTTTTATTCATCATAAAATTCATACAACTCCTCATCACTATCAAAACTCCCAACCATTAGCTTGTCCTCATCTGTGTCTGATGATGAATCACTGTCTTCATATATTGCCTCGTCCTCAGTGGGAAATGCAAATAAAAATATCTACAACCACTGTATAAGACGCACCCAGTTTTTAGACCCCAAATTTTTTGAAAAAGGGTGCATCTTATACATGGGGAAATACAGTATATCTTTCAATCAGCTTTTGTTTTATAAGAAATTCAAATTTTAAGTTTAATTGTATTATAATTATATAAAAATTTTACAAAATTAAATATGCCATAAGAAAGCATATTGAAAGAAGTCAAGCATCTATCTCTGTTCCCTCCTTCATGATCTTTTCCTTCCCAATGTATAACTTTCATTGTTGCCTTGCGTTGTTTTGAGTTTTTCTCATTTTTACTGGTGAAATATATACAACATAAAATTTAGCATTTTAACCATTTAAAGTGTACAGTTCATTAGCTCTAATTACATTCATATTGCTTTGCAACCATCTCCACTATCCTTCTCAGAACATTTCATCATCCTATATGGAAACTCTGTACTCATTAAACACTAACTCCACATTTCCCCCTCCTCCAGCACCTCCCCACAAAGTAACCATTGTTCTACTTTCTGTCTCTATGAATCTGACTACTCTCGGTACCTCATACAAATGGAATTGTACAGTATTTGTCTTTTTGTGACTGGCTTATTTCACTTTGCATGGTGTTTTCAAGGTTCATCCATGTTGTGGCATGTGTCAATATTTCATTCCCTTTTTAGGCTGAATAATGTTTTATTGTATGTATATGCTACATTTTGTTTATCCATTCATCAATCGGCAGACATTTGGATTGTTTCTAGCTTTGATTATAGTGAATATTATACATTTTTATTTAAGATAGTTATAAATTAAAATGTAATTGTAAGAAATAATACAAAGAAATTCTATGTACCCTTGATTCAGGTCTTTCCAAAGGTAACACCTTGTCAATCAAAAACAAGATAAACACAATATTGTACTATAATATAAATACAATATAATATATATAATATATAAAATGCAGTAAAATACACTACAATATTACAACCAGGATACTGACATTGATATAGAATATTTTCATCACCACAAGTATCCCTCATATTGCCCTTTTATATTTTCCTTCTGCCCTGCCCCTCCTTAATTCCTGGAAACCACTAACCTCTTCTCCATCCCATAATTTTGTCATTTCAAGAGTAATATATAAATGAAATCATACTGCACGTAATCTTTTGGGATTAGCTTCTTTCACTCAGCATAATTCTCTTGAGAGTCACCTACATTTTTCATGTAACTATAGTTCACTACATTTTTTTACAGAGTAATACTCCATGATATGGATGTACCAGTTTATTTCATCACTTACTCATTGAAGGACTTCTGGGCATTAGGAAAACCTGGTTATTAGGAAAATCTATATAAAGTTTTGCATGCACATACATTTCTATTTCTCTGGAATAAATGTCTAAAAGTACAATTAATGTGTTGTGTGGTAGTTGCATATTTAGTTTTATAAGAAACTAACAAATTTTTCCAGAATAATATTTTCTTTTTATTCCTATGAATGATGTATGAGTAATCCTATTTCTCTGTATCTTTACTAACATTTGGTATTATCATTATATATATATTTTAATTTTAGCTATTCTAATAAGTGTGTAGGAATATCACATTATAGTTTTAATTTTCATATTTTAATGGCTAGTGATGCTGAATATCTTCTCATGTGCTTGTTTTCCATATGTTTATTCTCTTTAGTAAAATGTTTATGTCTTTTGCCCATTTTTCTCATTTTTTTTACTGTTATGTTTTGAGAATCCACATATTAGTCCTTTGTCAGATATGTGGTTTTCAAATATGTTATTCCAGTCTATAGCTTGTCTTTTCTTACTCTAAACAGGATCTTTCACAGAACAAACATTTTCAATATTCATGAAGTCCAATTTATTGAAATTTTCATTTTATGAATTGTGTTTTTAATGTCAACTGTCTAAATCTTGACGATTTTTAATTTTTGAAATATTTATAGTTGTACATTTTACATTTATGTCTGTGATATATTTTGAGTTACTTTTTGTATAAGGTACAAAAAGACCCCTTTTTTTGCCTATGAATGTTTACTTTTTTCTGTACCATTTGTGAAAAAGGCCATCTTTTCTTCACAGAATTACTTTTGAACCTTTGTCAAAAATGAATTGGCATATTTGTATGGGTATATTTCTGGTTAACCTGTTCTGTTCCATTGGTAATTGTGTCTATTGACTACTGTCAGCTAATAAGTCTTAAAAGTAGGTGGCTGTCACCTATAATTGAATATATATATATATATATATATATATATATATATATATATAGTCACAGGATATGGAGTACAGCATAGGGAATAGAGTCAATGGAATTGGAATAGATATATGCTGTCAGAGGGGCAATAGATTGGGGGTGGGGTGTTATCACTTTGTGAGGGGTGAAATGTACACCTGAAACTAATATAAATAAATAAATGAGTAAATAAATAAATATTTGTGGAAAAATAAAGTAATATGTGTATATATATATATATATATATATATATATATATGCATCTTTGTCCTACTTTATTCTTTTCCAAAATCATTTTACCTATTTTAGTTCCCTTGTCTTTCCAAATACATTTTAGAATAACTTTTTATGTCTAAAATTCCTGTGATTTTCAGAAGAATGGTAATAAATCTGTATATCACTTTGAGGTATATTTAACCTTTTAGTACTGCTTTCAAATGTTTGCTGTGTGGAATCTAATAATCCAGAAATATGATATGGCTCTTCATTTGCTTAGACTTTTGATTTCTTTCACCAGCATTTTGTAATTTTAAGCATACAAACTCTGTACATATTTTTTTGAAGTTTTACTTATGTATTTAATTTTTGAGCAATTGTAAGTGGTATTATATATTTTTTATTAAAGTTTATTGGGATGACAATGGTTAGTACATTTACATAGGTTTCAAGTGTACAACTGTTTAATACGTCATCTGTATATCACATTGTATGTTCACCACCTAGAGTCAGTTCTCTTCATCTCCATATATTTGATCCTGTTTACCCTCATCTACCACCCTCCTCCCCCCTTACCCTCCAGTAACCATAAACTATTTTCTATCTCTATGATTTTTGTTTCTTTGTTTGTCTTGTTCCTTTGTGCTTTCAGTTTTATATCCACATATCAGTGAAATCATACGGTTCTCGACTTTTTCTGTCTGACTTATTTTCAATTTTGGTTTTAGCAGTTAATTGCTAGTGTATAGAAATGCAATTGATTTCTTTGTGGTTTATCTTGTATCCTGTGAACTTGCTGAACCCACTGATTAGTTTCAAGAGTTTTGAGTAGATGTTTTTGGATTTTAATGCAGATGATCATGGCATCTGCAGATAGAGACATTTTATTTATTCCCTTAAATTCTGCTTTCTTTTTACTTTCTTTTCTTGCCTTATTCCACAAAGCTTCCAGTACTATATTGAATAAGAGTTGTAAGATACAGTATCATTGCCTCATCCTCATACGTTTAGGGATAGCATTTAATTGTTCACCTTTAAATATGAGGCTAGCTGTAGAGCTCTATTTTTGTAGATGCATTTCATCAAGTTGAAGAAGTTCTTCTGTAGACTTAGTTTTCTGAAATATTATTTGCTAATCTTTTGTTAATGATTTTTTACATCTATATTCATGAGAGATATTAGCTTGTGTTTTTTCTTTGCTTTGCTTTCCTTTCCTTTCCTTTCGTTTCATTTTGTTTCATTTCATATTGTTTTTGTTCAGTTATGGTATCCAGGAAATGCCAACTTCATAAAATGAATTGCAATGTGTCCCTCATAGTCTATTATTTTTGGAATAAATTGTGCAGAACTGGTGTTAATTCTTTAAAAGTTTGGTAAAATTCCCTAGTGAAACCATTGGGTCTGGAAATTTCTTTTGGGGTACATTTAATTATGAATTTAACTTATTTAATAAGTTTAGAACTATTCAAATGATTATTTCATATTTCATGTGTTCTAGTAGTTTGTCCTTTTCAAGAAATTGGCCCTTTCCAAATGTTTTCAAATTATGGTTATAGGGTTATTAATAACATTTTCATATTATCCTTTTGATGTGTGCAGGGTTTGAAATGATATTCCCTGATTCATTCCTGATATTGGCAATTTGTGCCATCTCTTATTTCTTTGCCAGTCTTATAGGTTTGTCAATTGTATTGATCTTTTCAAATAACCAGCTCTTTAAGTTATTAATTTTCTCTACTTTTATGTTTTCTATTTCCATATTTTCTACTCTTATGTTTATTATTTTACCCTTCTGCTTGCTTTTGGTTTATATTGGTCTTTTATTTCTAGGTCCTTGGGATGGAAGCTCAGATTATTGACTTGAGACTTTCCTCTATTTTAATGTATGTTTTAGTGCTATAAATTTCCATCACATTACTAATTCAGCTGTGCCTCATAAAATTTGCTATGTTGTTTTCATTTTTAGTCAGTTAAAAATATTTTTTCTTTGAGATTTTTCCTTTGACCCATACATTAAAGTGTATTATTTAATTTTTAAGTATTTAGAAATTTTCTTGGTATTTTTATTTTATTAATTTCTGATTTGACTTCCTTTATGTAACATGGGTTTAACTCGATCAATGCCTTTATTTTGAACAATTAAAGAACAATTCCTATATAATTTCAGTTCTTCAAAATTTTCTGAAGTTTGTTTTATTGCCCAGGTTATGGCCTGTCTTGGTAAAAGTTCTGTGGATCCTTGAAAAGAATGCATATGCTGCTGTTGTTGGGTGGAATGTTCCATTCATGTGAAATAGGCTCTGTTGGTTAATAGTATTGCTGAGTTTTTCTATATTCTTTCTGATGTTCTGTCTATCTTTTCTATCAATTGTCAAGAGAGGGATGTTGAAGACTCCAACTACACTTGTGGATTTGTGTATTTCTCCTTTCAGTTCCTTCAGCTTTTGCTTCACATGTTTTGCAAATTTGTTGTTCATTGTGTACACTTTAGGACTGCTGTAGCTTCTTGATGGACTGACTCTTTCATCATTCTACATCTTCTTTCTGTAGTAATTTTCTTTGCCCTGAAGCCTATCTGATATCAGTATAGTCACTCCTGAGTTTTTCTTGATTAATATTTTGATGCTATATTTTTCCATCTCTTCACTTTCAATATAACTGTGTCATTACATTTGAGTGAGTTTTTTATAGACAGAATATAGTTGGGTAATGTATTTTAACCCACCTTGATAACCTCAGTCTTTTAAGTGGTGTGTTTATAACATTTATATTTAATGTTGTTGTTGATATGTTAGGGCTTAAGCTTTCCATTTTCTTTTTCTTTTCTCTCTTTTTTTGCTTTTCTCTTTTTTCTCTCTCTTCCTGTGCATTATTTGAATATTTTTTAGAATTTCATTTTGATTCTTCTATAGTGTCTGTGAATATACTGTATTTCCCCATGTATAAAATGCTTCCTTGGAGCCTGAAATTTGAAAAAAAATTATTACATAAAGTTATTGAACTCAAGTTTTATTCATCATAAAATTCATACAACTCCTCATCACTGTCAAAACTCCCAACCATTAATTTGTCCTCATCTGTGTCTCATGACAAATCACTTGTCTTCATATATTGCCTCTCATGGCCTGCTTCTGCCGTGGTGTTTTCAGTAGGGTTTCTTCTTCCTGTAGCCAGTTTTGGATTGTTTTCTCAGTTGGAGGAGGACCAAACTTACGTTCAGCAGCACAATTTCCATTCACTTTTGCAAACCGGATCACTTTTAACTTGAATTCAGCACTGTATGAAAACCTTTTCTGAGCCATTTCTGGTCAGAACATGGCAAAACGTAACCTACTATAATATACCGGTAACAAGTGCGAAACAATGAGTGCAAAAAGCGGGAAATGCAAGTAAAAAAATCTACAACCACTGTATAAGACGCACCCAGTTTTTAGACTCCAAATTTTTTTTTTAATTTTTTTATTGTTAGTTTCAGGTGTACAGAACAATGCAATTGTTGTTATCCTTTTCACCCTCACAAAGTAACAACCCCCCTTCCCCCATGTATTGCCCTCCACCACACCCCGATATCATGCTTATCTATTACAATTCCATTGATTCCATTCCCACTCTCTACTCCATGTCCTGAGACTATATGTATATATAATTATAGTTGACATACAATATTATTCAACATCAGTTTCATAAATACAGTATGGTGGTCAGGCCTCTACACTGACTATGAAGTGGTCTCCCCAACAGGACATGAGACTCCAAATTTTTTGAAAAAGGGTGTGTCTTATACATGGGGAAATATGATACACCTTTGTATAGCTGTTGCCTCTCTCTCTCTCTCTCTCACTCTCTCTCTCCCAGTGGTCACTGTATACTGGTGTCATATTTTATTTTACCAATTCAAGTGAAATGTAGAAACGTTATCTTTCTTTTTTTTTTTTTTTAGCTGAGCCATCCTGTCACCTGTTGGCAGCTTAGCAGAAGCTTAGCTCGGGCAGGGAATTGAACCGCTGTTGCTCAGAGCTCACATTCTTGAGCGAGCTCTTAACCAACTGAGCCACTTGGCTGGCCCTCATTGTCTTTCTTTATGTCCTTTTACCCTCTTCCATTTATAATTGTCTTAAGTATATCCTCTACATACATTTCGAGCCACACCAGACAGTTTTACAAATTTTTTAACCATAATTTAGAAAACCTAAGAGTAGAAGAAAAGTCTATTACATTTATTTATAGTTTCTCTTATGGGTTTATTCTTCCTTATTTCCTTTCTGTTTGGAGAACTTCCTCTAGCCATTCATTTAGGTTAGGTCTGCTAGTGATAAATTCTTAGTTTCCTTTGTTTAAGAATACCTTACTGGGCCGGCCGAGTGGCGCGATGGTTAAGAACCCGCTTGGGATGCCAGAGGGCCCCGGTTCGGATCCCACATATGAGGGCCAGTGACACTGCCCTCCACAGCTAAGATGCTGAACAACAGCTCAACCTGGAGCTGGGCTGCCGGGAGTCGCCGGCGACGGCGTAGGCTGCAGCCCCTGTGGCAGTGGGTTGCCATGGGCTACCTTGTGTAGCCAGCAGCCAGCGTGAGCGGCCAGCAGCCGCAGTGAGCGGCTGTCCAGAAACCAGCGACTGATCTGCCTCGCCAGAGAAGAGCGCGATGATGGTGCCAACTTGGGCCAGTGAAGCGACATCCTCCACAACTAGATTGAAGAACAAAACAACAGCAACTTGTCTGTTCCCCTTCCCCCAATTCCCCAGCACTGTTCCTATCCCCCTAATTCCCCAATAAAAATCTTAAAAAAAAAAAAGAATACCTTACTGTCTCCTCATTTGTGAAAGGTATTTCGACTGGGTATAGGACTCTATGTTGACAATTCTCTTTTTTTAGTATTGTAAAATGTGTGTCCCTTCCTTCTGATTTCTAAACGTTTTGATGAGAAATCAGCTGTTATCTGAATTGTTTTTCCCTATATGCAATGTATAATTTTACTCCTGCTGCTTTTGTGACATTTTCTTTGTTTTTAGTATTGGGTTGTCTGAACAGTTATGATGCATGTTTGCAACAGAAGGCACGAGTTCATTTTTGGAAGTACTAGAGTCATTCACATCTATATTGCTATGTCATTTCACAGCTGACAGTTCTACCTTCATTCCAAATAAAAAAAATTGAACGATTTGGTTCAGTTTTGGAGATTTTACAAGTTGAAGATGAAAGACCAAACTGTGCATTTTTGCCATATTTTACTGTTTTACTTCCATAAAGGAAAGAACATGCATCAAGCTTGTGAAAAGTTGCATAAAGTTTATGGTGACAATGCTCTACAAGAATGTCAGTGCCAATGATGGTTCACAAAATTCCGTGCTGGTGATTTTGATCTCAACGATGCTCCTTGGTCAGGGAGGCCCACTGAGATTGATGACGACAAAATAAAGGCATTGATCGAGTCAAACCCACGTTACATGACATGAGAGACTGCGGAAACATTGAACATTCATCATTCGAGCATTCACGACCACCCAAAGAAGCTGGGATACATAAGCAAGCTTGACATTTGGGTTCCGCATGAACTCAAAGAAGCTCATTTGACAGCGCATATAAACATCTGCAATATGCTCATTAAATGTGAGGAAAACAATCCTTTTTTGAAGCAACTGATAACTGGTGATGAGAAGTGGATTGTTTACAACAATGTGGTGCACAAACAGTCTTGGTACCGACGTGATGATTCGCCTCAAACGACACTGAAAGCAGACATTCATCAGAGGAAGGTTATACTCTCAGTGTGGTGGGATTTTAAAGGTGTCATGTTTTTCGAGCTCCTACCAAGGAACCAAACAATCAATTCAAATGTGTACTGTCAGCAATTGGACAGTTTGAACTAATCCATCATCCAGAAATATCCAGAACTTGTTAATTGTAAAGGAGTTGTGTTCCATTGTGACAACGTGAAACCACACACAAGTTTAATCACCAGTCAAAAATTACTGGAGCTTGGATGGGATGTGTTGCCACACCCACCATACTTGCCTGACCTTGCGCCATGAGACTTCCACTTGTTTCACTCTCTTCAAAACTCCTTGCATGGCATAACATACAATTCAGGTGAGGCTGTAAATCAGCACCTTGTTCAGTTTTTCACAAATAAAGACAGCTCTTTCTATGAACGAGGAATTATGAAGCTCACCGAAAGATGGCAAAAGGTTATTGAACAAAATGGGCAACATATCATTGATTGATCTTTGTTCTTTATATAAATAAATTACCTTTGAAAAACATAGACAAGATACATCATGACTTTTCCAACAACCCAATATACAAAATTTTATGATGTGTCCTGGTGCATATTCTTTGAGTTTATCTTGTTTGGGATTTGCTTTGATTTTAAATCTATTGATTTATGTTTCCTTCCAAATTTGGAATGTTTACAGCCATTATTTTTTGAATATTTTTTGCTCTCTTTTTACCTTTATACTTTTGAGTACTTTTTGTTCTCTCTTTCCAGTACTCAAGGACTATAATCTTTGTTATAGTCTCTGAGGCTCTATTTATTTTTTCAGTCTATGTCATTTTTGTTGTCCAGATTGGATAACTCGTATTCTGTCTGTTCACTGATTCTTTCCTCTGACTCTCCTTTCTGCTGTTAAGCCCAATACATTGAGTTGTTTGTTTGTTTTCAATTTTAGTTGTTGTATTTTTCAGTTTGAAATTTTCCATTCCACTTGGTTTTTTCATATATATATATATATATATATATATATATATATATATATATATATATATAATTGTTTTTCACTGAGACTTTCTCTTTTTTTCATTTGTTTCAAGTATGTTCATAATTGCTCATTGAAGCATTTCTGTGATGACTGATTTGGAAATCATTTTCAGGTAAATCTAACATTCTGTCATCTCTATTTTGGCATCTACTGATTATCTTTTTACATTTGGTTTAAGAGCTTTCTGGGTTTTGGAATAATGAATGATCATTTTATTGAAATCCTGTCAGTTTACATATTATGTTTGAGACTGCATCTTATTTAAACCATATGTTTTAGCTGACTTTTTTCTGACAGTACTCCACCAATGAAAGGGAGATTTGCTGTGTTATTGTGGCCAGATGGAGTTAGAAATTCAGTTTCCCTACTTGGCCTCCATTGGCATGCAAGAGACCGGGAGCTTCTCATTCATCATGGGCAGGGAAAGGCGATCTGTTGCCCTAGTAAGCCTCTACAGATACCTCCCTATCTTGGAGTGGCAGTTATACCTTGTTACTGTTCCCCATATGGATGCACTGATACCACCAATGATGTGTCCTTACTACCACTGAGTGGTAGTGAGAGTCCATGCTTTCTTCTGTCACCACCCCAGTGGGGAGTGAAAGAGTGCCTCATTACTTCAGGGTAGGAATGGAAGTTCAGACTCCCCATATGATCTCCATGACACTGTGCAGCATAGAGAGGACTATTTATCATTCGGTATAGCGGAAAGTCCTGGCTCCCCACTGAGCCCTCACTGATACCATATCAATAGTGGTGTTGGGGTGCCTCTTTACAGAGTGGTGCAGTCTAGGTTCCTCACTTGGCCTTTGCTGATGTGAGTGGGGCCACTATTTTCTCTGGGGTGTCTGCCTGGAATAGAGTTATTATTTTGTCTTTGTAGGCTGCTTCTTTTCCTGGATTAGGAGAGCAGGCTTTTGTTGGGGTATTTTTTGTCTGTGACCATTGATGAAATGTTCACAGGTAGCTGGCTTCTTCAGCCCTTGTTTGGAAAACATGATGCGAAAAGAAAACCTAGAGAACTAAAAACAATGTGAAAAAGTCCCTAGGTGGTCTTCCTTCTCTACTTTATAGTCCAGCTAATGTTTGTTTTATATGTATGGTCCAGCATTTCCATTGTAATTAGCAGGAAGAATATGAAAAAGGACTCCTACCCCATCTTTCCAAAAGTGAAAGTCTCTCACACTTTTTAAAAATATAAGTACTTACATACATGTGTATTCCTTTTGTTCATAGATAAGTATCAACATAATATACATACTTTCTTGGCCACCTTGCTTTGTTCATTTCAAACTATATCTTTTTTTTTAATTATTGGGTTGTCTGAAAAGTCATGATGTATTTTTTCTGTGTTTTTCATTGCAAAAATGCGTCATGACTTTTCTGACAACCCAAAAAATGTATAGGAATGACAATGGTTAGTAAAGTTACATAGATTTCAGATGAACAATTTTGTAATACATCATCTATATATCACATTGTGTATTTGCCACCCAGAGTCAGTTTTCCTTCCATCACCATATATTTTCCCCCCTTCCCCCTTAACCTCTGGTAACCACTAAACTACTGTCTGTGTCTATAAATTTTTGTTTCTTTATTTGTTTGTCTTGTTCCTTTGTTGTTTCAGTTTTATAGCCCACATATCAGTGAAATCATATGGTTTTCAACTTTTTCTGTCTGACTTATTTTGCTTAGCATAATAATCTCAAGATCCATTCATGTTGCCACAAATGGCATTATTTCATCTTTTCTTATGGCAGAATAGTATCCCATTGTGTATATATACTACATCTTCTTTATCCAATCATCTATTTAAGGACACTTTGGTTGTTTCCAAGTCTTGGCCACCATATATAAAGCTGCAATGAACATCAGAGCACATATATCTTTACAGATAAATGCTATCTGATTTTTTGGATAGATACCCAGCAGAGGGATTGCTGGGTCATATGGTAATTCTATTCTTAATTTTTTAAGGAACCTCCACACTGCTTTCCATTGGGTTGCACCGATTTGCATTCCCACCAACAGTGTATGAGGGTTCCTTTTTCTCTGCAGCCTCTCCAACCCTTGTTATTATTTGTCTTTTTGATGATAGCCATTCTAATTGGTGTGAGGTGATAACTCATGGTGGTTTTTATTGCATTTCTTTGATGTTTAGTGATGTTGAGCATCATTTCACATGTGTATTGGCTATTTGTATGTCCTCTTTGGAGAAATGTCTATTCAGGTTCTCTGCCCATTTTTTAATTGGGTTGTTTGTTTTTTTTGTTGAGTTGTATGAGTTCCTTATATATTTTGGATATTAGCCCCTTATCGGAGGTGTTGTTTGCAAAAACCTTCCCCCATTTGTTTGGTTGCCTCTTTATTTTGTTGATGGTTTCTTCTGCTGTGCAGAAGCTTTTTAGCCTGATATAGTCCTGTTCATTTATTTTAGTTTTACTTCCCTTGCCTTTGAGGTCAAATTCATAAAATCCTCTTTGAGTCCAAGGTCCATAAGTTAAGTACCCATGTTTTCTTTTATGCAGTTTATTGTTTCAGATCTTATGTTTATGTCTTTGATCCATTTTGAGTTAATTTTGGTACGTGATAACAAATAACAGTGTAGTTTCATTCTTGTGCATGTGGCTTTCCAATTCTCCCAGCACCATTTATTAAAGAGGCTGTCTTGTCTTCATTGTATGTTTTTGGCTCCTTAGCTAAAAATTAGCTGTCCATATTTATGTGGGTTTATTTCTGGGTTTTCAATTCTATTCCATTTGTCTGTGTGTGTGTGTTTTTTTTCTGCCAATATTATACAGTTTTGATTATTGTTGCTCTGTAGTACAAGTTGAAGTCAGGGAGCATGATACCTCCAGCATTATTCATTTTTCTTAGGATTGCTTTGGCTATTCAGGGTCTTTAGTGGATCCATACAAATCTGATGATTTTTTGTTGTATTTTCTTTTTAAAAAATGCTATTGAGATTTTGATGGGGATTGCATTAAATCTATTAGAAACCATAAATGGATATAGTAAAGCTGCTGGATACAAAATCAATGTACAAAAATCCACTGCATTCCTATATACTAACAATGAAATCTCAGGAAAAAAAATCCCTTTGCAATTGCAACAACAAGAATAAAATACCTAAGAATAAACTTAACAAAGCATGGGAAAGACCTATACACTGAAAACTAAAGATATTTTTTAAAGAAATTGAAGAAGACACAAAGAAGTGGAAACACATTCCATATTCATGGATTGGCATAATCAACATAGTTAAAATAGCCATATTACCCAAAGAAATATACAGATTTAATGCAAACCCCATCAAACTATATCTTGAACAGCACATAAGCCATTACTTGTTTTTTTGTATTGCTTCAGATAACTCCACTGTGTGGATGAACTATGGTTTATTCTACCAGTTCTTTACTGGCAATCAAGCACACTCATTCCAGTCTTTTCCTATCACAAATAGTTCCACAGTGAATACCCTTGTACCTACACCTATGTCTTTTCATATTTTTACTATCTTTGGAATGGATTACCAAAGCATAAGTAAGTTTTCTACCTCTTAATATTATGTCTTTTGATAGTTACGATTAACAAACTGATAAGGTTTTGGACTTTATCAATAATAAAGACACTACTTGCACCAACAACTTATTTTTGATGAACTCTAGACCAAGGTAAATGATCCCACTAGACTTTAATTTTCTAAAATGTATTATAAATTAGCTACTAGTGTGTGTATGTCCATTAAGTTTTGGGTACTGTTTTAATCACTTTAGTTATTTCACAAAAATCCAGTGAGATCATTATCAAAATTCTCATTTTATAGTCAGTGACTTGGAAGGACTTAGAAAGGCTAAGCAAGTAAAGGACAAAATTTGGGTGCAAGTTCAGGTTTGCATGAAGGAGAAACTCAGGATTTTTCTTTTATCTTTACCTTCTTTGTAAAAAAAGTAAATAGTTTTGCCTACTTCTCAGGGTGTGGCAAGGATCAAAAGGATAATAAGCTATGAAAAGATGTTTAAACCATGACTTAAAAAGTACACATTCATTATTATAATTATTTTACTTTTCTGAGGAGACATTGTGGACATCCATGTCTATTCTCATCATGGCATTTAGTAATCTTCCCTTCCTTAAAGCAATCTCCTTTGAAGGTGTTTAAAATCACTTACTTCACAAGTTCACTTTCTTCCTTCAACATTTCCCCTTTCTTTGAGGACATTGTCTTTGTTCACTTCATAGCCCCTGTGCCCTAATGGAAGTTCCCTTTGAAGCACTATCTCACCAAGGGTCTTCTCTTATCAGCCTGACATCCATGTGCTTGAGACCCTTCCCATGCCAACTCATATATTTCCAAGGAGACAAAGCAATGCCAATAAAGTTCGGTGCTGCTCAAGGGAAAGGGAGAGAATATGGATGAGGGTGAAAATGCTCTGTATCAGACTAATAGGAATTAAGACTAGGAGGGTTCTCTGAGTTCTGGAAAGATGTTTTGGTCTTCACTCATTCTTTAGCAATGGTGCATCAAACACCTATTTCTATCCACCCTCAATTAACCAAACAACAAAAAGGGAAAAGAATGTTATTATTGGAGATAAAGCTGGTTAAAGCATGATTAAAATTTAATTGTAATTAATTCTATGTTAACTATTTAGAACATAGTGACTGCTCTCCAGATGCCATTATCAAGTGTAAGGAAAATAACAAGCACAACAATTTGAGCACACAAATCATTACAAGTTGTGAATGAAAAATAGGCTACAGTTGAAACTTAATTAAAACAATCTGTTAATGTTTTCTGTTGTTCAGTGAAGCCCTTTATTTTTCAAATGTTAAAATGAAGCCTACTTAACATGAGTCTGGCATTCTGCAGCCTGTCCTCTTCACTCTACAACAGTCCTGCAGATGATCTGTTGAGGAAGGAAATGGCTCATCATATTCTTGTTTTATGAGTTCTCTCCTCTTCCTCATTCACTTCTTTTCTGCCAAAAGACTTACTTTTTGTTGTTGAAGGGAACACAGAATAAGTAAATGATTTTATTTTTTTCTAACTGCATCATCTTTGCTCCTCTTTTCTGTACTCTGTGGACCCTGCCCATTGGAGGGGTGACCAACTCAGTCTGGGTTGGCTCCAGGGACCTACAGCTCTAACTCATGGAGCTAAAACACCATGTTATATTGCTAGTTGTTTAACATTTCCACCTTTTCCTGTTTCTGACATGTTCCTATGACATTCTGATGGAGTACAAGGTAGAGCCTCGTGTAGTTCCAGAAGTTTCTTCTGATAGATGGAAATTTGCTTTTTTCTGTAAATACATGGTCTATTATTTTTTAAAACATAGGAAATCAGCCCCTGCACAGTCAATTAATAATCATATTTGCCCAACATTGTTTATTCCCTTATATATGAAACAAAGTGCCCTGACTGAGCTGTCAATGGTTTTTGTTTTGTTTTTCACTTTGTTTTTGTTATTATCTATTTTGTTTTCTTTCAGTGAGTATAGAATGGATAGGATTTAGGGGAAGATGTCATTTTGAGCTTGGTTTCACTTTTTATTTCAGTTCATTATAGATAAACCAAAATCCAAGGCTATTGAGTATCAGGGGGGAAAAACCGTATAGGGTATATACAGTGGCTGCAATTACTTCACCAATTCAAGCTACCACCTTGACATTGAAGTCAATGGCAACAGCTAGGGCTTGACATGGGGATTGCTAGAAAATATAGGAGTGTCAGTTAGAAATAGCCCATGTGAAAAGTGTGTTGTTCTATGGCTCCCCCCTTCAGAATCCTCAATAGTGTGTTGGGTGCAGCTGGAGGCCACAGCCAGAGCACTGAGGGCAAAATATAGTCATACTTCACCTATCAGAGAACTGACAAGAAGGAGACCAAAACCACCCAGGGGTGCCAACATCAGCAACTGTTGCCTGGATAATCCAGAAGTGCACAACCTGAGATGACAGAGGTGTCTACATCCCTCTCCAATGAACAGTAATGAGAAATGAACAGTAAGAGGATACAGAAATCTGGAAGTGCCTAGTGACATGAAGCCTTGGATGGTATCCACCACCATGCTGGCACAAAATTGCTACACTTTCTTCAGCAGATCTTAGTGGTAAAATCTAAGACCCAGACATATATCCAAAATAAATATAGGACTGCGGAATTGAGAAAGGAGCAGTGAGTGCCTACCGTGTGTGTGTGTGTGTGTGTGTGTGTGTGTGTGTGTGTGTGTGTGTGCCTGCACATGTGAGGTGGGGGTGACAGGCGAAAATCTCAAGATCTGGAGAAGAAAAGCAGAGTGTTTTGGAGAGCCCACTCCAGATCAGAGCTAACAGCACAGAGGAGCAACACATGCACTTTGAGGCTTGGGGTAGCCACCCCCTTGCTCTCCTGTTCTTCACTCTCTAGGGTCTCCTCTCCCTGTGTCTTGTCTTTGGGAAAAGAGAAATTAGAAATAGAAACTATGAGCTTTAAACCATGTTCACAAAGTGCAGAGAATGAACAGAGAACACCTTGTTGTCTTTGCTGTAGATGGTTTAATCTGAAGGTCTCCTCACCTGTAGCTTAGTCAGAAGGAGCACTAGACAGCACTGACCTGAAGGAAGGGTAGTGGGGAGCTCAGAGGAGTTTCTCTCTTATTGAGATGGGGGACCACAGAAAATAAACAAAAAAGGAAACAGAGGAAGGTGAGTCCCTTCTGCCCATCCTGATGGGCACTATGGAGTGAGAGGCAGTTTATTGGGAGAAGTAAGAACACTTTGTCTTCTGACTGTCATGTAAATTTATTGTTTTCCTCAGTAGGCTTTCCTTTCAGGTAATGTCCATCTTTTAGGGTTATAACCTTCACTGATTACAAAACTGTTGCTCCCTCTGCTTCTGCCTGGGATAAGAAAATGAAACATGAGCAATCTCCCTTCAGTGAGGGAAGGAGGAAAGACTAATCCCACGTGTTTACATATAAATACCAGGGAATTAGGCAGAGGCTGGGCTTACGCAGGTGTCCCCTTCAAGAGCTCTGCCAAAGCCTCGTTGCCTTTCCTGGGAACCTGTGCCTGCTGTTGTGACAGTTGCTCGGGACAGACTGTATCTCCTACATGGTTTTTCCCTCTCACAATTCTCCCTCCTTCTTCCCAAGTCAGTGTGAATTTAAACAAATTTTAGACCTTGAAATCAGACTCAGAACAACCATGATGTGTCTATTTAGAGAAGGGGAAATTATGGGAAAATGTCCTCCTAAACATGATTTTCAGCCCACACCACAATCATTTCCAGATGCCTACATAGCTTGGCAGAGGCCTGTAGGAGCTCTTTTGATATTTATCCATGGTCTGTAACCTCAGCTTGCTCTCAGCGTAAACTCTCCCGGGGGCAATTGCTGGTGCATATGTGCTGGTGTGGAACAACACAGATTGGGGTCTGACCTGTGTTTTTACACAACCTCTGCTCAGTCTCCTCAGTTGTGAAGTGTGGTGCTTGGGTTCATGGTCTCTGGATGAGCTCTGGGGTCCTGGATGTCAGGTAGCCTGCTCCCTGTTGAGTGTTGGTCAAAGGGCTCAGGCTGCACTGTTCAGCAAAGCATGTCTCATTCAGGAAGTTCCCCAAAGGCAGGTCTGTCCTGTGTAAATGTGCTCCTCCAGCCCAACATGTAGCACATGGTGTGGCCTCAGGACTCCTGGGCAGGTGAGGCACACCTGGCTAGAGACTCTGCGGTCTGTCACTCTGAAGATTGCTCCTAAGCGTCCCAGGCTTTGCTCACCAGGCCTCTTTTCCTGATGTGCTTTTTCTTTGCCCCACCATTTCCTGCACTAATTGTACCAGTATCCTCTAGGGAAAACTCTATTGCCCAGGATGGCCCTGATATCTGGCCTCGTTGCTCTGTGTGAGCCTGGGCTCCCTAAGAACAGAGCATTTCAGACTGGCCACACATGCCTTGCAAGGCCTCCATGGTGATGCTGATTATGTCTTGTTTATGAAAGGCTGGTTACAGGATGCCCAGAACCAAGAGTCTGGCCAAGACTCCTTAGAGAGTTGATAGCACCCAGAACTATGACATTTTCTGGCCACCTCTGAGCATCTGTGAGACTAGGTATGGCATACTCCCCAGCAGGCTCAATTAAAGTGGGACTTGGCTGTGGGCATCCAGTCATAACTCAGGACTCTACCCTCAGCTCAGCAAACCTCGGTCTCCAAAGCTTACATCCAGAACAAGGACATGCCAGTTCAGAAGGGATGATTCATGATTCTACTCTAAGCATTTATTCCTGTTGGAAATTAACTGCCATATCAAGAAGAAATCAGTGATAGTTACATGGACCATATTCAAATTTTTAGTTATTGTTAGGGGGCCAGCATCCTGTCACTTTTTGGTTCTCTAAAAATGATATCAGAATAACTAAGTAAACACACCTCCAGATTTTCCTCACAGAATTTTAGATTTTTCATTAATTTAAAATGTCTGAAGCAGCCAAGCTTGTTGCCACAGGTGTGAGCAGTGGCTGTTGGGAGGGCTGACCCTGAGCTAAGTTAGCCACACTGTGCTCTGCTGTTCACCTGGCAGTTCCTCAGTCCTGGCCTGAGGACTGAGTCTGCAGGAGCTGGGCGAGGGCAGTGGCCAGAAGAGACCGACTCTGGCCAAGAGGGTAAAATGTGGCAGGGAGCCAGCACAGTGATGTGGGCCGAGGCGTTCAGATGCTGCAGAAGGCCATAAGGTATAAAACTCTAACAACATGTGATTAGTGGGTAAAACCCCAAATTTCAGCACCTAAACACAAAATGTCATTAAAATGAAGTCCAAAATGTGTATTCATGCTGGGCAGTTGGCTCACACCTTTAGGTGATCACAAACTAATGAGGATGAACTTTGCGTATAGGTAATAAAATGAGATTTTTAGACATCTTATACTAGGGGTGATATGAAGGAAGCATCGAAGGGAAATGAGAGGAAACAGGAGGCTGAATTAGATCACTGCTATTGGATGAGAGAAAACACAATCAAGGGTGTACTATAATGTTTAATACCCAGAATGGATCAGATTTTAACACCTCCTTCCCCTGTAGGAAAAATTATTTTTAACAATAGTCATATGATAATTGGTGGTAATCATTACTTTTCTTGATTTATCCTTTAGTTTTCAAACAAAAAAACAATTCTAAAATAATACATTTTAATTTAAAATATATTTTTCAAATTCAATGAACTATTTTATGAGTGAACTAAAATTTGTGCTTTTCAAACAAAAATATTAAACCGCACACTGAATACTTTTATTTCAGTGTTTTAAACTTTAGGTACAACTAGGAATTCCAAGTGACACATGAAGGGCATGAGTGACAAAAATGAAGTGGCTCACACTTTGTTTCCTTTCCCTCACTGGGCCATCGTCATGGGTTTTGAACCTATCGTTTAAATTCAGGAACATGTAGTGAAACAGGGCAGGAGACACAAATAGGATCTGAAACAAGTTCTAATGACTTCAAATTGCTACAAACCTCCTCTTGAAATGGACCCATGTGGCCAAGTCTAGCTGGGCCAGAGACCAAGCTGTATAACTGAAAGTTTCCAAATTAACTTTCATATAAAACATGATGTTTATTAAAACTTACATAATAAAATTGAAGCTTGCAAATATGTTATTAAAATCAACAGTGACTGCAGCAATGGTTTAGAACCTAGACTAATAAAAGATGTTTTGGAGAGAGAAGTATTTTTATCACTGACATCTAGAATTACTGGTGAGTTGAAGCTGTTTTTATTTTTGTTTTTAAACTTGACATGCTCCCTTATAGCCTGCACCAGGCTGCCCACTTCCACCCTTGCTGGGCTGTAGGGGTGCATATGGAGAAAGTTAGGGGAGGCACTTAGGACAAGGCTGTATAGGGCTCTGTCAAGACTGAATGTGGGCAATGAAGGAGGGGAAAGAAAGAAACCCTGACTCTTGCTGAATACTGACCACTTGCTAAGCACACACTTGATGTGGTCACCTGTCTCCAGGATAAATCAGAGCTCTCTGCTGACCATCTGGTGGCTGCAAGAAAATACAATTGTCGATGTAAAAAACTTCAAACCTGTAGAGAATTTTTATGAATTTATTTGAGCCAAACTGATGACAATTACCAGGAAGCAAAACCTCAACGAATTGAGAAAATGCTCTGGAGAATGGCAGTTTTGCAGCTTATTTATTTTATTTTTTAATTAAAGTTTATTGGGGTGACAATTTTTAGTAAAGTTACATAGGTTTCAAGTGTAGTTTGTCCATTAGTATCATAGGAGGAAACGTAAGGAGGGTTATATGAAACTCATTGCTGGTAGATTAAGGGAGCAGGAGAAAGGAAAGCAGGGAAGTCTCTGTGATTGGATAAAAAGTAAAATAGAGAGACACATACTTCTTTTACATGAGTGGATACAGGATAGCTAATAATTAACATTTACAGCACATAGGGATGGTATTTGGGGAACAAGATAACAGTGAGAGGATCTGTTGTCTCTTGCCCTGGTGTGTGGGTGAGGCTGAGGACTCTGGAAAAAAGGGGAATTACTTTTACATTTCAAGAGTATGTTATCTTAGATGCAAACAGACAACAGATGGGCTCCCTTCACATAAAAACTGAGCTTTGTCAAGGAAGCTACAGGCCTAGGATGGTACTATCCACCATGACCCGCTTTTAGTTAGGAATATTTATGTTCAGACCATCCTATGTGGTTAGTTTCAGTCTCTGAGGTTGCAGGTCCCACATGCAGGCCTCTCCTGAGCTTATCAGGTTCAGTATGTGAACCCTTTTTTCATCCACACAATAAGGATGAGACCGGGACTGAGGGGAAGGACAAGGTTTTCATCGGGAAGCCAGGACCGCCAAGTTTGCACATCATGTGTGCACCCTGGAGGCACTTCTGGTTCATGGGCTGGTACTCAGGAAAGGCAGGAGTATGCTGCAGACCTGGGAGCAGGGGTGAGCTGACGGGAAATTGCCCACAGGTGTGTCCAGGAGAAGACAACTGAGGTCCAGGAGCTCCTTCACCCTGTCACTTCCTGCTCCCAGAACCCTTCCAGTCATAACAATTGGAAGATAAATTATGTAAAATTATTGTCCCCCAAACCCCAGAGTAAAACCTGCCGATAATTTGCCTTCAAAGAGAAAGCCTTAAAAGGATCATTCAAAAAAATCCTCTTCATGAAGACAAGGGAAAGAAGGCACCTCTTCTCCCAGCAGTGAGTGTGGGGAGTCTCCTTGACCTCATCATTTCTGCTATTGAAATATTAGCCCTGCCTCTGTAATCTGCCCACACCACTCTGCTGGATCTCAGGGCCAAGTGCACTGCACCTGAGAATCCTGGAAGAATACAAAAGTGGGTCTCTCTATTACAATGCCTCCCCTGGGTAGGCATCTGGGAATGGTGGCACCTTGATACCCTCTTTGCTAGAATGCAATAAGGAAGATTAAAAAAGATAATTGAGCCACATCCCTGAAGACCAAGAGTAGTTGGCAGGAAGCTCAGCTCAGTGCAGCTGTGGAAGAAAAGATTAGAGTCCAGATGGAGCAAGGGTTTGCATTCTTGGCCACATGCTAAAATCACCTGACCAGCATCAACAAGGGACAACAACAAACATGAAAACTGGGCTCCATGCCAGACCAATGAAACCAATTTCTGGATGGGATCCAGGCATGGGAATTTTTTACATGTAAATTCTATAAGTGATTCTCATGTGTAGCTGTGCTGCTCAGGTGAGACATGCATGAAATGTAGAGGAGTCAGAAGACACGGATTTAGTTGTGTGCTACTGGATTATAATTGTTTCTAGGCTTCTCAGTGGACAACTCTAGGAAGTACATACTTCTTTCATAAAGTTATATGTTCCATATACATTCAATTCAAATTCAAGCAAGTCAGCAGGTTTTTAATTAAGTACATTAATCTTGCATATTAAATGGTGCAAACATAATTAGTCATTTGTTAGATCCCACAATACTCACATACCTGTCTCAGGATAAAAACATCACCACTATCAACACTACCACCAGTGAAGTGATTTATGAGAACTGTTTAAGAGTTGTGGGGATTTGTTGTTGTCCTTAAGTTATAATCTACTTGGTACGTGTATAATCAGATGACTGCATTTTAAAGTCCTTTGGAATAATTGTGTTTATGTACCTACATTTAGGGTCATCTATTTCACTTGAATTTTAGGAAATGTTTTTGAATTTAGTTTTGTTCTTTAATACTGTGAAATATGTATACAACCACAAATCTATAAAAAATGGTTATTTAGAGAAATCTAGCACCTAAACTTACCCCTTCACTCTATTTTCTCCCCTGCAATTTAAAAATAATTATGATTTATTCTTTCATTGTTTTTTAATTATAATAAAATATATATGTTTATATACATACACACATTTGTATCACTGACTTTGCTTAGACAAATGGTAACATACTATAGATACTTTACTTTTTTCTTACTTAACAATAATACCATAGATCATTCACATAGTATTGTATAGAGATATTTCTCATGTTTTGTAACTGAAGAGTATTCCATTGTGTGCATGTATAATAGTTTATTAAGCTATTTTCATATTGATAGACATTTGGGTTGTTTACAGTTTTTTTCTATTCCAAATAGTAATGTAATGAGATTACATTTGAACAAGATTATTTTTGTATTTCTGCTCATGTGCCACTGAAGTAGATCCTTAGAAGTGGAATTGCTAGGTCAAAAGGTAAATTCATATTCTGTTTTGCTAGATATTGCCAAGTTCCTTTTACAGTGTTTGTATCATTTTAAATTCTCATGAGGGAGGTATGAGCATGCCTCTTTCTTTAAAACTTTATCAATAGAATACATTTTCAAACACGGGAAATTTTGCTGATCTCAGTGTATTTTTAATTTGTGTTTCTCTTATTATGAGAAAGTTGAAAAGCCATTTACATTTTTTTGTGTGTGTATGAATTATCCTATTCAGATCTTTCTTCCATGAGGTCATTTCCTCTGATCTTAGAAGCTCCTTTTTAATTAACAACACTAACCATATTAACCCTTTTTGATATGAGTTGTTATTTTCCCAGTCTATCTCTGTGTTTTTTATTTTGTTTATGATGCTGTTTACTATTTTTATAAAGTTTTATGCAATCAAATGTATCGATCTTCCCTCTAACTGCTTCTGGATTTTGAATGATACATGGTTTGAAATGTTTTCTCCACTTCAAAGTTATGAAGTGATTTACCCTCACTGTTTTTAGTACTGGTATCACAGTTTTGCATCTTGAAAGAGCTAGCCATTCAAGCTTTCTTCATTTCCTCAATTCATTGCACCCCTCATGTCATTTTCCAGTCAGGTGTTCTGGCCCCTTGCTCCAACCACCACCCCAGGATTAGCCATCTCTCCACGGTGCCTCAGTAGCACTCTGTTCACCACACCGTTACTACTGTTTTATCTCTATTTATTTTTTCTACTCCCCCTTAAGGATAGAATTCTGTTTTGCATCTTTAAATCTCTAATGCCTTGTGATATGTTTATTTTATAGTAGGTGTTCAATAAATGCTTTTGCATGCACGGGTGAATGAATGGTGGTTATTCATTTGTTGAAAAGTGCTGAGAGCTTGAAACTTGTTTAATGCTATTCCAATGATCATACATTCTATCCCACTTCTGCCAGGAACTAGACATTTGACCCTGAATCTTGAAGATTTAACTTCTCCCTGTTCACACATAGGTATCCTTAGATGTAGAATGAGATTACTGGGCTAAAGTAACATTTCCAAGTCATAAAAATCTATTCTGGCTCTATGTCAAATGATCTCAACTCTGTCCACCCAGAAAATATATTTCAGGCTGTTTCTGTGGGAGAAAATACCCTGACTTTCCTGTCTGCATCTTTGAAAGATTTTTCTTCATGAGTTTAAACAACAAGAACGTCTGGAGTAAATGAGGCTTGAGCATGGGGCCGCTGTGCACTGCTTTCCTGTTGTTTGTGAATTGTCTTCAGCACAAGGACTTTTGTTTTGCTGCCTAGCACACACAGTGCTACACACTTACTGACATCTTCAGAATGCAGACTCCATGTGTAAAGCATTCTGGCTACGCCCAAAGGGAAAGTCTGACTTCACCAAGCCTGAGCTTCTGTGGCTTGATCTGCTGAGCATCAGGACATGAGAGAAGGGCATGCCAGCCCAGCACTCTGGGCCTCTGACAGGGAGACAGGTTCTCAGGCCAAGTGCAGGAAAGAGGAAAACGTGCTCCAGATATCTTAGGGGCCTGGCTGCATCCACAGGGGTGCTGAGATTCAACCCTCTTCAGAGATAAGTCACCACGAGCATCTGATGAGGTTTATATACTGTGACCCAAGGATTTCTAGGAAGATAGTGATAAATTCACATCTTGCCCCATTCAGTTGAAAAATATTTATGGATTTACTAAACGTGAGGCTCTGTTTTGAACTTGGAATAAAACAGAAAATGGGTGGTCAGATAGACTTGGAAGCTTTGGAACAGTGGTTCCCAAACTTGGCTCCACATAGGAATCACCTGGGGAGCTTTAAAACATTCCAATTCCCAGGCTACACATGATGCCACTTAAATCAGAAGAAGTCTGGTGGCAGGCCAAGTCATTACTATTTTTAAAGCATTCCAGGTGATTCCTATGTGGAGCCAAGTTTGAGGCTCTTGGCTTTAGAACTTACAATCTTGAGTAAAATTAGATAAATGAGATAAAATGAGATAGCACCTTTTCCAGAATGCACCAGATACACTGGTAGCACATGGTGGCACATCCAACTCAAACATGGAGGAAAGAAATGATGGCTAAACTGAGACCCAAAAGATAAGTAGGAGTTACAGAGATGAAAGTATGCAGTTAAGGAGTGAGGGATAGGGTTAGAAAGAAAGAAAGAAAGAAAGAAAGAAAGAAAGAAAGAAAGAAAGAAAGAAAGAAAGAAAGAAAGAAAAGGAATGTTGGGTACAGGGAAATGGTTGATTTGATTAGAGCTTGAGTGTGAGGCATTAAAAAAAGGAAACATTTCCTAGAGTAGGTGACTAAAGAAAAGTTGGTGCCACAAATTAATTTATGAAATATAGGTAGAGGGGAAAATACATAGAGGAAGATGACTTCCATTAAGAACATCTTAAGGGACATCCAGTTAGCTCAGTTAGAGTACAGTGCTCATAACACCAAGGTTGCCGGTTCGATCCCCACATGGGCCACTGAGCTGTGCCCTCCACAACTTGACTGAAAAAACTACCTGGCTTGGTGCTGATGGGTCCTGGAAAAACACACTGTTCCCCAATAAACATTAAAAAGAAATAAAAAAAGAACATCTTAAATTTGAAATGTTTGCCTATTCAGATAGAAATGTGTAGTACACAACTGGATTCATCTAGTATGAGAAAAGAGGGGATAGGCCTGGGAAGAAGAAGAAAAAAAAAAGTTATAGTGGATAACTGATTACTCAGTCAACATCCATATTTCTTTTTCCTTTAATTTTGGAGCCCCGATTGATAATAATGAATTCAATTTCTTCAATGGGTTGTTATAGGACTATTCATGCTGTCTATTTTATCTTGGGAGAGTTTTGTAGTTTGTGGTTTTTGAGGAAAATGATCCAGGAACAAAAAATCTTTCTGAGCCATGCCACTTTATGTGTTGTGAGCTTTCCACTGTCTCCCTATCAAAGCCACTCAGCCACCAGTTTCCTTGTGTGGGGGGGTAGGAATTCTACAGACAATGGGACAAATAGCACTTCCTGGGTTTTTTTTTTTAAGATTTTTATTGGGGAATTGGGGGGATGGGAACAGTGCTAGGGAATTGGGGGAAGGGGAACAGACAAGTTGCTGTCATTTTTGTTCTTCAATCTAGTTGTGGAGGATGTTGCTTCACTGGCCCAAGTTGGCACCGTCATTGCGCTCTTCCCTGGTGAGGCAGATCAGTCGCCGGCTTCTGGACAGCCACTCACTGCGGCTGCTGGCCGCTCACGCTGGCTGCTGGCTACACATGGTAGCCCATGGCAACCCACTGCCACAGGGGCTGCAGCCTACGCCGTCGCCGGCGACCCATGGCAACCCAGCTCCAGGTTGAGCCGTTGTTCGGCATCTTAGCTGTGGAGGGCAGTGTCACTGGCCCTCATATGTGGGATCCGAACCGGGGCCCTCTGGCATCCCAAACGAGTTCTTAACCATCGCGCCACTTGGCCGGCCCCCTGGGGTTTTTTCTCATTGTGGTGCAATTCCCTCCACCATTGATGTCTAGGCTCCCAAGTATCTCTTATTGGTTGAAGGAAGTCTGAAGCTCAGCAAGGAATGAGAGGAATTTGCTGGCTGCCTATTGTCAGCAAGTACCTGTTCAGTCCCCTTTGTTACTTATGTTGGGCTGACCTGATGTTGTGAGCGGGGCTCCTTTTCCATCCAGAGTAGGAATAAGCCTTCCAGGGACATTTTCTGTTGTCAAACCAGGGATGAGGTGACATGGAGCCTCAGTCCCCTTTTTCTGCCAGGTCGGAGACCCTATGACTCTGCTACTGTGTTGGTCCTCTAGTCCTGGGTCCCTCACCAGTACAGCTTCTTCTCCCTACCTTTCATAGTCCTCCTTTGGTTGCCTGTTGTGTTTACTTCTAGGGTTTACAGTGTTATTTAGCAGGGAACAGCAGGGAGAGATGAGTCTACCCCATTATTTAATATTTAAGCAGGGTAATAGCAAGGTTAGGCTCATGTTTTGTAAATAAGAGGCAATAATCTGGGGTCCGTTGAGTCTGCATTCAATACCAGTTTTTCACTTACTCAGTGTGACTCAGGGCATTATGGAAACCTCACTAAATATGTGTCTTATCTGCAAAATGGGGAGAATAAAAGGATCTACTTGTAGGTTCTTTGCAAGGAATAAATGAGATTATAGGTCTAAAGTGCTCACTGCGGTGCCTAACATGTCAGTTATTGTAAATACAATCAGGATTCTAGAAAGATGTCGGAAGGAAATATTGGGGCAAGATAAGATTTAGAACACACAAACTATTAGGAAAATTTATAATTGTCAAAGCAGAAATGAAAAATGCCTAAATCAAGCCAGTGATGGGAGAACATTTCCACCCTTAAATGCCATATGCCGAAAAAATTGGCTTGGCCAAATAACATTTGTGGGATTCTTAGGAAATCAAGAACTCTGAGAACACATTCCTCCCTCACGAAAAGCACAGTAGTTGGGACAAATGCTCAGGAAATGCCTGGTTTCTTACATTTTATGACAAGCTTCTCTAGGAGTTCTATGGAGGTGGCTGAGCTGGAATCCAGAACTGATATCTAGGCAAGTTCTCCTTGAAACTCTAAGGGCAGAATTGGCAATGCTATGAGGCCACTGTTGTCCCGGACCCTACAGGAGAACTTGGTGTTGAAAGTCAGCCCATGTCCCTTTCTCAGGTGGGGCTGAGCCACACTTGGGGCTGCCACGACTTAACAAGGAAGACTAGGGGCAGATCCCCACCCCTTCACCCCCAGATGAAAACTGAAGACAGGCAAGCATGGTCTTTCAATGCCAGTCTGTTTCCTTCAGGGAAATCTTCTTTGAGAATTTTCATTGCACTTTTGAGATCTCTGAATCTGGTATGCTAGGTTGGAGTCATGGCCTGGGACCAAATGCCACTCAGTTTTGTGACCTTGAGCAAATCAAATAATCTCTCTGAACATCAGTTTTTCATCTTTAAATTGGGAATGATGCTGTATAAATGGAATCATGTGGCATATGAACTTGATATTGGCTTCTATTGCCAGTAGTTACATGATTCTACACATGTGATAAACTGGCATAGAGCTAGTCATGCTAATGACAGCTTCTTGGTTTTGATATTGTCCTATAGTAATGTAAGATGTTATATAACCAGTAGGGGAAGCTGGGGGAAGGGTACATGGTAATTTTCTATGCTGTCTCTTTGAAATTTTCTGTGACTATAATTATTTCAAAATAAAAGTTTTTAAGTTAAAAAATAGCAATGATGGTGTTTCTTTAATAATTGGCATGAGGACTGGATATAACAAGTGTAAAATTGCTTTGTAAGCTAAAAAGCACTGTGTAGTTTGTATGTGTATTCTCTCTCTCTCTCTCTCTCTCTCTCTCTCACACACACACACACACACAGACACACACAGAGATGTATGAACACATTCAGAAGAACAGTTTGAGGAATATCTACTTTGGTCAATCTTTGCTAGAGAGACTTGATTTCCAGGTTAGCAAAAGAAAGAGAAATAGAGGCAGAGCAAGCATGGACCCTGCACCAACATAGTTTTACCAAAGCAGTGAGTCCCCACAGATGTGGGTACAGTGACATTTTCTTTTCTCAAGCACATGTGTGCTGTGGTAGAGATGCATACCCTTGGGGCAGAAGGCAGAAGATGTATTTTGGAGTCAGACCGGAGTTCCAATCCTGGCTCTATCAGCTTCTTGGGACTAGTCACTTAGCTCCCCACAGTGTCCTGCTCGGTGTGGGGACCACATGCAGTAATGAGAGCATGCCTAGCACAGTGTCAGACACAGTATTTGACATTCATTTCATTGGTGCTCCACTGACTTCCTCATTTAGCACATGAGCTGGCAGGCAGGATCACAAATTTACAGAGCAACTGCTCTCCAGAGAAAAGTATTTGGCCTGGGCTCCAGGAATGTCTTTTAGCTCCTGGCACCACTGCTAAAGCTGTCCATGGAGAGCCAAGCAAGATGACACGAGGTCATCTGGCACATTTTGTAAAGATGAGGTGGTCTTGCTGGAAACTGGGAGGGCAGAGGTTTGCTGTGTGGTTAGGATCATTAGTTTGAGAAAGTCAAGGCCACGGATTCCTTTGCTACGGCAATTCTTCTGGTTAGAAATGGCTTTAGAGTCAGAAGGACTTGTGTGTGGTTGGGCTGATGCAGCCTGTATTCCTGACACTGCTGCTTTCCAATTCTCTGGCTGTGGATGATTTGCAACATCTGATTTGGCACAAAGCCTAGGCCTCTGGCATTGAAAGTGTTGATCACAGAATCACGGCATAAGGAGGCTGGAAGGCTGCTTAGCCACTTCCCTGCAAAGGAGGGAAAATGGGGCTGGAACATATCCAAGGCCACTGAGTCCAGGCCAGATCCAGGGCTGCCTTTCTGACTCTAACACCAGGGACCCTTCACTCCCTGGCCACAGTGCACCTCCACTTCCATCTCTGGCCCCTCCACTCCATGGCCCCTCCACTCCATCTCTGAAGACCCAGCACTCCTGACTGTGTTTTCCTGATGTTTCCACCCTTCCTGCACTATCTGACCCTCACATGTTACCAGTTTTGAGGCTGTCTTGCCATGGACATGTGGGGAAAGTGTGCTAGAGCCTTTAAGAGCTGTGCTGTGTAAAGAAGCCACTCTCAGCATATTCTGTTGGGTTTCTGTTGGGTTGAGTAAGACAGTCACTTTTCAAGGCAGTTCCCACATTCAAAGATGTATGTCTCTCAGTGGAAAAGGCAAGTTGAGTTTATCACTCTGATTCCAGGATGATGATGCTTCCTAGCAGGACCAATGCCTTCTTAGGTGTCTGGGCTTGGGAAAAACACAGCATCAGATGATTTTCCTACATCAGAACATTTACAGAGGTGTCATGTTCAGAATTGGGGAAAGAAGAAAGGGAGGACCACAAGGATGTTTTCTGAGTGATGGTGCTGAGCCAGCTACTTTGCACATAGAACTCTCCAGTTTGACAGGCTAACAAGGGAGCTGGATGTCTCCCCCATGCCCAGGCTTGGAGGGGAGATAGAAAGCTCTTAAGTATGACATTCATCATTTGGAGGGTCAAGAGCAGACAAGACACCTTTCTCATTCTGTCCTGTAGTTCCCTTTACTCTAGATCAAGAATCCTGTTCTTTCTTACAGCTCTAGACAAACTATAGTGAAAGGATGCCTAGCCTAGTCCAGGATCCCTGGAGACAAATCCTGAGATGGAGATGTGTGAGCAAGAGGGTTTGGGCAGTAATCGTGGGAATGAGAGGGGCTTGGCTGGGAAGAGGGATAAACTGGGATGTAGCAGGGGCCTTGCTGATCCCACAGGTAGTGCTGGAGCCAGGGTTGCCCTTAAGGGTTGTCCCAAACTGCGCAACCATGGCTGGGCCTTTGTACCACTGCCCCTGCAACCAGACAGTGGATGCGGGCTGTCCCCCAAGGAGAGAGTGTGCCCTTGGGGCTGGCAGTTGGTTTTAGCAGAGGGAAGTTCTCGGGAGCTGTGAGCCCTAGTGGTCGGCACTCAGGGAGCTGAGGAGTGGGCACCTAGCTCCTAAAGGGGCCTCTGGCTGGGACAGTGCAACACCCACCAAAATGCGTGTTTGTGCACAACAGCTGAGGAAGGAGGCAGAATTGGCCTGGTTTGTGGCATCTGGAAATCCATGTTTCCTGTAAGAGGATCATGCCAGCATGCAGCCATGACAAGAACAATTGAGGCATAACAGCTGCTTTCTGTGGTCTTCATATGATGTGCCAGGCCTTGTGCGAGCTCATTATTTATATACACAGCTCCTTTAATTTCCACAACCGCTCTGTGAAGTTGGTGTTGGATTAGGGAATTGACATTTAGATGGGGTTTAGGTGACTTGCCCCAAATCACATGGTCGATGGGGAGGGAGGGAGGGGCAAGCCCTGTCCTGTGTGACATTAGAGCCTGACTCCTTGCAACTGCCCCTGCTCCCTCTGTATCTGACAAGAACAGGCTGCCAGGGCTTGGAGAAATGCCATGAGTGGCTGTCTCAGGTGTTCTAGATTGGGGATGGTGGCCAAAGACTGTGGAGATTTGGGGTCCCTTCCTGGGTCTGGGAGAGCCTCGGAGCATGAGTGGCTCTGTGATCATGTCGAGGGCCATCTCTAGATGGTGACACCCACAGTGCTGATTCTCTGCCCAGAAGTCCGTTGGGAAGCCTGGAACTTGCATAAGCATCAGGGAGGGTTCCCTGGAGTCCTGCTTCCCCAGAGTACCTGCACCTGTGGAGGCTTATCTCCCACTCAGGATTGCTCTGGAGTCACTCCTCCTGGGCTTGTCACACTATGTCCACATAGAGTGTCTCTCCTTCTGCCATCCTGACCCCACGGGCTCTCACTCTTGCTGTGGATGAGCCCACCCTAGCCCTCTCCCTTGCAGGGCACCTGAGCAGGATAGTTACCAGTCAACGGGCTTGGGCAATGCCATGGTGATCCAGCAAGAAGGGTTCGAGTCCCCTCACTTTTTCTGGGCTTACTCACCATGCTCCAGGCTGATGTTAGCCAAGAGTCATGTGGTGCACACACCTCTGTTTGCAGCCCTAACACATGACCCTGAGAAATGGCATGGACACAGGTCCTAAGGAGGTGGAGGTAGGCTGCTTCACACAAGGGCGGCCCCAGGAGCCTTGAGTGGCTTGTTATCAGACAACAAGTTCTCTGAATCCCACAGTGTGGAACACACCTGGGCTTTGTGTTTTGAGGGCCATATGATACAGAACAAACATTTATGAAGACGCGGAGAAAAAATCCACACATGGACATGGAAAGCTTAGCAACAGCCTGTGGTTTAAAGGATATTTCAAGGCAGTGATAGGCAAAGCAGCCCCAGGCCATGCCCAGCCCGGTGATGGAAGCAGGTAGCGAAGGACGTCTCAGCCCACAAAATGCACACATCCTGTCACTGGCCTTTTTCAAGATGGTCACACAGCCACCCACAAGGCAGGTAGGGCAGTGTGGACCAGTGATGATAGCTACGCTCACACAGGCCAAAGCTGGACAGGACTCAGGTCCTCTGACTTTGAACCTCATTCCCCTTGCTCCCTGGCCCCATTCTGTTGGCAGGATCAAGTTCAGGCTTTGGGCCTTCTTGCACCTGGTCCCCTGGACCTCCTGGCACATCTCTCCATGCAAACTCACAGCCAGACAAAAACACTTGCCATGTTCTTTCAGACCTCAGGTCCTTGTACTGGCATCCTTCTTTACTCTGAAGTGGATGTCCCTATTTCCTCTGCCCAATTAGCTCCTCCCTTCATTCTTAATGACCTAGCCCAATGTTGCCTTCAATCTAACCTTTCTTTATAACATCCCTCCTTCAACATCCCAGCTAAATGGTGTCTTCCCTTCCTGGCATACAAACCACACTTCTGTGTTTATTTTATATCACAACACTTCACATTGTAGTATTATAGTTAACGAATTAAACAGCCTATGAGCTCCCTGATAACAACTCAGACCTAACCCCCTTATTCCTGGTAACTGGCTTGAAGCCTGGGCCAGAGTCAGGGCACATCAGGTGAATAAATGTGTGAGTGACTTCAAGAATAAGTGAGAGAAAGCAAAAGTTTATTTAGTTATTAGATAAATAGATAGATAATGGGAACCTTTATATCCAGAAGTCATTTGTTTGAGGGATTGCTGGGCATGGTGTCCACGGTGAATGCAGGATTAATTGTTACCATGGAAACTTCTAGAAACACTGTGTGACTGACTTGACCCCTGCAGGGAAGAAGATCTCTGATTCTATTTGGGAAGGATGGAGTAGGCTTTTGTTACTGCTTCTCAGGGTGGTGACACCATGGAGTATCCATCCATATCTGTGCTATAGGAAGGCAGGTGGCCCAGCAAACTTGAGCTTCCCTTCCTTGATTTGGAGAACTTCAGGCATTCTCATTTATTTTTAATACCTTATTTTTCCTGAGAAAAAAGGTCTGGATTGAAGCCTTGTTTGTTTCCCTGTAGCCTTGGAGTCACCCACATCTGTGGCTGACACCCTCACTTGAGGACTGCACAAGGGAGGGGTCCCTAAGCTTCATGGTCCCCCCACTTTTTCTGGTCTGCATGATATGTGGGCCCTGACCTAGTTGCAGCATCAGTGACAAATCTACAAGCAAAGATAAAAACGTAAGATGATTTGGTTACAAGGACTCAGAGAACCAACAAGAGGCCCAGGAGCAGCTTGAGTAGGGCAAAATGGGACACAGATAGGTGCTGGGAGGGATGGGCTATCTTCACAAGATCACTAAGGCAAAGATTTCTGCTGGGTGATCCCAGGCCAGTCACATAACCACTCTGAGAATTAGATTTTTTTTTCCAGTAAAAAATTCTACCTAATAATAGTATCAATCCCTGCCCTAGTTTCTCCCAGGATTGCAACAGAAGAAAATTAATGTGAAACAAGGTCATTTCCTAGACAAGGGAGAGATCTGCAAATGTTAGTCATTCTTAGTAAGAAATGACTAGGGTATTAGGGAATTATAAGGTTTGGCCTAAAAGTTAGATTCTGGAACTCTCTTTCTAAAATTTCATTTTAAAGCAGAGGAAATACTTTTTAAAATTATTTTTTAATTTATTAGGGTGACATTGGTTAATAAAATTACATAGGTTTCTAGTATACAATTCTATAATACATCATCTATATATTGTATTGTGTTCATCACCCAAGGTCAAATCTCCTTCCTTCACAATATATTTGACCCCCCTCTACCTTTTTCTACTTCCCCACTCCTCCTTTACTCTCTGGTAACCACTAAACTGTTGACTGTGTCTATGAGTTATTGGTTGTTTGTTTGTCTTGTATGTTGGTTTCACTTTTATATCCCATATATGAGTGAAACCATATGGTTCTCCACTTTTTCTCTGATTTATTTTGCTTAGCATGATAGTCTCAATATCCATCCATGTTGCAAATGGCAGTATTTCATCTTATGACTAAGTAATGTTGCATTGTGTATATACAAGAGGGTGGCAAAAAATGTATACACATTTTAAGAAACGAAAACTGTATTAAAATTGTAATAATATATACCAATAACAAAAGATGAATACAAGTCACATTTGACTTCTGCAATTACAAGAGGTACTCAAAGTGGTTACCATTGGCATCCAGACACTTCCGATTATGGCAAACTATTGCTTGAGCAACATTGATCAAAGTGTCCACTTGTATACATTTTTTGGCATCCCTGGTGTGTGTGTGTGTGTGTGTGTGTATAAATATATGATATATATATATATCATATATATATCAGAATATATATGATATATATGATATATATCATACATATCATATATTTTATACACACACACACACACACACACACAATGGAATCACACCTTCTTTATGCAATCATATATTGAAGGACACTGGTTGTTTCCATGTCTTGGCCGCTGTAAATAATGCTGCAATGAACATAGGGATACACATATCTTTACAGATAAATGTTTTCAGATTTTTGAGGGGAAATACCCAGAAGATGAATTACTGGGTCATATGGTAATTCTATTCTTAGTTTTTTGAGGAACCGCCGTACTGTTTTTCATTGTGGCTGTACCAATTTATATTCCCACCAGCAACACATGAGGATTCTAACACTTCTTATTACTTGTCTTGCTGATAATAGTCATTCTGATCAGTGTGAGGTGGTATCTCATTGTAGTTTTTATTTGCATTTCCCTAATATCTAGTAATGGTGAGCACCTTTTCATATATCTGTTGGCTGTTTGGATGTCTCCTTGGGACAAGTGTCTGTTCAGGTCATATGCCCATTTTTTAATTGGATTGTTTGGGGTTTTGGTGTTGTTATTGTTGTTGTTGTTGAGTTGTGTGAGTTCCTTATACGTTTTGGATATTAGCCCCTTATCAGAGGCGTTGTTTGCAAATGTCTTCTCCCATTCAATTGGTAGCCTCTTTATTTTGTTGATAGTTTCTTTTCCTGTGCTGAAGCTTTTCAATTTGATATAGTCCCATTCATTTATTTTTGCTCTTACTTCCCTTGCCCTTGAGGTCAAATTCATAAAATTCTCTCTAAGACCAAGGTCCATAATTTTAGTACCTAAGCTTTCTTCTATGCAGTATATTGTTCCAGATCTTATGTTTTGGACTTTGATCCATTTTGAGTTAATTTTGGTACACAGTGACAGATAGTAGTAGTCCAGTTTCTTTCTTTTGCACGTGGCTTTCAAATTTTTGCAGCACCATATATTGAACAGGCTTTCTTTTCTCCCTTGTATGCTTTTGGCTTCTTTGTCGAAAATTATCTGCATATATATATATATATATATATATATATATATATATATATATATATATATTCTATTTCTGGGTTCTCAATTCTGTTCTATTGGTCTGTGTGTCTGTTTTTCTGCCAATACCATGCTGTTTTGATTATTGTCACTTTGTAGTATAATTTGAAGTCAGGGAGTGTGCTAAATTCAGCCTTGTTCTTTTTTCTCAGGATTGCTTTGGCTATTCAGGGTCTTTTGTAAGTCCATACAAATCTGATAATTTTTTGTTCTATCTCCTCTAAAAATGCCATTGGGATTTTGATGGGGATTGCATTAAATCTGTATATTGCTTTGG
Organism: Hipposideros armiger; assembly: GCF_001890085.2. Taxonomy (NCBI): domain Eukaryota; kingdom Metazoa; phylum Chordata; class Mammalia; order Chiroptera; family Hipposideridae; genus Hipposideros; species Hipposideros armiger. The sequence goes on from NW_017731840.1 coordinate 877,238, forward strand.
GTAATATGGACATTATAACTGTGTTGACTGTTCCAATTCATGAACAAGAATATCTTTCCATTTCTTTGTGTCTTCTTCAATTTAAAAAAAAATAATGTCATTGTTTTCAGTGTATAGGTCCTTCACATCCTTTGTTGAGTTTATTCTTAGGTATTGTATTCTTTTTGTTGCATTTACAATTGAAATTCTTTTTTTTTCTTTTTTTGAAATTTCATTGTTAATATATAGGAAAGCAATGGATTTTTGCACATTGATTTTGTATCCTGAAACTTTACTTTATTTGATTATTGTTTCTAATAGTTTTTGGTGCAGTCTTCAGGATTTTCTATATAAAGAATAATGTCATCTGCAAAAAGTCACAATTTTACTTCTTCATTCCTGATTTGGATGCTCTTTATTTATTTCTTTTGCCTGATTTCTCTGGCTAGGACTTCCAATACTATGTTGAAAAGCAGTGGTAAGAGAGAATGTCCTTGACTTGTTCCTGATCTTAGAGAAAAAGCTTTTAGTTCATTCACCATGAAGTATGATATTAGCTCAGGGTCTGTCATATATGGTCTTTATTATATTGAAGTACTTTGCTTCTATACCCATTTTATTAAGTGTTTTAATCATAAATGGATGTTGTATCTTGTCAAATGCTTTTTCTACATCTATTGATATAATCATACAATTTTTATCCTTGATTATGTTTATGTGGTGTATCACATTGATCAGTTTTCATGTGTTGAATCACCTTTGCACTCCTGAAAGAACAGTTAGTCATAATGCTTAATCTTTTTTAAATTATTTTTTATTATGAAATATACATTTTTTAGAATTAGTTTCATCTGTACAACACAGTGCAATATACTTTTTACCCCTCGAAGTGACAATCCCCTCCCCCAATCCACCACCCCACTTCCCCCCAATATCATACATATCTATTACAATTTCCTTGACTCCACTCTCACACTATACTCCATGTCACATGACTATATATATTCACTTATAGTTGACATACAATATTATACAACATCGGCTTCAGGTGTACAGTGCAGTGATCAAGCCTCTTCCCAATCCATGATACGGTCTCCCAAGCAAGATATGTGACCACCTGACACCCCACAAAATATTCTCAACACCATCAATTACATTCCTCGAACTGTCTTCCACATCCCTGTGGCAACACTGCAGCTATGTATTTATGCTGTCCAACCCCCACCCCCTTTTCCCCATCTCCATCCCCTCCCAACCAACAGCCATCAGTTGCTCCTCCATATCTCCGAGACCACCTCTGCCCACTTCCCTCGCTCGTTCAGTTCTTTAGATTCCACATATAAGTGAAATCATATGGTATTTGTCTTTCTCCAACTGACTTATTTCACTTAACATAATAGTCTCTAAGTCCATCCATATTGTCCCAAATGTTACGATTTCATTATTCTTTATA
>NW_017731840.1:879917-880714 GCF_001890085.2 Hipposideros armiger
ATATTAATTCTTCCTATCCATGAACATGGTATGTATTTCCATTTATTTGTATCTTCTTTGATTTCTCTCTTCAATGTTTTATAATTTTCTGAGTACAGGTCTTTTACCTTTTTGGTTAAATTTATTCCTAGGTATTTTATTGTTTTTGAAGCAATTGTAAATGGGATTGATTTCCTGATTTCTTCTTCTGATAGTTTACTATTGGTGTATACAAATGCAACTGATTTCTGAATGTTAATTTTGTATCCCGCTACCCTACTAAACTCATTTATCAGTTCTAACAGTTTTTTTTGGTGGAGTCTTTGGGATTCTCTATACATAGTATCATGTCATCTGCATATAATGACAATTTTACTTCCTCTTTTCCAATTTGGATGCCTTTTATTTCATTTTCTTGTCTGCTTGCTATAGCCAGAACAACCACAACTATGTTGAATAGAAGTGGTGAAAGTGGGCAGCCTTGTCTTGTTCCTGATTTTAAGGGAAAACTTTTAGCCTTTCCCCATTGATTACGATGTTTGCTGTGGGCTTATCATATATGGCCTTTATTATGTTGAGATATGATCGTACTATTTCCACTTTGCTAAGAGTTTTTATCATAAATGGTTGCTAGATTTTGTCACATGCTTTTTCTGCATCTATTGATATGATCATATGATTTTTATTTTTCATTTTGTTAATGTGATGTATTACATTAATTGATTTCAGGATATAGAACCAAGCTTGAATACCAGTAATGAATCCCACTTGATTGTGTTGTATGATCTTTTTAATGCAACACTGAATTCGGTTTGCTA
>NW_017731840.1:882535-903402 GCF_001890085.2 Hipposideros armiger
TCAGTGTTCTAAACTCTGTCTCTGAAAGGTTGGATACCTCTGTTTCATTTCATTCCATTTCTTGAGGTTTCTTCTGATCTTTTACTTGGGGCATGTTTCTTTGTTTCTTCGTTCTGGCTGTCGCTCTGATTGCTTCGAAGTATTAGATCACCTAGAAAGAAAAAAGAAAAAAGAGAAAATGGGGGAAGAAAAGGATAAAGAAAAAAAAGGGGGGGGGGGCTCTGTGCCCACTTTAGTCTGCAGACCACTTGCTCAGCAATAGAGAGATTCTGGGCACTCAGCAGCAGCTGTTGCGGGGAAGGGCTCAGTGAGTCATGTGCCAACCTCCCTCTAGACTTGAAGTGAGCTTCCCACAATTAGTTGCTGTGTGCTCTGGAACTGTGTTCACCATAAAAAATCCTCACAGTTTGTTGCAGGCTGTCTGCTGCTGAAAGAAACCTTCTGTGGCCTGCAGGGGTAGGAGCCAGGGACCAGGGGCTCAGGGTCACCCTGGCATCAGAGCTCTAGGTGGGCCAGTCAGGCCCCCAAGGCGCCACAGGCTGTGGTCAGTGGCCCCCACCAAGTCAGAGCAGCATGCACTCCTGCATCAGCAGCCAACCCACACAAACTCGCCTGGAAAGGCCCGGCTGAATCACGCAGGTACACAGCTTGCGGCCCTACACTCCCAGGAAAACTCCCAGTCTCAGCCTGTCCCAGTCAGCCACTCAAAGATCAGGCTGAACAGCCCTACAGCCAATTGCCACCCAGACAACTCTGCACACGCAGTGCAGAAATCGGGGACCTAAAGCGAGTCGCGCACTTCCAGGTCTCAATAAGCAGTCTGTTGTAGTCAGAGCGCACTTGCCCGGCATTTCCCTGGCTATGCAACACAAAACAGTATGGAGGGTCGGGATCCAAGACCACATGCACATACACGCACGCATGCACACACGCAGTCCTGTGCCAATTCCAGCCGACCAATGCAGTCCCAGACCTGAGCCTCTTTAGGAGGGCCCATCCCTGAAAAAATGGCGGCCTCCTGTGCAAGCTCCACACCAGGGGAACAATGGTCCCAAAAACCTCCAGCTTCTGCACCAAAGGCACTCAGCTCAGTCCTTCCTGCAGGCTCCTGGGCCCCATTCACAAAGCTACTCCCTCCACCAGGGACCAGGTGAGTGTTCACCAGTGAACGAGTTGGTTTGCCGGCTCCACTGGTTTTCCAGCTGCCATCAGCCTCACCAAGTTGAGCAAAGAAAGTCCTCACTATTTTCTACTTCCACCTGTTGTAGAACTCCTCTTCCTGGCAAAGTAACTCTGGGGTGGTGAGCACGGTGTGGGTCTGGAGGGTCTCGCCCCCAACCGGAGAAGCCTCCCGACCGTTGAGCTGTCCCTCATGGGGTTTACCCTCTCTCGTCTCCGTCCCTCCTACCGGACTTGATGTGGCCTCCTCTTTAAGTCCTTTGTTTAGAGGTTCTGCTCATCTAGGGTCCAGGGAACTTCCGAGGTTGAATATCTTATAAATAAATTATTTGTAATTTTGGTGTGATCCTGTGAGGTAGTCGGCACAGCGGCTGTCTATTCTGCCATCTTACTGGAAGTCAGATCTTTAATCTTTTTAATGTATTGTACTTTATTTGCTAGTATTTTGTTTAAGATTTTTACATCCGTATTTATCTGAGATATTGGCCTGTAGTTTTCTTTTGTGTGTGTGTGTTATTCTTACCAGGTTTCGGTATCAGGGTTATGTTGGTCTCATAAGATGCATTAGAAAGTATTGTCTCTTCTCTTTTTGTTTGGAAGAGTTTGAAAATAACAGTTATTATCATCTTTGACTGATTAGTAGAATTCACTAGTAAAGTAATCTGGTCCTGGACTTTTGCTTTTAGGGAGATTTTTGATGATTGTTTCAATTTCTTTGCTGTTGATCAGTATTAAACTTAGGGAATAATCACAAAAAAAATGGAGAAAGCATGTCTGCCTACTTATTTGTGAAGGCCTGTTAGAGATCTCTAGGCATCCTGTCAGTTTTTCTCATAAATATGGATTACTTCTATAGTTATCCTGTTTAGCAAATGCAATTTTGAAGTTGATTTTACTCAGACAATGATTATCCATTTGTTAATTTGATTTCAGTTTCCATGCTCTTCCTTTGCAGGCTAACCAGAGAAACCTGCTGCTGTGCAGGCATCCTGAGCATTCCTGAATTCAGCCATCTTGTGAGAAGTCAGTGAACTGTGGACTCCACAGGAGCCCCTGTATATTTTAGTCAACAGACAACCTGCTGTTTTTTTGCAGTTGACAAGCACATTCTATGGTGACATTTTCAGAAAAGATGTGGAAATTTTGAGAAAACCCAAGCTTCACTGAGCACCTTTGTTCACTTAGACAGGGACCCTGCAAAAACACTCTTTGCCCAAGTTCCCAAACAGCCTGGGCAGCCCTTCCAGAATTTCCTTGAGATGGCTCACCGTGGTGACCAGCCTGTGGTTCAGCTGCAGAGTGTCAGTCATAACCTTTTGCTGTGTCCTGGGGAGGAAATGTTCCTCTGGATTCCTCAAGCAGGGTTTCCTGTGAGGAACATTTAAATACCCACCAGAGATGGACAGAGGTCTGTCCACCAAGGCTACATTTCTTTGGAGGAAGTTTATTGTTTCACCATTTCTCACCTTTTTTTTGCTTGTTTGTTTGATCAAGGGAATTCTCTAACATGCTATAATTTTATAATTGGTTTTAAACACATCCTAACTTCTACATAACTTGCTGCTTTGCCTCACAAAGGTTTTCTGGAATTATCAATATATAAGTCCTTGAGCATCAGCTGAGAAAAGTGTGGTCAAAGTCTAGAGCATTGGCGACAATAGTTCCTTAACTCATTCATTTTCCTTTTTCTTTATTCTACAAAAATTATGAAGTACTAATATGTTCCAGGTCCACCTGGAACTCACCTTGGGAAGCCAGTGCCTAGTCCACCCTTCAAAGCAATTTTGGGACTCTTTTTCTGGAATGGCCATCAGAGGTACCGTATTACCATTGATGTCCTGAATGTCATAAAAATGTCTTCCTTTCCATATTTCTTTTATCTTCAGGTAAAGGAAGAAGTCATTGAGGGTCAGATCAGGTGAATAGGGAAGGGGTTCCATACAGTTATTTGTTTACTGGCTAAAAACTTCCTCACAGACAGTACTGTATGAGCTGGTGCATTGTCGTGATGCAAGAGCCATGAATCATTGGTGAAAAGTTCAAGGTCGTCTAACTTCTTCACACAGACTTTTCAGCACTTCCAAATAGTAAACTTGGTTAATTGCTTGTCCAAACTTGGTTAACAGTTGATACAAATTCATAATGAATAATCCCTCTGATATCAAAAAAAGGTTAGCAATATTGTTAAACAAGTTTGTGAACTTAATTGTCAGACCTCATATCCCTGCCCACATATCTAGTGCACAGGTCTTGAAAGGCTCTCTACCTTCAGGCAGTACAGACAGACCAGAAGACCTGAGATTTCATGCCCCTAGGGCAGCCCTCAAACAGTGAGCACTCCACCTGTTTCCCCACCTCTCTGCAGGACTTTACCAAGGTATGTGCTGTGTTTTTCAGACTGTTCCAACCCAGATTAAGCCCCGGCTGTCCACAATGATAACGTTCTCCTTAATATGTCCTGCTTTGGCTTTTCAGCTTTCCCTGGCTTCCTCCCCTACTTCCTCTCCTGCTTCCTGGGATCATTTCTGAAAATACCTTACCTTTAGCCAAATCCTCAACTCAGAGCTTTCAGAGAGCTCAAGCAAGGACAGTGACCAAGTCTGGATCACGAGGATGTGCTCCCAAGAAACAAAGGCTATAAAATTCATATATGATTTGTAAGAAATCCAAGTCGTACTAACATTATTGAGAAATAATAGGTGATAAAGACACATAAATGCCTTTTTGCTGTATTCTCTAGAGAAATCTGGGGATTTACGAATCTCCAACATATCTTATGATTTTCAAGTTTCTACTTATAGATACAAAAGATCTTATCAAAAAAATAAAATAACAACTTGAATTTCACAGTACATAAAATTTATCATCCACCAAGACCAAGCATAATGTATCCCAGAACAAAAGGTTAATATTGAGATATAAAAAACAGAACATAAGTATAGCCAAAAAGATGCTGAAGTAATTTGATGAAAATCTATTTTTTCATTCTAAAAAAATCCTAGAAAATTAAGAGAAGTAATTTCTTGGCCATATGCTCTAGGAAATATTTTACTTTTACAAGTGAATTATTATATAGTTTTAAAATGCAAATCAGTAAAGAGGGAAGGATAGACATCTATCACAACTGTGATTTTACATTTTCTTGGAAGTAAATTAAATTAGACATGAATTATAAATAAAATATTATTTTGGATTAGAACACTCAAATGTTTATATTTGAAGGTGGCATAGAGTTAAACTCAAGATTATAAAATCTCTGAGAATAATAGTTTAATAAAGTGGCCCAAGTTGTTTAAAATGATAGCCTTTCCACACACAAGCAGTGCTTAATTAAGAAATAGAGTGGCAATGGAGGCACTATATCAAAAACCTCAAAATCTCTAGTGTTAAGTCTGATGAAGTATGTATAGAATCTAAGTGATGAGAACATCTCTCCAAAAAAGGAAGTTTGGATAAATGCAGAGTCATCCAAGGTCTATGAATGTTGCCATAACGACAGTTCTTCCCAAATTAACTTTGAATTTTCATGGAATGTTTATGAAAGCATCAATAGAAAACTTTTTGGAAAAAGCAATCCTTACAAAACATGCATAGTTATGATACGGATAGTCTCAAGAAGAGAGGGATCTCCAACTCAGATGGTCACCCTGGGGGACACAAAGACCCTGCAACACTCAGCAGAAGGAGTTCTGTGTGTGTGGGGGGGGGGTGAAAACTAGTGGAGACACAGTTGAAGAAGAAAGATATTAGGATTATGGGGTTCAGTTTCAGAAATCAGTGGATCTTGGAATAAAAATAAACATTGGGAAGAAGGGAGGTCTTTTGAGATGGAAGGAAAGGAAATGAGAATGGATGCAGGACTAGAGACAGGAAGCTGCAGAGTCCATGTCACTCAGTTTCTAACTTTTTTTTCTTAACTCATTCAAGTTATACATGAATAAGTCCTTGAAAATTCCAAGCAATATAGATGAAATTAAAGCTCTACTTTAGCACCATCTTAGTCTCCTGCCCAGTATTGGTCAATGTTTTCAATCTATGTGTCTTATTTTTGTCTATAAGTAAAGACTATAGAAATATACATTTTGTTGTTTTTCTTTTTTAAATTTAATTTTCTTAAGGAGATCACACAATGCCTATTGCTCTGGCATTTTCATGAAATGTATTGGGAGTGAGTCACACCAGCACATGGAGAATAGCTTCCTGATTTAACTGCAGCTCATGTTCTGAAGTAGGTGTGTGTCAGAGGTCCTTCAGCCACTCCTCTGTCAATAGACAGACAGGATGCTTCCAGTTGTTTGATCTTATAAACAATGCAGTGAGAAATTTTCTTGCATGTCTTTGTGTGTAGGTGTGCCCTTATTTGACAGACAGTTAATGGGAAGAACATTTTCTTAGGACAGGAGGAGGTTAAGTCCACTGGGGTGGAGGGAGGGGATAAGTAAGAGATGGGTGGAGAAGGGTTGGGTGGGTTTGGTAGGGAGCAGGAACAGCATTAAACAGCAAATGCAAGTGGAAGCTGCTGAGACACATGCTTGGGCTGGTCTAGGGCAGAGCCAGGGCATCTGGGTAGGACGGGGAGTGGGAAGGGTGGGGGTGGTTACAGCTCCTGATTATAACCTGCCCTCAGTCCTGCATCTGGCTCCTCAGAGGGCCAAAGGGCTCCTCCTCCCCTCCAAGCCTAGGCACTCCCTCATTTGTTTGACTAGGCAGGCAGCCAGGTAAGTGGTTTAGGTTCTCAAAGTGTGGCCCAGGGCGGGCAGCATCTGTACTTCCTGAGAGCTTGTTGGAAGTGCACATTCTCAGGTGCCACACAGACCTGCTGATTCTGGGCCTCTGGGGCTGAGGTCTGGCCAGGTATTCTTTAACAAGACCTCCTGATTTAGATGCACACTAAAGTTTGGGAACCACTGTTTAGGGGTGCGTGTGGCTCTCACCAGCACCAGTGGAAGCCCCGTCACTCACCCCTATAGACATTTTGATCCGTTCTTTCTCCTGATGCCTTTTCCCAACATTCTCCTCACTTTCTTCCATGTTTTGTTGTTTTAAGTTCATCAAACACTGCTCAGATACATTTTCTCAGTCGTCAGCACAAAATTTCCATGAAGGTACCATTATCCCCAGCTGGAGTTTTCAGAAGTTAAGCAACTGCCAAAGATGCCACAGCTAGTCAGGAAGTGAAGGGCTGGACCCACATCTGGGCTGATGGTACCCTATCTCACAGGGGCACTCAGGGGAGCTGGGTCCCCATCCCCAGCCTAGTTCACATGGTCTAACTCCCCCACCCCCCAATATTCCCTGCTCAGACCAGGCTGGGCTAAACTGCTAAATACCCTAATTCCTTTCCTCATCTCACTGTGGATTTGCAAAGAAACTTTTATTTCTCCAAATGATCCTCAACCTACATATGCTAAGCCTAAAATAATTTACTTATAGATATTTTGACAGAAGAATTTTGAGTGAGTTTAAATTAAATTCTTCCCTCTCTTCTGTGCTGCGCCCCCAGCTCACACATGGTCAGCACTTTGAGTAGCCAGGGTCAGAAGGGAGCCTGGAGGGCTGGGTCATTTCTAGGGGATGGGGACAGTGTGGGGACATGGTGACCATCACCATGGTCAGCTGATGTGTTATCAATGTGGGTTGTTTCCTTTCCAGGACTGTCAGGCTGGGATGAGGCAGCCCTTAAGGAGGTGTTGCTGAGCTCTTTAGATGCATGGTCAAGCCTCTGGATGTGGCAAGGCTCAGGGAAGGGGTGGCCATTTTATACAGAACCTCCCTAGTTCTCGACACCCACCCCTGCCTCTGCCCACGTAGTCTAGAATTAGTTTTATAGCCATAGCTCATCCCATTTTAACTGCATGGGAAAAGAGGGTGTTGTCTGGTACCAGGGACTATTGGATCCAGGACAGTCAATGTCCCATTGTGTATACAGCGTAGAGAACCGCCATGGGACCAGAGGAACTTGAGGCTGCCCTGGAAGGTCTGCCCTGCTGTTTCTCTGGTTAAGTTCATCGTCTTGGATGGGAAAGTGTCCAGACCCTCAGACATAACACAGGAAAACCTATCTACATGCATCGTGTCCAGGCCTAGGCACTTTCCTGACAGAGGCTCTGTGGGTCTTAAGGAAAATGAAACTTCCTGTGTAGCTGACTCACCCACTGTCCAGAAACAAGAGGTGACAATTGGCACCTATGGTGCCATTGAGGGCTGTGGGATAAAGAGCACTGTGACTTTACATGTAAGGCCTATGATGGGTACCCCTGCCTCTGACAGGGCAGAGGGAAGCAACCATGGCCTTCTCAGATCCTTGTCCTCACTGTTAGAAGGAAGCCCACCACCTAAACATTTCTTTTTCAAAGAAAAGAATGTTTTTAAAATCTCAAATATTGAAAGATAAAGCAAAGCACAAGCGATATTCCACATCCAGGGAAATGAATTCCAAAATTCCTAAGGACTTGAGCTTTCCATATCCAAAATGGGTTGTTTGAATTTAGTTTAAAAAAGAAGAAAAAGGAAAAGAGTGATTTTTTCCCTTAGGATGCAATTTTTTAAATATTTATGTGAGTATATAGGGGGTGCAGTTGCTTTGGTACCTCCCAAGTATCTTGGTACCTACTTCTGTTAATAAAACGTGAAGGTGGAGCCTCTTTTAGCTAACTCCAGAATGGCTTCCAGGCATTTCAAATGTGCTAATGGTTTTTAAAAGAGATAAAACTGTGTGGCCTGGAGGGGAAGTTAAGCTCCAGTTTACATAACTCTCCAGAGTACAAACAACTGCCCTTCCTACCTTTCCTTCCCCTCCTCCTTGGTAATTCAGCTAATGGCACTCCATTCCTTTCCATATTTTCTGCAGACTGTGGGGTAGTACCCCAAGTGGAATTGAGTTATTTTCTTATAGGAAAGGTTAAACAACTCAATTACCCATAGAATTCCAATGGTTTAATTTTTGAGCAACTGTTGGAGAGAGGAGTCTGTGAAAACAGAGTGCAAGAGAGAGCCCATTTATACTGATCAAATAATATACACACAGATGCCAAGCCTGGGCAGGGCTGACAGGCTCCGTGATGGACATGATGCACAGCCCGCTGTGTGTGGCACTAGGGTTTACTGCTAACGTGCAGGCGCCTCAGGCCTTGTCACCAGAAGAGCTCTGAGGCTCTGGTGTTTATTTTGGTTCCTACATTTCAATTAAAATATAATGCATTGTCCCATTTTTTCCAGTCACTTGTTTAATTGTGAGATTATGGGCTATCATAAAACCTTCATTGCTCTCATATATCTTCTTGGCAGGGTATAGAAGAGTTAATTTGGGTTTAGCTCCAGAAGCATTTTGATGGAGCCTTCCCGCTATTTATCATTCCAAAGGCACTGACAGTACTAATGAATGTCTGGAGTTGTATATCATTTTATAAACACACAGCGCCCCCAAGGTGGTGCCAATTAAGTCTCCAGTAAGGGATTAACGAGGACCCTTCCTCAAGAGAGGTAGTGATCCCCTCTGACAACTTACCAGAGGCTCAGCCTGACTGCAAGCAGCAGCATGTGACTTGTGGGGGAGGAATCTGCTTCCTTATGCCCCCCTCCTCCCTAGACTTCTGCTCCCCAAGAGGCATTTATCTCAGCTGTGGTGAAGGACATGCAGGCAATCATGGTAATGGGGCGCACGCAGCAGCACGCAGCCAATGGAAGAGCCACGCTAACAGTCCCCAGTGCCGGCTTGGGACAGCGGGCTTGGAACTGTCTGCCAAGACAGGCAGGAGGAAAAGATTAGATAAACATAAACTAGATTACAAAGTAAACTCTAATGTCAGTTGAGCAGGTCCATTCTGGAGGGAGATGCGTTTTATCTCCATCGGAACAATTAGTGAGGCTGCCAGGTAGGTGTTCTGCTGGCTGCAGGCGGCTGGATGATCTGTCACTCAGCTAACTCACCCAGAGGTGGCTGTCTGTGGTGACTGTTTGTCTTTAAACCTGGATTTTTTCCTTACTATTTGCTTGTATTTTGTCCCTGTTAAAGTAACGGTCTTAAGCTTTGTCTCCCCATTCAGGCACCAAAGGACAAACAGCAACTGTGGCTTGAAATGCTGTCAGGGAAATTAAGAAAGGGGGATGCCCTGCCCCTGAACAATGTGCAGGGACCAGGAGCCCCCCATCCTACCCAGAGTCGGCAGTCAACACCTCTTAAAGTCATGCCCCTCAAGACCATAGCTCTCTCTGGCTTTAGGGTGGAATGAAAGTTGACTGAAAGTCAAAGTTGAGTTGAACAGTCTGATTCTCCCACATACATTTGCACAGAGTCCCACACAGGAGAGGGGGGAGCTGCAGGGGCAGGAAGTACTGACATGGTGGATAAAGCCACATTCCACACAGCAGAACTAGGTCAGTAATAGCTTGCCTTTGACTTCCTCCTTACTTACACAAGGATACCAAATCAGTGTGTCTGAGCCTCTTGCCAAAGTCCCCAGATGACTAGAAGATGGTGCTAAAGATGAAGCCCTGATCCCCTGGTCACAGCCCCCAAACTACAGCAGAGGCAGGGCACTGTCTCCTCAAGCACGCTACCCTGTGCAATTCTGTGAAGTCAGCTTAGGCTCATACCACAAATGGGATCATGTGGTATGTATTATTTGTGACTCACCTTTCCATGCATAAATATGTCTTGGAGGTTTTATCCAAGACAGCACACATAGATCTCCTGCATTCTTCTAAAACTGTTGAATAAATTATAACAGAATGTACATATCTTCATTTATCCATTCTCCTATTGATGGACATTCAGATTGCTTTCATTACTTCATTTTTTTTTCTTTTTTAGTTTTAGGTATACAAAACAATGTAATAGTTAGACATTTACACCCCTCACAAAGTGATAATCCCCCCAATCTACTACCCCTCTGACATCAAATATAGCTGTTACAATTCCATTGACCATATTCTCTATGTTGTACTCCACCTCCCATGACCATATATATATATTTAATTATTTAATCATGGTTGACATTCTATGAAGTGATCTCCCTGATAAGTCCAGTGCCCATCTGGCAACCTACATAATCTTTACAACACTATTGATTATATTCCCCAAACTGTATTTCATATCCCCATGGCTATATTTTGACTACTAATTTGTTCTTTCTAATCACTTTACCTTCTCCCCCATCCCCACCCCCTCCATCCAGCAGCCATGCTTCCATTACTTTTAAATCAATATTTTATTGAGGTATAACATTCATATGGAAATGTGCACAGATCACAAGTGTGCATTTCAAAGAATTTTCACAAAGGGAACACACCCTATAATACAAATCAGATCAAGAAACAGGTTTTAAAGAACCCCATGAGAATCTCTCCTTCCAGGCATTTCTCACTCCCTTCTGAGTGAGCACTGTGCTGACTTCCAACACCCAATATGCCAACCTCTATTGTCAGGTTCAATAAGTGGGGACAGCCAGAACTCTTGTCTTATATCCAACATGAGAAAAAAAGTTTTCAATGATTTACCAGAAGTATGTTTTCTGTAGAGTTTTATAGCTATTCTATCAGAATAAGGAACTTCCTTTATACCTGAGTTTCCTGACACTGTTTTTCATGAATGGGTGTTAAACTTTATTAAACAACTTTACTGCATCTATGCCCTCCTGAAACACAGTGTGTTTGAACAGAGAACTTGCCTATCTGGGCACCACAGTGCATGCTAACACTAAAGTGATGCAGGAATACACTCCATGTTCCATAAAGACCTGCCTGATGAATGAGTCCACAGCCTCCTCCTCTACACCCACCCTAATAATGTTCTGCAGATATAAATAGAAGCAAAATGGGCATGGGAACCACTGCAGTCAATCCATCAATCAGAAAAATATCAAGTGATGAGAAGTCTAGGCAGAGAATTATAATTATGTTAGATGATGTGATGGTTACTTCAGAGACAACAGTCATGGAAGTCCTAAGGAGGTGAACTGTAAGCTAAGAGTTGAAGGAAGAGAAGGAGCTAACCTTGCAAAGACCTGGTAGAATTGGCCAGGAAAACAAACAGACAAACAAAAATTAAGAAAATGAAAAGATCCTGATAATTTAAGACTTTGCAAGCAGTAGTAAGGATTTTAAATATTAATAAAAGAACAGCAGAAGACACTGGACAGTTTTAAGTAAGGGGGTGAGATCATCTTTTTCATATGAAATTGGTGGTGGGAGAGGAAAGAGGGTTAGGGTGAAAAAAGAAGGAAGAGGGTCGTTCATTGGAGCCACTGGTGCAGATCAGGAATTGGTAGAGGCTGTATTTTCCAGGAAGTAATGTGACCTATCCTGATTCTGCACCCGTCAGGCCCCTGGAAGTTCTGGGGGGATTTAAATGTGCAAAGAGAATAGGATAAAGATGAGGTAAGTGTGTGATAATGGGTGAGGAACAGCCTTCTGACTGAATCAAAATGTAATAGTACATTTGCTTTTGGTTTTCTCATAGATACAGTTCTTGGTTTCTGAGTAGATAACAGGCAGTGAGAGAAGGTTCTGGAACACCATATTTTTTTTTTACTAGAAAAAGGTTTGCTTTCTTTCTGCACGCAAAAGAGAATGTGCTGACAAATGTGCTATGGCATCTTATCACGTTGATTTATTTTAGGGGAAGTGTCTCATGATTTTGGCAGTTGGTTGACTATCTCTCCATCTTGACTCATGTGTCTATCACTTTATACTTTGTTTTCATAGGCATTTTGTTGGGAAATTGGGAGAGTTTACTTCAAGCACTTCTCACCAGACACAAGGTGACATTGAAACCTCCCACTTACAATTGCAGAAAAGTGTGACTGCCTTAAACGTATATAATATAATCCATGAGGTTGGTTCCCCAGCCAAATGCCTGAGAGGAGTGCCCCAACAGGTGATGCCTGGTTTCAGTCATTCCCACCTGCCGCATCCCACGCAGCAAGGGCAGAGGGGAGCGAGAGGGTCAGCACACGGTTAAAGAAACACAAAAGTCAAGTATAGAGTTAAAGCAGGGCCAAGGGGCTGCAGCCTCTCTGGGACTGAGCCCTGAATCAGGCCAATGCGTAGATTTTATTGAGAAACTTCAAAGAAGTGAAGCATGTTTATTCTAAAGTCCATAGGATACGTGCCTTATGGCTGTTTTCCATCAACCTGCCCCATTGTATTCCAACACTTGCTCTGCCTTCATACTCCCACACACACAACACCCAGGATGGCATCGCTGTACTTCGGCCATAAAGATAAGGGAGATAACCGACATCATTCCACTGGGTCTCAGCATTCCAAGACACTCCTTTGTGACCTCGTTAGGTCAGGGATTGGTGTGTGTGTGAGGGGGCGGTCGAGGAAGTAGCTGTAAGGCAACACCCACCTTATGTCTTATTACATCTCCAGCATGACTTTTACCTGCAGCCACACCCACCTTATGTCTTATTACATCTCCAGCATGACTTTTACCTGCAGCCAAACAATCATTATTGCTCCCTGCACAATCCACACACCCTGGGCTTTGGGCCTGTATATGTGTTGGCTGTTCCTTCTGGAATGAGCTTTTCCACTCTATCTCCATCCCTCTATACACACCCATAAGAGATATCTGACACCATGTACCCACTTCCTATAGCTTTCTCCTGCCTCCTGTTGCTAGCCTTTGTTCCTATATTCCCTGCACCTGTTGCATCGTGGTTGTTTATGTTGGATCATGTGACTCCCACAGATTGTAAGACATAAACCTGGTCCCTAGGTCCACATCATGCCATTAGCCCCTATCTGGACCCACTGTGCAGAGCTTTCTATGCATGGGCACTCAGCTATATTTGTAAGTTTAATAAATTAGTGTATTTCATAGAGCAAAATAAATAAATCCCTTCTATATTCCTTCAAAAAAAATGTGCCAAAAAGCATTTTTTACTAAGGTGGCTTTATTTGTTTTTTGTTTTTGTTAAGATTTTTATTAAAATATAACTAACATACAATATTATATTAATTTCAAGCATACAACGTAGTTATTCAACATTTATAGACCTAAAGAAGTGATTACCATGATAAGTCCAGCAACCATCAGACACCATACCACACTATCACAATATTATTGACTACATTTCCTATGCTGTACATTACATCCCCATGACTTATTTGTTTTATATCTGGAGATTTGATCCTCTTATTCCCCTTTATCTTTCCCCCCTTTTTAAAATCTTCAATTACAGGTGACATTCAGTATTATTTCATATTAATTTAAGGTGTATGGCATAGTGGTTAGACATTCATATAATTTAAGAAGTGGTCACCCTGACTAGTCTAGTGCCCACCTGGCACTATACATAGTTATTACCATATTATTGACTATATCCCCTATACTTTACATCCCCATGACTATTTTGTAACAACAAATTTGTACTTCTTAATTCCTTCACCTTTTTCACCCTGCCTCCAAACCCCCTCTCATCTATCACCCCAACAAATCTACTACCCATCTGACACCATACAT
Organism: Hipposideros armiger; assembly: GCF_001890085.2. NCBI lineage: Eukaryota > Metazoa > Chordata > Mammalia > Chiroptera > Hipposideridae > Hipposideros > Hipposideros armiger. Next base: position 896,187 of record NW_017731840.1, read on the forward strand.
AGTTATTAAAATATTAACGACAATATTCCTTATGCTATATTCTACATCTCCGTGACTACTTTGTAACAACCAATTTGTACATTTTTAATCCCTTTCTCTTTTTCACTCAACGCCCCTCCCATCTGGCAACCATCAAATTGTTCTCTGTTTCTATGAGTTTGTTTCTGATTCATTTGTTTATTTTGTCCTTTAGATTCCAAATATAAGTGAAATCACATTGCATTTGTCTTCCTTTGTCTGACATTCCACTTAGCACAACACCCTACAGGTCCATGCATGCCACAGCAGATGGCAACAACCCTTTTCCTTCCCTCCATTGTATATATGTACTATGTTCTTTTTATCCATTCATTCATCGACAGACATCCAGGCTGCCTCCACATCTTGGTCATTGTAAACAATGCTGTAATGAACATATGGATGCATATGTTACCTCAAAATAGTGTTTTAGATTTTTTCAAATAAATACACAGAAATGGGATTACTGGGTCTTTGTTTGTACTTTGTTACAGCCTTTGTTTTAAAGTCTATTTTGTCTGGTATAAGTATTGCTCCTCCAGCTGTTTTTCGTTTCTTGTTTTTTTGGTTTTTTTAATGAGAATTTTTTTTCTGTCTCTTTACTTTCAGTCTGTGTGTGTCTTTCAGTCTGAAGGCAACATATGTAAGGATCTTCTTTTCTTATCCATTCAGTCACCCTATATTTTGATTGGAACATTTAATCCATTTACATTGAAGGTAATTGTTATGTAGTTATTTCCACTTATTATTCATATTTATGTTCTCTCTTTTTTTCATCTAAAAAGGCTCTCGAACATTCCTTGTAATGCTGGTTTGGTGGGAATGAATTCCTTAACTTTTTCTTGTCTGGGAAGCTCTTTATCTGTCCTTCGATTCTAAATGATAGCTTTGCTGGATAGAGTAATCTTGGTTGTAAGTCCTCGCTTTCCATCATTTTGAATATTTTATGCCAATCCCTTCTGACCTGCAAAGTTTCTGTTGAAAAATCAGCTGCAAGTCTTAAGGAAGCACCCTTGTAGGCAGGTAACTAACTGCTTTTCACCTGCCACTTTTAAGATTCTTTGTCTTTAAACTTTGGCACTTTAATTATGATGTGTCTTGGTGTTTGCCTCTTTGGGTTCATCTTATTTGGAACTCTCTGCTTCCTGTGCTTGTATGTCTATTTCCTTCACCAGGTTAGGAAAGTTTTCCATCATTATTTCTTCAAATAGGTTTTGAACTCCTTGCTGTCCCTGTTGTCTTCCTGGTACCCCTATGATGTGAATGGTGGTACACTTAATATTGTCTCAGAGTCCCCTTAAACTTCCCTCATTTTTTTTTGGATTCTTTTTCCATTTTGCTGTTCTGCTTGTGTGTTTTCTGCTACCTTATCTTCCAAATACTGATTTGATACTCTGGTTCATCTAATCTACTATTGATTCCCTCTAATATATTTTTCATTTCAGTTACTGTATTCTTTATTTCTGACTGGACTTTTTATGTTTTCTTTCTCCATTTTTATGCTTTCTATTTTTTGTTGAAGTTCTCCCTGAGATCATTGAGCATCCTTATAACCAGTGTTTTGAACTTTGCATCTGGTAGTTTGCTTCTCTCCATTTTTTTAGTTCTTTTTCTGGAGGTTTGTTCTATTATTTTACTTGGGACATGTTACATTATCTCCTCATTTTGTCTGCCTCCCTGTGTTTGTTTCTATGTACTAGGTAGAGCTGCTACTCCTTCCAGTTCTGGGAGATGCACTTAGGTAATAGGTATCCTGTGGGGCCTAGTGGCACAATCTCCCTGGTTACCTAAGCAGGGTGTTGTATGCGTTGTGTGTGTCCTGCTGTTGTACTTGAGCTTTGATTGATGTTGGTATGCCAGTTGGAGGGATTGGCTCTCAGGCTGATTGGTTATGATGACTGGCCATGACTGCAGTGAAGGAGTTATTGGGCAGAGGGTGACACTACAGAACAGGGTATTCTTTAGTGAGTTTCTGATGCCTGATGACTCTCTCTCTCCTTTGGGTGGGTTGTATGTAGAAGTGCATGGGTGGTGCTCTTGTGTCTTCTAAAGCTTGCCACCAGGTGTTTTGGTTTGGGGCCTCTTGGAAGAGGTTCTATTGCAGGCCCAGGTCAGGCCCTGCCTAGAGTCACTTGGCATGAGCTACAAAGTAATCTGCAGATGGTTGCCACTTGTGCTGGGCTTGGAGGTGCCTGGGAGAGGTTAAACTGTGAACCAGGCTGACTGCCACTAGTGTCAGGCTTTGGGCTGCTTAGCAAGAGGTACAGGGCACACTGAGGCCAGTCACTGCTTGTTTGGGAATTTTGAACTTTTGAGAGATTTGTGAAAGTCTGCAGCATGAAACAAGACCAGCCATTTGCATGGAAAAGCCACTGGAAGTGACTTGGGTGCATTCGCAAGTTGAGAGGGTCAGGGTCTTGGGAAATCACCAAGATGGGGCAGACAGTGTTAGCCAGGTTGATGGAGACTCAGATATGGTGTCTGCCTACCTCTGCACATTGGGAGGGGGGAGGGATCAACAAAAAAATAATGGATTTTGCCAGCACTGGAAGAAAGCTGCCCCTCCAGTCCTCACCCGAGATCCAGACAACTCACTTCCTCCCTATATGTCCCTGGTGTCCTTCCAGCTCAGAACAATTGAGTGTGTCACAAAGGCACTGAGTAAATCCATGCATGGGTCCTTTAAGAAGAACACCTGAGACTCTAGCCATGCTTCGTTTCACTCAGCCACAATCTCCACTGGTTTTCACAGCCTGAAGTTGTGGGACTTCTCTCTCTAGCATTGGAACCCTAGGCTGGGGAGTCTGGTGTGGGGCTGGGACCCCTCGCTCTTCTGGGGGGACCTCCACAGCTGATATATCCTTCCAAATTTTTAATGGTCACACATTTGTGTGGGATCAGTCCATTCTGCATCTCTGCTCCTACTACCACTCTTGAAGTGGTTTCATCTGTATGTCCTTAGCGGTATGACTTCAGTTTACCTAGACTTCAGGAAATTCTCAATGATTGTTTTTCTGTAGTTTAGTTGTAATTTTGCTGTGGTCGTGAAAGAAAATGAGCACAGCATTTACCTATTTTACCATCTTGACTGGAAATCGAGGTGGTTTTATTTTATATTTCACTCTCTCATCCCTCACCTCAACATGAGGATTCTCATGTATATAGATTGTATTTTTTTCTGGAAAAGACATATATTTCCCTTTAAAATGTGTGAGATGTATACATGGTGCAGGGTAGAATGGTGGAAGACTATTGAGCCATTAAACATATATAACAAGCCCCTGGTAGTGTTCCTATTTGATCTGCAACTCTTTTTCAGGGTTGAGGAAAGCAAAAAGAATGAGGAAGATAAAGAGCTAGCAGGGCCTGCCGAGTGGCGTGTTGGGTTAACAGTTGGCTTGGGATGCCAGAGGGCCCCGGTTCGGATCCCACATATGAGCGCCAGTGACACTGCCCTCCACAGCTAAGATGCTGAGCAACAGCTCAACCTGGAGCTGGGCTGCCATGAGTCGCCAGCAACGGTGTAGGCTGCAACCCCTGCTGCAGTGGGTTGCCATGGGCTACCGTGTGTAGCCAGCAGCCAGCGTGAGCAGCCAGCAGCTGCTGTGAGCGGCCGTCCAGAAGCCGGCGACTGATCTGTCTCACCCGGGAAGAGCGCAATGATGGTGCCAATGAAGCAACGTCCTCTACAACTAGACTGAAGAACAAAAGGAAAGCAACTTGTCTGTTCCCCTTCTCCCAATTCCCCAGCGCTGTCCCCATCCCCCAATTCTCAAAAAAAAAAAAAGAGCTAGCAGTTGAGGATAGCAATATACAATTAACTAAAAGAGAAGGTTATTTTACAATGCATCAAGTTACAATGAAATAAAGGAAACATATACTTTTTAAGTGTAATTAAAAAGGTCTCCTAAAGATAGTGTATTAAGGTTCTCCACAGAAAAATGGAATATAGATGTATATATACATTTTTTGGAATTGGCTTATGTGATTGTGGATGCTGGCAAGTCTAAAATCTGCAGGGCAGTGTGGCAGACTGAAGACCTACATCAAAGTTAATGTTGTATCTTGAATTCAAAGGCCATCTGCTGGCAGAATTCACTCTTCCTCAAGGAAGTCAGGTTTTTTTGTTTGTTTGTTTTTTTGTTTTTTTAGGCCTTCAATTGATTGCCCACCATATTATGGAGGGCAATCTGCTTTACTCAAAGACTACTGCTTTAAATGTTAATCTGATCTAAAAGTGCTTTTGCAGCAACATCCAGACTAGTGTTTAACCAAATATCAGGTCATTGTGGCATGTAAAATTTAGCACATAAAATTAACCACCACAGGTTGTATGGGATCATATATTAATTTTCTTGTTGTTGTTACTCTACTTGAAAATAGAAACCACAGCCATACTGTGAAAATCTCCAGTAATTCTGTTAATATTACTGGCCTCCACAGCAACATTTAAAATTACAAAAATGAAAAACCCGGGCCCAGTCAGTAATAATCCTAGTTGCTACTCAATGATTTTGGGAGCCAAAGCACTTTTGTTGCACATGCACCTGCTTCCTGGAGAAGATCAGCTTTGTAGCTGCAGCCCTCAGGCCTCTGGGGAGGGTTCCTGGAATGTACAGGAAGGGGGCCATCTCCCAAAGCTTTGCAGCAACAGGCCACTCCTAAATCAGAGCCTACACATGAAGAGTGTGTGCAGAGGTGGCTGACCTGGGAAAGAAGGGGTAAGTAATGCCATATTCTAATTTGAACAGTGTTAGGAAGGGACAGACCCCTCACAGATGACAGGCTGAGCTTTCAGTTTTTTCAGGGATATCATGAGGAGGAGACATCTGATTTGTTCTGTGCGGCCCAGGAGGCAGAATGTGTGAAAACCGTAAAGGCAAGTGGTGACTCAAGTTGACACATAGCACCTTGAGCCCTCAGCAGTGGATAATGCCTCCCCTGCTCCTGGGGCTGCTGGAGCACCTGTGGGGTGTGGCAGCAGGAAATGAGGCCAAATGATCCTTGAGATCCCTTCTGCTTTATGTGACTCTAGGTGTGGCGATGTGGATAAAGAATAAGGACCAAAGGTGAAAGGTGTTTCTAAGGAAAGATGATAGAACCAGGTCTCAAAGATATAGGAAAGTTGGAAGGAGAAGACAGATTCAGTTTGGACATGGGAGTTTGAAAGGTAAAATGTCATCTAAGGAGTGCTGTCTTCTGTGCCACTGTACATGTGGCATTGAAGGGTGAGCTTGCAGGTTGGGAGATTAGTTTCATGGTCACTTCACAGACGAGAATGAATTAGGGATTGGGTCAGATCCTGAAGGGGCTGTGTTAGAGGGGGGCAAGAGAGAAAGAGAGCCAGTGGTCCCACCATTCCTTTTATGGGGTGATGGCTGTGGGTCAGAATCTTAACACCATTTTACTTATACTTCCATAAAGAAAACCTCATCAGATCTTACTAGAAGGGGTGTTAAAGGAAGTGCTATCTTGATGTACCTTAAGAAAAAGAGGTTCCGGTAAGATGGTGGAATAGACAGATGCTGTGCCGACTACCTCCCAGGATCACAACAAAATTACAAATAATTTATAAGATATTCAACCTCAGAAGTTCCCTGGACCCTAGATGAACAGAATCTCTAAACGAAGGACTTAAAGAGGAGGTCACGTCAAGTCCGGTAGGAGGGGCGGAGATGAGAGAGGGCGAACCCCGTAAGGGGAACCTCAGCGGTGGGGAGGCTTCTCTGGTTGGGGGCGAGACCCTCCAGTCCCACACCGTGCTCACCACCCCAGAGTTACGTTGCCGGGAAGAGGAGTTCTATGATGGCTGGAAGGAGAAAATAGTGAGGACTCTCTTTGCTCGGCTCGGTGAGGCTGGGGGCAGCTGGAGAAACAGTGGAGCCTGCAAACCGAATTGCTCGCTGGTGAGCACTCACCCGGTTCCTGGTAGAGGGAGTGGCTTTGTGAGCGGGGCCCAGGAGCCTCTGGGAAGGACTGAACTGAGTGCCTTTGGCGTGGGAGCAGGAGGTTTGTGGAACCATTGTTCCCCTGGTGTAGAGCTTCCACACAAGTAGTGCACAGGAGGCCGCAATTTTTTCAGGGCTGGGCCCTCCCACAGAGGCTCAGGTCTGAGACTGCATTGGTCTGCTGGAATTGGCGCAGGAGTGTGAGTGTGCATGCGTGCATGCGTGCATGCGCATGCGGCCATGGATCCCCACCCTCCATACTGTTGGTGCTGCGTAGCCAGGGAAACGCTGGGCAAGCGTGCTCCGACAACAGACCCGGAAGTGTGCGACTCGCCTTAGGTCCCTGACTTCCGCACTGCGTATGCAGAGTTGTTGCTGAGCAAGTGGTCTGCAGTGCAGATTACAGCGGGCAGAGAGCCCCTCCTTTTTTTTTCTGTTTTTTCTCTTTTTCCTTTTTTTTCCCTCTTTCCCTTTTTCTCTTTTTTCTTTTTCTTTTTCTTTTCTTTTCTTTTTTCTTTCTAGGTGATCTAATACATCAAAGCAATCAGAGCAACAGCCAGTATGAAGAAACAAAGAAACCTGTCCCAAGTAAAAGATCAGAAGAAACCTCAAGAAATGCACCTAAATGAAACAGAGGTATCAAACCTTTCAGAGATAGAGTTTAGAACACTGATGATAAGAATGTTTCAGGAACTTAAGGAGGACATAAAGAAGGATACAAAAATCATAAAAAACAACCAGGTAGAACTAAAGAAAACAATAACTGAAATGAAGAACACACTCAAAGGAATCACCAGTAGATTAGATGTAGCAGAGGATCGGATCAGTGATTTAGAAGACAAAGTAGCAGAAATCACCCACTTGGAACAACAAAAAGAAAAAAGTATAAAAAACAATGAAAATAGTTTAAGAGACCTGTGGGACAACATCAAACACAACAACATTCGCATCATAGGAATACCAGAAGGAGAAAAGAAGCAAGGGATCCAATACGTATTTGAAGAAATAATGACTGAGAACTTCCCTACCCGGGTGAAGGAAATCGACATACAAGCCCAGGAAGTGCAGAGAGTTCCAAACAAGCTGAATCCAAACAGGTCCACACCAAGACACATCAAAGTAAAAATGGCAAAGGTTAAAGACAAAGACAGGATCCTGAAAGCAGCAAGAGAAAGACAGCAGGTTACATACAAAGGAACTCCTATAAGACTAACAACTGACTTTTCCACACAAACTCTTCAGGCGAGAAG